>NC_059427.1:26805386-27154136 GCF_021028975.2 Sphaerodactylus townsendi | reverse complement strand
AGGAAGTTGACTGAAGTTACTGGAGGAGGGTTGCCAGTTCCCGGTTAGGAAATACCTGAAGATTTTGGGTGTGGAAACTGAGGAGGATGGGCTTGGGGAGAGGAGGGATTCAGTGGAGTATAATGCCATAATATAATGCCCTTCCGCACATGCAAAATAATGCGTTTTCAAACCACTTTCACAACTGTTTGCAAGTGGATTTTGCTATTCCGCACAGCTTCAAAGAGCACTGAAAGCAGTTTGAAAGTGCATTATTCTGCATGTGCGGAAGGAGCCAAAGTCACCCTCTGAATCCCAGTATCAGGAAGCAACATCAGGGGAATGCCTCATCCTCTATGCCCTGCTGTTAGACCTCCAGAGGAACTACCTGGCCACTGTGTGAGACAGGACACTGGACTAGATGAACTATCTGTCCGATCCAGAAAGGCTCTTTTTATGTCCTAATGATAGTAAGATTAATGCAATAGGATAGGGCAAGATAAAGGCTCTATTGGCTGTAGAGAGTATTCATAAATAAAGGATTAGCAAATTGGGAAAAAGGTATTCTTTGAAGGGTGAAGTTTAAGGTTTTAAGAAAACAAAACTTGGTGCAATTCTTACTTACCCATCTCCATCTTTTTAAGAGTTCCGTTAAGACAAAGATCTTAATTGTTAGGATCTTTTGCTTGAACCACAATGGATCTGCAAGATGAGGAGCCAATTTTCAGTCATTCTAGCAATGATGATGATGATAAAACTTTTCCAGTGGATGCGAGTTGGCCCCTCTGAATAATAAATATTAAATTAACTAAATATTCCTTTACCTGTCCCTTATTAATGCTGCTGCCTGATATTCCCTGAGCTTCATTAATATTTATCTCAGCTTTGGGTTGCCTTTGTACTCAGTAAGAAAAATGGGGTAAGTATCTGTTCAGAGTCAAAGCTTTCCAGAGGGCATGTTTTCTTAACTTTCTCTTCATTTAGCAGGAGCAGCCTTTTTGGTTTCTCTCCTTCTCTCTCAAAAAAGGAATTTATACAACCTTTTCTTTTCTTTTTCTTTTCTCTTAGTACATGTTTCATTTGCCTCCACGTCTCCTTTTATTGCCTCGTACTGCTATACTGCCAGATAGGTTCTCTCATCTCCCATTCTCTGCAATATTTTTCTTCCCCACCTTAGTTCCTTCAAATGGGCTTTTGGATTGCAGTGTTTACTGTTAAAGCAAGATTTGATGCAAAAGTAGAGTAGTAAAAATGCTTTTGATGGTTTCCTAAAAAACAGGATGCTCTGTGCTCAATCTGTTTTTTTTCATAATCAGAAGGATTTAACAATGACATCAATCCATTTCTGAAGGTTGTTTGTTCGCAGGTGACTGGATAGTAGGACTCACACAGCAATTCTGCAGATACTATGGCCCTTTCCGCACGGGCCAATAACGACGCTCTGGGGACGGCAAAAACGCCGTCCCCAGGGAGCCGTTTGCACAGGCTGCGCTGCCAAAACGCAGCAGTGCCGACCTGGCTCCCTTCCCCCTCCCCCAGGGCAGCCTCAGGCTGCCTCCAAAAACCTCCCTCCTGGAGGGAGGTTTTTGGAATACAGCGCATTCCCGGCGGCGCGGTGCGAACGGCACAGCTGGGAATGCGCTGTTGTCCCTGTCCTTCCCCACTCACCTCGTCGCCGTCGTCGCCCTGCTGGCCTCCGAAGGCCCTCCCTCGCTGTCCTCCGACCCCTGGAGGTCGGAGGACAGCGTGGGCGGGTCTACGGAGGCCAGCAGAGCGACAACGGTGACGAGGTGAGTGGGGAAGGATGAGGAAGAGGCGGCTCGGCCAGGCGACAGCGCTCCGCGGCGCTGTCATCCCAGCCGGTTCTGGGATCGTTCATTACGCCGACCCAACCCCTTCCGCCTCCGTGCGGAAGGGGCCTTTGTCTGAAATGCAAAGGTTCTTTTTTGGTGGGTAACAAATTAATTCCGTATGAGGGTCAAGTTAAAATCTACATACTTTGATATTTTCTTTTCATGAAGAAAATGCTCAAAACTTATTGAGGAAGGCCTATCATGATTCACTGTTGAGCCTTGTAGCTCAGAATCTGAATTGCATGGAGAAGGTCCCAGGTTTACCCCCTGGTATCTCCAGTTAAAAGGGTCAGGCAGTTGGCAATGTGAAAGACCTCTGCCTCAGACTCTATGGAGCTGCTGTCAGTCAGAGTAGCCAGTACTGACCTTGACAGAATAACGGTCTGGCTCAGTAAGCAGCTTTCTGTGTTCACTTATTTTGCATAGGCTATTTGCAAAGGATGCCCATTGAGCATCTGTCATCTTTTCCCAAATGAAGACCATTTCTGAAATAACATTTGGATATTTAGGGAAACAGCCCTTTTCAAACAACGTTTCTTGGAGGTTGAACATATATGTTCCATGTGTGTGGGGTGGGAAGTAGCAACATGGCAGCAAGCTCTATCCTCAGAACATGTGTGATTACTTTACAGTGCACACTGCTCCTACGTCCACATAAATATGCATGTGATTTCAATAGACCAAAGGAACTCTGAATGTCAGTCTCCATGGAATAGAGAGCCTTTTAAAAGGATTTTTTAAGTGGAGCAATGTCTAAAGGAGCTCATTTATTCACACATTACAGGGGACCAGCCATACACCCCAAATTAAACTCAACTCAATTAAACTCAACCCCTTCCTGATGCCCATGTACTATCTGTTTTCTTCGGCTGTTAGCCGGTCCCCTCCCAGTGTTAGAACTGGACGCCATCCACCAAATTGTGGGTGTGTTGTATCGCTGCTACTGTTTTTATTGATTTATGTATTTTAATGATATTATTCGATGTTTTTGTACTTTGGTATTTATGGTCTGTACACCGCTCTGAGCCATTTGGGGGAGAGCGGTTTATTAAGTCGAATAAATAAATAAATAAATAAATAAATAAATAAATAAATAAATAAATAAATAAATAAATAATATAATTGCATACACAATATAAATGTTGCAGAAAAATTGATCACTCGAGTTATGTTACATTAACCATAAAGCAAAACAATAGACATATACAGTCAGATCACTGATAAACTGGAGCAGATGATGTAATAGGGAAAATCCAGCAGAGGACAGTTAAACAGGTAGTATGAAAATACCTGGCTACTCTAAATAACTTCAAGTCTCCAGGCCTAATGAACTACATCCAAGAGTATTAAAAAAAACTTGCAGAAGTAATCTCAGAACCACTGGCAATAATCTTTGAGAATTTATGGAGAACAGGAGAAGTCTCAGCAGAATGGAGGACAAATGTTGTCCTCATCTTCACAAAGGGGAAAAAAAGAAGTCCCAAAGAATTATTGCCCAGTCAGCCAAACTTCAATACCAGGAAAGATTCTAGAGCAGGTCATTAAACAGACAGTCTATAAGCACTTAGAAGGGAATGCCATGATTACTAAAAGTCAACATGGATTTTTCAAAAACATGTCACGCAAGATTAATTTTATCTCTTTTTTGATAGAGTGACAATTTTGATAGATGAAGGGATGAAGATGTAGCATATCTTGATTTCAGTAAGGCCTTTGGCAATGATATTCTTGCAAAAATGTTAGTAAAATGTGAACTAGACAATGCTAACATTAGGTGGATTTGTAATGAACCCGAAGGATGCTCAACAATGGCTCATCTTCATTCTAGAGAGAAGTTACTTGTGGAGTGCCACAGGTTTCTATCCTGGGCCCATGCTATTCAATATTTTTATCAGTGACTTAGATGATGGAATAGAGGGCATGCTAATCAAATTTTCAGATGACACGAAATTAAGAGGGATAGTTAATACCCCAGAGGGCAGGGTCAGAATTCAAAATAATCTGGACAAATTAAAAAGTGCTGAGCCAAAACTAACAAAATGAATTTCAACCGAGATAAATGCAAAATATTACAACAAAATAAAAATAAAAATGCAAAGATATAAAATAGGCAACACCTGAATTGACAACAGTACATGTGAAAGGGATCTGGGAGTCTTAGTAGACCACAAGCTGAATATGAGTCAACTATATGATGGGGCAGCTAAGAAAGCCAGTGTGATTCTGGGTTGCATCTATAGAAATATAGTGTCTAGATTAAGGCAGTCCCATCCAACAAGCCAGGTGGCTGGTCATGGCACCACAGCCCCACCACCCCGCTGCCCCTGGTGGCATGGAAAGCTTGCAAAGGGAAAAAGCCTCCCCACTGCCATGAAGTCTGTATGGGGCTCAGTAGACTTATGCCACCTTTTTGGTAGCTTAAATCTGGAGAAAAGAAGGCATGATAACCATGTTTAAATATTTGAAGGGATGTCATGTTGAAGAGGGAGAAAGCTTGTTTTCTGCTGCTTCAGAGACTAGGATCAGGAGTAATGGATTCAGGGTACGAGAAAAGAGATTCCACCTAAACATTAGGAAGAACTTACTGACAGTAAGGGCTGCTTGATGATGGAATACATTGCCACGGAGTGTAGGGGAGTCTCCTACTTGGGAGGTTTTTAAACAGAGGCTGGATGGCCGTCTGTCCGGAGTGCTTTGATTGTGTATTCCTGCATGGCAGGGGGTTGGACTTAATGGTCCTCGTGGTCTCTTCCAATTCTATGATTCTATGACTAGAATGTTGTGCAAGACCAATTTGTTCTGTTAAAATCAATTTACGTTATTTTAAAAATATGAACAGAAGGAGCAGTATGACAGAGTTGTTGAAATGTTAATGATCACAGCCCCAGATGCTATTTTCAGGACTACTAGGCTGTTAGTGACCATTATTTATCTCAGTTACATTTTACACATTTGGGGGTAGTGCACAGAGATAATAGAACTCCTATTAAATCTACTCTCTCTGCACAATGGGGGAAGGCGAGCTCGCTTCTATGGCTCTGTTAGAAAGATATCTAATTGTAGATCCAGAATGCCTTGCTGAAGGTCATGCAATTGATGCTGATATTTACAAGAGTGGCTGAAAGCGGAGTTGTGGGAATATATAATATTATGTGACTGTATACCTTTCATTTAAGAAGATGGAGCCGAGGATACATTAACTTCTTCCTATTTTTTCATGTATTGATTATTTTGTGTCTTGGTTGTGACGCTTGGAATGTATGCCACAGTTAGGTAGTTAATTATATGCAAAAACTGTTATTTGGATTTTTTAATAATTATGGACCACTTCATATGCCTGGAAAAAAAATCTGTAGTACAAAATTAATTTGAGAGCTATACTACAAATTAAAGTGTTACTTGATAGTTGATATTTTGACTTAGATTTTTATAATAATTTAAAAAAGGATGGAGTAGGACCGTGGTGGTGAACCTTTGGCACTCCAGATGTTATTAATTTATTTACAAAATTAATTTGAGATCTATACTACAAATTAAAGTGTTACTTGATCGTTGATATTTTGACTTAGATTTTAATAATAATTTTAAAAAGGATGGAGTAGGACCGTGGTGGTGAACCTTTGGCACTCCCCTGCCAATTGGCCATGCTGGCAGGGGGCTGATGGGAATTGTAGTCCATAACATCTGGAGTGCCAAAGGTTCGCCACCACTGGAGTAGGAGGATAGTTTGAAAATCCCTGGTTGGGAAGTTTACCTTCGATCATATTGAAAGAGGGATGGCTCATTATTATGCAAGCAGGGTGAGCCCTTAATGTAAGGTAATTGTTATAAATCACCTCCAAGAGATTTGTATCTTATTTGAAAACTAATTGGCAAAAATACGAAATGTGAAACAGTTCTTGTTGGGCAAAAACAATCACTCCAGGTGCAAAAATAATTGTTTTCAGTACTGCCGTTTTCCCCCCTGATGAATTAAAACATGAGGCTATTCCACCATAATAGCATTTTTCTATTGTCTTGGTTCCTTTTGTCTTCCTATCTTGCATATCGAGTTCTGGAAATTGCTTCTTTGGTGTGACTTATAACATCTGCATCCTCCTGAGTAGTGTCTGATGCAATGTTGTCTATTTAATGTTTTACTAGTGCCTTAAAGCCCTCTCTAAGCAAATGTTTCTTTTTTCCCCCTAAATCTATATAAAACCGTTCTGAAGCAGAAGATAATTATTTTGGAAAATTCAAAGTTAATTAGGATATTTTGGGGAGATGCAAGCAATTTAGCAAAATCATATTGCTCTTTTTAAAAAGAAATTCCTCAACAGTTCCTTTTTAAAACCACTATATGAGAAACAACTCCAGCCCAAAAAGTCTCTAGTCTGATTTATGCTTAAGTCTTAACTGATGCCTTATGAACTGGCCTATTTTTCCAAGATGCAGGGTAGGCTACCAATATTAGAACTTTCTCCCTGTGGGCTGTTAAACCTTGGAACTGTTTATCAAATACTGTCCAACTCTATAAAGTTTGCCACTGATTGGCTTTCTAGCAGTGTTTGAGCATTTTATCATCTGAAATGAAAACTACAAAGCAGTAAGGATGTGACAAAAGGCTCTTGGAAACATCCCATGTGTAAAAGTTATAACAAAAACCCGTAAGACACCTAAAGGGGAAGTAGCCTATTCTATAATATTTCATGTACGTGGTGTTTTTACACCACGATCCCATACGTATTGACTCGGAACGTACTTCCAAGGAACTGTGTCTAAGACGTTGCCCTCCACAAATCTGTCTAATTACCTTTTAAAGCCTCTGTCCTCGTGACCGTCACCACATCTGCTAGCAATGAATTCCACAATTTAATTACTCTTTGAATAAAGAAGTACTTCTTTTTGTCTGTCCTGTACCTGTTTCCTATCAACTTCACTGGATGCCCCCAAGTTCCAGTATTATGGGTGAAACAGAAAATACTCCCTCTGTACTTTCTCACACATGGAACATTTAGAGCAAGTGCGGCCTAGGGAAAATCCAGCGTCTTCTATTATCCTTGAGAATGCAATGACATTAAGCAATGGGGAAAATAGGCTAGGCACCGGGGGAAAGTATCTGCAAGTGACTGTTGAATTCATAGAACAACATTAATGGCTTCCCAGGCTTCCTGGGCCTACAGGTCAAACTTGGACGCTACTATGGACCTGACTCTAGTGTGGTGCATCTGTATGACTAGTTGCCTTGCACCAAAACCAAGGGTATTAGTTTTCTTAGTGCTATTACATTGGATGCTCATAATTGCCCCATATAAACACTCAGTTGTGGTACAGAACAGGAGATGGTAGTAGACAAATATAGCATGATAGAAAGCCAACCTGTCAGGGTTCATAGGTCTCAACCTGTTTCTACAGCCCTGTCCCAACTAAATGAGTCATCCAGAGACTCATATATATTTCCCCAGATAATTTCATTAAATACCTCCGATCTCTGAAAATTATGCAGGTTTCTTAACCTACTGAATTGCAATGGTATATATGTACTGGAGACCACATGATATCACTGCCAGAATTTTCCATGCCACGCCCAATAATATTATTAATTTAGTAATGCCATGTGGCCACGAAAAGGGCAACACATTTGACAAGGTAATATGAGATGTTGAGTCACAACTGACTCATGGGCCCCTTCCGCACACGCAAAATAATGCATTTTCAAATCACTTTCACAACTGTTTGCAAGTGGATTTTGCTATTCCGCACAGCTTCAAAGAGCACTGAAAGCAGTTTGAAAGTGCATCATTCTGCATGTGCGGAATGAGCCATGGTTTCAAGACTAGAGATGTGAAGAAGTGGTTTGCCATTGCGTTCCTATGCATAGCAGCTCCAGATTTTTATTTATTTTTATTTTATTAGATTTATATCTCTCCTGTCTATAGTGGGTTCACATCTAAGCACCCAAAACTTCCAAGCTCTGACGAGATTGGGTTATCTGGGCTATTAGGGATGCTACAAATATCCACGTGTGGGGAGCAAAGTACCATGAGGTTGCAGCCGATTTACAGCAACTCCTTAGGGTTTTCAAGGCAAGAAACTAATAGAGGTAGTTTACTATTGCCTATCTCAGCATAGCAACAGACTTCCTTAATGGTCTCCCATCCAAGTACTAACTAGAGCCACCCCTAATTATCTACAAAGATCTGACAACATCAGGCTAGCATGGGCCTTCCAGGTCATTGCACATATCTACAGGGTATCTACAAGGTAAAGTAAATATGGGTTAGATCCAGCACAGCCATCAGCAGGACTGCAGATTTTTGACAAGTTCCTTCTTCACCCAGCAGTCCTTTTCAG
Source organism: Sphaerodactylus townsendi (assembly GCF_021028975.2). Lineage (NCBI taxonomy): Eukaryota > Metazoa > Chordata > Lepidosauria > Squamata > Sphaerodactylidae > Sphaerodactylus > Sphaerodactylus townsendi. The sequence continues at coordinate 27,145,971 of NC_059427.1, read as the reverse complement.
CCCTCAAAAAGTTGATTCCTGAGGTTGCAGGACCAACATGGATTAGGTCAAAGGGCTGCAATGAGAAGGAAAGGGAGAAATTGCCCCTTTGTCCTTTTTCTGCAAGAACAAACTTGTCAATGATTACTCATTTTATTTTCCATGCTATGAAAGAGCAACATGTAAACTCAATCTAGCTAACTGGATACATGTATTCGACAAAGGGCACTTTGACTTTTGGAAGCTCATACTTCAAGCAACTCATTGGTCTCTTTGGTGCTACTGGATTCTAATCTAGTTCACCTTACCCCATATGCCCCCGAAGGTCAGCTTCTCTCCGGGCTTGGCAGAGACGCCACTTACCGTGGTGGGTCCCTCTGTCCCTCTATGATGTGAAGGTTAGTTTCTCCCACCTGGGCCAGGGCTTTTACAGCCCTAGCCCCTGCCTGGTGGAACGCTCTTCCTCCAGCTGTTAGGGCCCTGCGGGACCTTGGGGAGTTCCGCAGGACCTGTAAAACCGAGCTATTCCACCGGGCTTTTGGGGAGGCTGGCCACTGAGTCCACCCCTCCCTGTTGCCCTATGTGTCATCGGTTTATGTGAAAATCTGCCAGTCCCCTCCCAGGGTTTTACCGGACGACATCCACCTAATTTATTTATTAATTATGGAAGGTTAATGCTGCTACTGTTTTTATTGTATTTATGTTTTAGTTTGGGATTATTCAATTGTTTTAGTTGCAATGTATTGTGTCTGGTTGCTTGTAAACTGCCCTGAGCACTTCGGGGGTAGGGTGGTCTAATAAATTGAATTAATAATAATAATAATAATAATAATATAATAATAATAATAATAATAATAATAATAATAATAATAATAATAATAATAATAATCTTTCCAATGCTTTGTCTGTTTTAGCCAATTTACACAGCAGTCTTTTAACACAGCGCAATCCTGAGGAGGGGTAGTTGTGCCACAGCTATGGATAGCGCAGCTGCGCAGCAGCCATGCTACCTCCACAGAGGCTTGCTGCGCAGTAGACAGTGATGCTTCCACTTCTCCTATGAAAGCGGCCTATGCAGCTTAGTGGGTGGTGCCACTGATTTTGTCTGCACCAACAAAGGCGGGTGTTTCTAGCCAAGAGGGCTTAGAAAGTTGACTAAAGTTGGCCCTACCACCAGGAACAGTGCAGGCTCCTGTCCCAGAGGAGAGCTGGTGTTCCACTGTTGCATGGCTCTCCAACACCAAAGTGCCTCTGTGCTGGTGTAAATGGGTCATGCCACCTCCTCACCGGGTTTGGCCCCCCACTCAGTAAGTCTCGTTGCACTGGATGGGACTTACTTCTGAGTTGACCTGCTTTGGATTTGACTGCATGTCTAAACAATACTCTCATTTTAAGAGATCACCAAAAATCTCTTATCCTAATTTGTATTATGTCAAGAAATAGAAAAATACATAGATCCTCTAAAACAGTGGATACCCTGGCATAGTCTTTGTCTGAATTCTGAAAATCTTCCATCCACATTTTCTGCATATCACCTTATGTTGATCTGAAAGCTTTTCTGTTCTCATGAGTGTGCATGAGATGTTCCATTTTGTTGAGGTCTGTGTGAGAGAATTGTAAGAGCAAAGTGAGAGACCAACTTTTAATGGCTGGAGCTAACAACAGAAGAAAACTTGCCATAGTATGCAGTGCTGTTATCTGTTAGAAGTACCTGCTGTTATAAGTACCTGCTCATATCTGATGTGTGTAGCCGTGGGAAATATACACGTGTTGTATCTGAGAGAATGACTATGTGAGGAGGGAAATTAAAAGCCAGCTTTACTGATGTGGTTTTGGCTGGACTCAAGACCATTGTCCTTTTGCTAAAACCATACATTTTCAAGCAGGGTTTGAAAGAAAAGGCCACAGGGAAAAAATGGCAACTTGTTGGAAGACGTGAGCAATTGGTTAGACCAAACAGTGAAAAATACAGTGAAAAATACATAGTGCAATATTAGAGACTGACTGACTTACTTAAACTTAGCTCCAGTGGTGGGATCCAAAAATTTTAGTAACAGGTTCCCATGGTGGTGGGATTCAAACTGTGGCGCAGCGCCAATGAGGCTGGGCGGGGCACAATGGGGGGGGTGGCCGGGCATTCCTGGGCAGGCCTGTGACAAAGGACGCAGCCGCTGCGCCGGTCCTTGGGCGGGAAACGAATGCATGCAGGTGCAGGCTGCCACGCATGCCGGTGCACCTCCTGCTAGACTGCTTCAAGTTCTGTGGGCTACTGCTGAGAGGAGGGGCGTAACTAAGGCAAAAATCACGTGGCAAAATCACCAATTAGTAACCCCCTCTCGGCACCCACAAATAATTAGTAACCTACTCTCGGGAACCTGTGAGAACCTGCTGGATCCCACCTCTGCTTAGCTCCTCCCATGCTAAGTAGCATATTGCACAACAAGTGCTCTCCACCAGTTCCACTCTTGGGCGAGCATTTCAGCCTCTTCCCATGCAATATTCAGTGCCTTCTGGTCTGAACAAGTTGACACTTGAGAAAAAAAATTCCAGAAATGTCACACATCTCGTACCAAGGTGGGAAGGGAAGCATGGCTCAGTGGCAGAGCATCTGTGTGGAACGCAAAAGGTTCCCAGGTTCAGTTCCCAGCATCTCCAGTTAAAAGGATTAGGTGTGAAATGATGTGAAAGACCACTTCCTGAACACCTGGACAGCTGCTGCCGGTCAGAGTGGACAATATTAGCCTTACTGGACAATCCTGTGAGAGCTTCATATGTACATATGTAGAAACAAATCTGATATTTCAAACAACTTCGGTGAGTACACCTGTAGAAACACTTGTTAACACCGCAGTTGTTTTGTGTTTTATTTCCAACACAAATTATTGTTTGGATTCCACACATAACTAATCAGCTGTGCATCAGTCTTACAAAATAGATATACAACATACTATAATGTAGTAAGGCATCTATGTCCAGAAAGACAGACAGACAGACTTTGGCGGGGAAAGCTTGCAAAACTTCTCCTGATGAAACAAAAAATTATACAGCAGCATAATTTCTAAGATTTGCTTTTGTGGGTGTTTCACATTAAATTCATTTTATAGCAGAACTGAAAACTTACTTGGGAGAAAAAAAAAACCCTAAACTTCCCATGCTGCTCTGTGCCAGATAGCTTCTCAAATTCACTTGGCAGGAAAAGGCTCTTTTGAGTCTTGCTTCACTGAACTGGTGAGGCTGGTAAAGAGCAGATATTCAGGGCTTGTTATTGCTGAGAACTAGGAGACACTTTACATTCGTTTTAAGCAAGCAGCAACTGAATGGGGAACATGTCGTACCCAGCTTCAGACAAAAGCAGATCATAGCAGCTCACAAATGAATTCCTCTCAGGATCTCAATTTAGCTTTTCTTCAAGATCTTTTCACGTTCTGTCAAATTTTAGGAATCGATTCCAAGCAAATATGCTTTTTCTACTTTACTGTGAATAGTTGCATTTGTTTTCCTTGGTTAATAACAGGGTGTGAAACGGTTTCTAGCGCTCAAGGGCTTGCATTTTAACAAGCACTCTCATCCTTTAATCGGTAGTGTTGCAAATTATACATTATGTATTTGGGGAATGTGATCAAGACTGTCGCAAAACGAAACATTTGGAAGAAACTACTGCAGCTGGTTAATAGAGGAAGAGAGATTTTCGTTGGCCACCAGGCAAGTCTGCAAAATAGACTCAAGGAGCGGAAGGGAGATAAAATAAATGTTTTCAAAGTTCCTTTGAGGAATGCACGGAGAGTAAGATGCAAATCCCCCCCTCTCCTTAGAAGCCCCCTCGTAAAAGAGCTTAAATATTGCTGCCTTTCCGGGTATGTATTTGACTAGCTCCTCCCCCCTCTTAATTGGTCTTAAGTCTGCGGAATAACAGGCGATTCCCCCCGAACCCTTCGTCCCATCATAAATGCGCATGCGCTTCCCCACGCGCCGCCGCCCTCACCCGCTGTCCCACCACATCGCTTTCAGTCTGAAGCGCACGCGCAATACCTGTCAGAGAGTGAGTGTAAGTCTCCATTTTGTTGCCGTTCTGTTTCTGCGCCCCCCCCCCCCCCTTCCGGCCGTATTGACGCGCGCACAGGGGATGTGCTCGGCTCAGTGGGGCGAAAGAAGGGGGCGAACGACTCTCGGGGACTTTGGTCCCTTGTTGCAATGACACTGCCACTGTGGCTTGGTCCAAGTTCTGTCTGTTCTTAACTGCAACTAAACGATAAATTCATTGTCGCTGCAGCCATGTGTTTATTGGGGGAAATCCAATGTCTCTCCTCTCTTATGATCAATATTTGCTGTTCCCGCTTGCTGCTGCGACACAAACAGGCGGATACTCACCGTGCATGTTTGCACGTGTAGCGAGTGTTAATTTTAACATGCACCCTGAGTCTCCTAGCAGTTTGTAGGATTTGTGCCTGCCACTGACTGGATATCTGGGAAAGACATCTTCCCTCCCTGGGCGTTTCCCCACTTACCTTTGCTGCGCGCTACTCTCAGCGCGCAGCATCTCTGGTGCGCGCCCAGGCGTCCCCACGACCCCGTTCTCTCTGCGCGGGGTCATCAAGAGGCGCCGTTTTGAGGAATGCCAGGGATGCCGTGCACTGAGGGAGCACGACAGCTGCAGCATTGGGGCGGCTGCGCTGTTGCCGCCCCTGTCGTGGGGAGTGCCGGGGGACCCCACGCTACTTGAGGAGAGTAGCGCGGGGCTTAAGCTAAGTGGGGAAAGGCCCAATTGATGTCCTCGGTCCTATTCTGTTAGGAGGATTAGCTATGAGCTACATCCTCAAGAGTGAACCCAATGATAGGAGATTGTGCCTTTTTGTTACTGAGAAAATACTTGCTTGGGTATTGAATTTACTTGTTTTGGAAATGTATTTAGAAGCTCAAATTTATGCAGTATGCTGAAAATAAATGAAAAGAACCAGTCTAAGGTGGTATCCAGAATGTCACACTTGTATCTGGGGGACCAAGGTTCACCCCACTCCTAGGGAAGCTTGCTGGGTAACTTTGGCCAAGTAACCACTCAGCCTAACCTCGTTTACAGAGTTGATGAGAGGAGATTTATTTATGTTATATTCTGCCCTTTCCCAATGATGTTAAACTCAGGGCAGTGAACAACAATAAATTCAATGTGTAAATACAGTCTTAAAAACTAATGCATATCAGTTTAAATTAAAACCAGTTACTTAATACTTAAAACTTTAACATGGTGCCCTATCAATCAGGATTTCCCTTACATTTTTTGGTCTTCTGGAGGAATTACCTCCTACTGTTGCTGCTGTCACCTGTAGGCCTGGCAGAATATCTCCCATTTTACAGTCCCTGTGGAACTGAGTTAAATTCCTCAGGGTCAGGGTCTTGTTTGACAGTAAGTTCCACTAGACCAGAGCTAGAAGCTGGATGCTTCTTGGGCCAGGGACACTAGGAAGTCATTTTCAATTGAGTGCAGCGCTCTTTGGGGAGTATATTAGGAGAGGCAATCCATTCAGGGCTTTAAAAGTTAATACCAACACCTTGAACTTGATCCAGTACTCCATCTGTTACCAGTGCAACTGGTGGAGCACAGGTCCCTGTAAGGATCTGCGCTGCCATATTCTTGCCCAGTTGCAGTTACTTCAAGGGTAGCCCTGTGTAGAGCAAGTTGCAGTAGTCTAGGTGACAGTTGTGTCAGTCACTGTGGCTAGATCAGGCCAGTCCTGGTAGGGCCATGGTGGAGAACCTATGGCTCTCCAGATGTTCATGGACTACACTTTCCATCAGCCCCTGCCAGCATGGCCAATTGGCCATGATGACAGGAGCTGATGGGAATTGTTGTCCATGAACATCTGGAGTGCCATAGGTTCGCCACCACTGTGGTAGGGCATCAATTGCCTGGCTTGGCGCAGATGACAAAAACGCCACCATGCCTGCGTTTGTGACCTGGACCTCTAAAGAAAGGGAATCACACCCAAATTCCTGACAGAGGGTGCCGGTGTAAGCTGAACCCTGTCAAGAGGGGGGAGGGATTGAAACCCCTGCCCTGGTCCTCCCCAACCCAGCCACCATTGGGGAGAAAACTGGGGTGTAAATGAAGTAAACAAACATAAATTTAAAAAAATCTGTTCTTGTTTTTCAAAAGTATTATTGCAGGGTAAGGAAACTGGCCTCTGTAGTGTGAGTCCTTTGAGAGTAGTCCCCTCCCCCATCTGTGATTCTTTTTCCTCCCAGGTCAAAATACCGTTTTCAGGGAATGAATTTGGCTTGAAAGACACCTCCCCCCCGCCCACTGCCACCACAACCCTTCACACATGTGTAGCTGGAGTTCCAGACTCCTGACTGGCCGAGAGCTCATGGTTGTGTGGTTCAGCTTCCCTCTGTCTTTGCTACTGTTCAACCCCCATCTGTTTTTGCTTGGCAGTGCAATATGCAGTGCAGTATGCAGACTCCCTGTGACTTCTGCCCTCAAGGACGTAGGTAAGGGGGGGGTTCCTCGGGTTCAACCCCACCCCATTCAAGTCTGAAGCTCCACCCCTCCGTTTGTGGGTTTTAAAAACACTTTTAGTGTTTTTTGGTTTTTTGCCTGCAGGGGGCGCATTGTTTGGGTTAGCAGCACCAAACTTTCAGGGATTGTTTGGGGGACTCTCCTGATGATACCGCCCAGGTTTGGTGAAGTTTGGTCCAGGGGGTCCAAAGTTATGGACTCCCAAAGGGGGTGCCCCCATCCCCCATTGTTTCCAATGGGAGTTAATAGGAGATGGGGGCTACACCTTTGAGGGTCCATAACTTTGGACCCCCTGAACCAAACTTCACCAAACCTGGGTGGTATCATTAGGAGAGTCTCCTAAAGATACCTGAAAGTTTGGTGCTTCTAGCTTAACAATTGAACCCCTGACAGCAGGCACCCCTCCCAAATTTCCCCAGATTCTCCTTTTAAATCCACCCCCTTCGGTATGGATTTAAAGGGAGAATCTGAGGTCCTCAGTTTAGAAGAAGAAGAAGAGTTTGGATTTATATCCTCCCTTTCTCTCCTGTAGGAGACTCAAAGGAGCTTACAATCTCCTTGCCCTTCCTCCCTCACAACAAACACCCTGTGAGGTGGGTGGGGCTGAGAGAGCTCCGAAAAGCTGTGACTAGCCCAACGTCACCCAGCTGGCATGTGTTGGAGTGCACAGGCTAATCTGAATTCCCCAGATAAGCCTCTACAGCTCAAGCGGCAGAGCAGGGAATCAAACCCGGTTCCTCCAGATTAGAATGCACCTGCTCTTAACCACTACACCACATTGAAAGTGATGCTGTTTCAGAGTGGAGGAAACTCAGTGGAGTGGAGTGGAGGAAACTCAGATTTTGCACCAGGCTCCATTTTCCCTCTATGCCTCTGCCCAGAGGGGAGGACAGAAGGAACTGCTGGCTGCCGGCTGGGAGCCCAGCTGGTGGGGGGCAGGGGAGGGCAGGGCAGGGGAGTCTGCCGTCCCCGGCCGTGGAGAGCTGCTTTTATAAGCGCTAGGGGTGGGTGGGGGTGTGGCCCCACCTGAACCCCCCCAATAAAAAATCTATACCTACGTCCCTGCCTGCCCTGCGTTAGTAATATGACTGGTAATCAGTTGCCGACTTTCCATTGCTTTGTCTCAGTTGTGTTTGGATTATAAACATTCTGTCTGAATCGCCTTCTAAGCTGTGGTGTCTGGAAACTGGCAGGGTTGGGACTTTTAGGAAAAGGGGCAGGCTGTGCATGGGAGATGCATTGGCTGCCCCAACCCACATATTGACTTTGAGAGGGAGAAGCACGACTGGGAGCCACTGCTGCTTTAACTACTTTCCCTTCTTCTAACCAATGTCTCTATAACTTGGGCTTTTAGTTTGTCTTTTTAAAACAATAGCTCTACCTAATAGGCTTGACTAAGCTGTGCCTGAATTGTGGATGCACCTGGACTTGAACACTTTCTTTGTTGCGACTTTGTGGCGGTAGAACTGTGTAGCCTTGTCGATAGGGATAATCTGTGATGTATGATGTGGTAGTAGACAGCTTCAATAAAGCTTTGATTATTAGAGCATCTTCATATTCTTTCCCCTCAATGACACTGTGTGTATGGACTCCAGAGTAAACATTTAAGTTTATAACAACCTAAAATGCTAAGAAATAGAAACCCTTTGTTTTTAACTACCCACTGCTGGCATATGTTCTCTGAGCCGGTTGTGAAGCAGCTAACCTGGAGGGATGGCTGAAAATGGAGTGACTCTGCTAGCTTATGTTCTCTAAGAAATCTCCCCTCCCCCTTTCTGGAGTGCAAAGTTAATTCTTTTCCTTGGTAAATTATTAACACTCCCATTATGGAAAGTTATAGGACACTCATAAGAGCTTAAATGAAGAAATTAGTTAGTAAAAAAAAATTATAGGGATTCCGACCTTGCTGTGACATGTTTAAATAACACATTTAACTACTAGTTGCATGCAGCACTCATTTTGGAGATGCACTTAGGATGTGATGCAATTAATTATATAGCGAGCAATACAGTTAAGCTGAAATGTAACATTCTGAAACATGCATCTCTAAAGTTCAGGTAGAAGAATAATTGCCGACAATATGTCCTACCTCCGGGCAGATCTCCTAGTTATTCATTTTCAAATATGTGATCCTGGTGATTTAAATAAGACATTCTAGAAAATGCGATGGGATGTTGGCCATTTAAAAGTTTCAGTTGAATCATTGAAATGCCTAATGGAGAAACTGCATTAAATATTTCACCTTCTTCCCTCCAGGGCAAGATTTCTGCGATGTCCAACAGATACTAGTTTCCTTGATTTCATAACCTGCTTTTCATATTCCTCTCCAAAGTATTTTAAGATATTCAGAGCATCTTTAAATCTTCTTTGAATGACAGCTGAATGGTACTCCTAATTTTAAAATTACATTCTGTGCGCTGTGAAGAGACGGAACGTTCAAATTGCCTTTCCCCCTTCTTTGCTACCTTTTATCGGAACGGGAGGTTTGGAGAGCTCATGAAAGTTGAATGTAATTAACTTGTCAATTTTGCCCCTTCTGTGCATGTACACACAGTAAAATAGACGGGTGTGATCACTGCACATTAAAATCTATTTGTGATTTGTGTGCCACTTTCTATACAATAAGCTCATTTTGTGTGGGAAAGGCTTGCTGTTTGAAGCAGCCTTATGTTGTGATATTTTCACTTGCAGCTAGAGTGAACTTAATCCAGTTTCTCCACTATTTGTTTCCAGTGAATAATCATTAATGCTCAGATAGAGGAACACTCTGTGGAATATTACAATTTTCACTTCATTTTGTGCTGATATTGCAGTGCATGGAAATTCAGAAGTAATGGGGCCTAATTAAATTACTTAATCAACTCTCTTTAAAAATGGTAATGGTAATTTTTAATTGGTTTAAATCTTTTGCAAGGCCTAAATGAATAGACAGCAGTTTGGGAGGATGGCAGACCCTAGAAATAGTTACAAATTTCTAAATGAACTACTGGTTAAGGAGCAAGCATCTGTCAAATGCATCTAATTGAATGTAGACATTCAGAGACAAATGAGTTGAGTTCTTATGGCAATGTGTAGGAATTAACATGCATAAATCTTGAGAGCTCTTATTTTTCCAGCATTTGGAAAGTAATCTTGCTAGTTTCACTGACTTTATTGACACAGCTAATTATGTTGTCACACAGCTAGTGTTTCATTTATATTGCCAAAGAATTGAAAAATATGCTTTGAAGGCATTTTAGGTAGTTACTGATCATATGCATTTGCACATCTATGCCCCTCTTGATTCACATTTCCCTGCTATGGAGCTGTGGCATCACAACATTACATTTGCTATACTGCATCAGATGAAGTCTATACAACTTTTGCCTTTGGCTTCCTGATAGTAGCCAACCAAATGTCACCAAGAGAGCCAGGCTGGGGCTCCATGGTGAGTGAGATCCATCCTGTCTTAGCTCTTAACGCCTGACATGAGAAAATTACTGCCATATTACTTATGGTTCTTCTGCCTAGGTTAATAGCAGCTAATGCATCTGCCCTCCATGTTTTAATCCTGAGCTTTTTAGGCAGCCATTATGCTAGCAGCCATCACAACATCCTAGGGCAATTTGTTCCAGGGCACCGTGAGAAATTATTTGGATGCTGGTTCCAGTAATCACAAGTGATGGTTGGGTATTTATGATTTTGAGAGGGAGTGAATGATGTCCTCTCAGTTATGTCCTCTCCATGCCACTCTTTTTTTTTTTAAAAAAAGCATGGGTATCATCTTACCACTCCCCAAGAAAAATGCTTTTTGCTTAATTTTAAAAAATCCTAAGCTTTATGAAAATTTCCACCTAGTAATTAAAGTTGCTCTTTCCTCTGTTATATTGTTTTGAAGATGGGTGATATATGCTATTATAAAAGGAGGTGTTCCATAGTCTTACGTAGTGGCATCAGTAGCTTTATTTCAATCTTTTGATTGTTCCTATTATCCTCCTTTATTGCCACAGCAATACTTTTGATACTGCAAATGCAGTGTACGTATGCAATGTACGTGTTCCCAGTAGATAGGAACACCTTATGAAGTGTTTACCTGCTGGTGCAAAACCAACAATAATTGGGAAGAAGTCAGGGCCACATCAGCAGTAGAAACAGAAGAGAGACTCAATGCTCTACTGACCATTGGTTTGCTGACTGGCAGTAGCTGTCCAAAATCTCAGGTACAGCAGGGTCTTCTCCCAATATTACTTCCTGAGGTCTTTAAACAAAACAAAATGTCTACCTTACCTTTCTGCGCTCGAGGGCCACCAAAACAGCCAATGAAGTTAATAAAAATGTCGCTTAAAAACCATTAATACAAAAAACTGACACCATTAAAAATTAAAGCAAGCAAAAATACATATACAAAGCATAAAAACAACAAAATATAGGAGGGAAAGGCGGGATCACTGAGGGAACACCAGATGAAATATTTACCTGCTGGTGGAAAACTAACTTACTTCCTGATCCTGACGCGTTTCATTCATGTCTTAACCAGCGAAAATACACTAATAGATTAAAAACAAGTCATACAACCTACATAATCAATACAATTAATTTAGATTTTTTTAAAAAATAGGTTAAAATCATAGGAATCTGAGAATAGTCTTTTAGAAAAATTAAGATATTACTTCAGAGGGTTATGATAATTTAACCCTAGGAAATGAGCAGCAAAAATAATTAATTATTAAATACTAGCGGTAAAGTCCATTTTAAATTGTAATAAAATGGGCTGTTGATGGGGGGAGGGTGAACGGTGGAATTCTAGTGTGCCCAGTGGGGAGGGGGGCTGGCTGCTGTTGCCTCGCCAGGGCTGCTTTACTCTTGGATCAGGGGGGAGATGGGTGGGGACTGGTGGAGGGATGCACTTCCTATCAATCGCAAGACTCACTTTCATGGCTGGAAGTGTCAACTCATTCTATCCTTTAGGGAATTATGTCTTAGGACTGATAAAATAATGTGCAACTGAACAACTAGGAGCAGCAGTGGCGTAGGAGGTTAAGAGCTCGTGTATCTAATCTGGAGGAACCGGGTTTGATCCCCTGCTCTGCCACCTGAGCTGTGGAGGCTTATCTGGGGAATTCAGATTAGCCTGTACACTCCCACACATGCCAGCTGGGTGACCTTGGGCTAGTCACAGCTTCTCGGAGCTCTCTCAGCCCCACCTACCTCACAGGGTGTTTGTTGTGAGGGGGAAGGGCAAGGAGATTGTAAGCCCCTTTGAGTCTCCTGCAGGACAGAAAGGGGGGATATAAATCCAAACTCTTCTCTTCTATTATGCTCATATGTCATAGCATAAGCCTCCAGTCTCACCTTGAGCAATAAAAGTGGAGTCAGGTTCAGGGGGTTATATGCAACAGGTGTTAATTTAACCTCTTAAAGGACCACAATTCAAAAGCATTCTCAGGGTCATAATGCATGTGTGTGTGTGTGGGTGTGCAGCTGCATATAAAACACCTTAGAACTGAGCAGGTTCTATTTTTACCCAAATAAACTTTCATCACTCAATTGCAGGAAATTATAACTGACTTTAGAGATTTTAGATAAGTTGTATAAGTTCCGAATTTTCATTTAGTTCAGATGGCACCAAACATTTTAGCCTTAAATTCCATGTCATCCGAACTGATCATTGTTGTATTGCACCCGCCCCCCAAATATCCATTGAGGCATGGCTATTTTTCAAGAAACATGCAACGGGGGGGGGGGGCGGGGGCGGGGGGTCTCCTGTTTTCCTGAGCAAGATGTTATTCCTGTGTTCAGTAATATGTGTTTTTAGGGATGTTAAAGTTTTCCCAGGATGGCAGACAGCAACAAAAGGGGATGGGTGTGTGACTCTGAGGAGAGTTCAGAGTTTTGGTGCCACAAGAAGCCCTCCTCTGGGTTGCCACCTACCTAATCGCAGAAGACAGGGACATGTGAAGCAGGGCCTCCAAAGATGACTGTAGTGGTTGGATGGTTTTGTGAGGGAGTAGGCAGCCCTTCAGGTATGCTGGTGCCAAAACAATATAAGGCTTTAACAGTCAACACCAGTACCTTGAATTGTGCCCATGGGAGCCAGTGTTGATGGGCCAGGACTGGAGTGATAAGGTTCCTACAACCCACTCTAGTCAATACTTTCAAGGGCAGCCCCGCACAGAGTGCATTGCAGTAATCTAATCTAAGACATAACCAGGGTATGCACCCCAGTGGCAAATCTTTTCTGCCTAGAGTAGCCTGCAGCTGGCTAAATGGAAATGCTGGGGACTGGACCTTAGATTTTGTGCATGCAAAGTATGATCTATTACATATTCATGGACCCTTCCCCATCCCTTAGTGGCTTTTCAGGTAAGGGAGAAATTTACATAGTTTTGGTTAAAAATTATCATTGTGGCCATAGAACATCAGGTCATTAGTAATTCAGTTTGGTTTGTAGACCACTAATAGTGGTTTCTAGTGCTTGACTGAGAAATCTTGACACTGCATAGAACTTCACTTATATGTCTCTACTCTTATTTAATATTTCCTGACAATTATTTTGCTGTACGACAAGTTCATCAGATGTGGATGAAATCCTCTTTGGTAATCATTACATTGCCGACATTTCCTCTGTTGTGATCCATACATCATTTTTAACTCCCAAGAAGTTAGATAGCAAGGTGTTATTAGTTTATATTGATTTTTGCACAAATATATGTCTAGGGATAATGATTTACCATTCAGCTGCATGTAACTCCTCAGTGAATTGGCTTCCTAGCTCATATTGGTCTTTCGTTATCTTCTTTGCATTTTCCTTCTTGTATGTTGGGTTCCATGCACAATTTATTGGTTATTAATAATTATTGATACTCTTAGGTTATTCTGTGAGAAACACTTCACCTTACAGTCCTGGCCTAAAATTGAAAGGGAATTCTCTCATTAGAAATCAAATTCCTTAAAAAAAAACTATTGATAAAATAATTCATTTTTTCCGATGATTTCCCAAGTTGAAATAAAAGGGCTGTACTAGTCAAAGGATATAAAAAATAAGGCAAAGGCTGATGGGGCAAAATAGGTAAAAATATATTTTGTTACTCAGATAAAAATTCTCTACATGTTTTGCCCAAGAGGCTTCTGCAGAGAAATCTGTTAGTCTTGCAGTGTGTAACTTCAGTGGCCAATAATGTAACTTCAAAGAAGAGTGTAACTTCAGTGGTCAATAATGCTGATGATATGGAGTGCATGTATATGCATAGTGATGGGATCCAAAAATTTTAGTAACAGGTTCCCTTGCCAGCCCCCCCTCAGCAAAGGGGGCAGAGGCGTACCTAGGCAAACCTGAGGCCTGGGCAAAACCTGAGTTGGATGCCCCCCCATGGGCAGCCACCCCACCACAACTCAAAATTTTTTTTTTGCATCAGGTCATTTCTAAATCATCATCACATTATAGAAAATGCCCCAACTCACAAATCTGAACACAGCAATGGTGAAACACACAGGTTCTTTGATAGAGACTGGTGAGATAAAAGGTACGAAAGGCTGAGAATCAATGAACTGCAGTACCTGAAAGGGATTAACCCAGTTCAGGGAGTTACATTATTAGTCGCAATTGCTATATGGAACCTTCACGTTCAAAGGCAGTATGCCTCTCGGGGAGGCAAGGGCGTGGAGATGGAAAAGCGGACCCAATTAGTAAACCCCTCTCGGCACACACAAATAATTAGTAACCCACTCTCGGAAACTGGTGAGAACCTGCTGGATCCCACCTCTGTACATGCATCCACAGATGGATTCTCCTCACATCTTTAAGGCTGAGCTTCCTGCAGTCTCCAGTTTAAGCCCTTTTCCACAGCCCAGGCTAGCCTGATCTCAGAAGTTCAGAAGGGTTGGCCCTAGTTAGTATTTGGATGGGCACCCTCCAAGGAATACCAGGGTCATGATGTGGAGGCAGGCAAAGGCAAATCTGAATGCCTCTTGCCTTGAAAAGCCTCGCAAAGGTTGCCATAAATCAGATGCGACTTGACGGCATGCACGCACAAATAAAAGATCGAGTCAAATGATTCACTGGAAGACACAGGATTAGGTCTCTGTGCCATTCACTAGTTTTCAAATGGCCTGGAGGATAGCCAAGAGTTGATACAGGACAAGAAGCCACTGCTGCATTCTAACACAGCCAGCTGTAGGTATTGTGAGTAATTGCTCCATCCACACGTGTTTAGTGTACAGACACAAGGAAATCACTTTGGATGCTGGCTTTGACTTAGGAAGCACCTGAATTGAGCAAGAGGTATTTCTTATTAAATAATAATGGTGTCACATTTCCAGCAGTCCTTTTCCGCCTGGCTCAGTGGTGGCGCTCCCTGCCAGCATGGCCAATTGGCTGATGGGAATTGTAGTCCGTGAACATCTGGAGTGCCATTGGTTCGCCACCACGGGCCTAGCTATACCCCCATTTGCCCAATCACATGCTGTTATGTCAGGTCCCCCTTCATTCAGGAGAGACTTTTTGGCAGGTGCACAGAGCTACAACCAGAAGTGATGAAAACAGGGAAGTCCCATAGTGCAAACGGAACTCTATTCATACTTCTAATGAGTTGGACTCAGCCAGTTTTTTTGCTCAGTCTTGATCAATGCCCTTCCTTATTACAGCTGCCATGCCGTAGGGATTGTGTTTACACGGGTGCCATAATTCCCCAGTATAGCCTTTATAATAGTCAAAGGGGATCTCTCCTTCCCCTTTTGACCAGTGGAAAAGCAGACTGGATCTAACCCAGTATATTTTTGTCTTCATAGCAAATCCCCAGTGTCAACAAACTTGATTTTCAAAAACTCTTCAGTGAAGGCCTAATGTAAATATAAGGCTGTAGTCCTAATATAGCTCTGCGCTAATTTGTACCAAATGTCTTTTCTTGTTAATTAAAGGTAATAGTTCAACGGTGCAAGCTACGAAGCCTAGTAATGATGCAGAATATTTGGTATTACAAGAATATGTCTGTTTTTTGCATTATTATAAAATGTATTCAGAATCTTATTATTTGATATTGATTACCTCTGCTGTTTCTGAAATACCTTTTGGGCTAACCATCAGTAAGACTTGAAAGAAGAGAAAGAGATGGTATGAAGGTGACCATCACCAAATCAGGATGTGTGAGGGGGTACAATTACAGAGCGCAAAGCTGTTGGAAGCCAAAAAAGGTAACAATGTGGGGAATCATACCACTGTGCGAACAAGAAGAGGTCAATTACTTTGGCAGCAGAGTTCTGAATAGAGGTGAGAAAAAGGAACTGTTGGGGGTTACAGGAGGAATGATGTGAGGTATAAGCCTGACAATTTTACTGATAATTAAATACAAAAATTCTTCCGTTTAAATTTCCACATTTCCATTTAAATTTCCATTTAAATTGTATTTTAAATCAGTTATTGCCGGGAACACTGAAATGTACCATTATTCAATCAGGCAGATTATAAAATTGCATGTATCTCGTGGTGATATTTATTTTTAAAGTGTGTATCTTGCCTTTTCACTAATGCTCGCAAGGCAAGTTACAAGAAAGCAAGAATTTTGCTGTCAAAATCACTGTAAAATACTGCGAAAGTAAATGAAGCAGAAGCTATCCTATCCAAACCAGACGCTATAGTGCAGGGGTCCAAAACGTGATGCACCTGGGCATCATGGTGCCCACTGACACCTTTCCTGATGGCTTCCAAGTGTTTTCAGAAAGTAAACAGGGCCAAGTGGGGCTTTTGCCCGGT
Source organism: Sphaerodactylus townsendi (assembly GCF_021028975.2). NCBI lineage: Eukaryota > Metazoa > Chordata > Lepidosauria > Squamata > Sphaerodactylidae > Sphaerodactylus > Sphaerodactylus townsendi. The sequence continues at coordinate 27,129,754 of NC_059427.1, read as the reverse complement.
AAAGCTTCTGATTAAGTATTGGATATTTCATTGGTTGTGCAGAGTTTTGAAAATGTTGCTTTGGTAGCAGTTGTCACCATGGTACAGCACATAGTGAAGATCTTTACTAGGTAAGCTGTGGGAGCTAATTTAGTGACTGGCTTCACTTCCTTTGGCAGCCATTTTGTGGCTGTACTTGTTGTACTGTATCAGAATTCCAAAGGTGCTTGCAAGCTCAAAAAGGTTGGGGATCTGTGCTGTGGTGAAACAAAATCCAATGTCCATGACAACGAAAATCAACAGGACATTTTATCCATTATGACCACTTATAAAGTCACAACATCTGTCAGAAGAAAACCATCTCTGAAATCTAACAATTCAAAAGACAGGGAGGGGCAAAATATATCTGTTCGGGGCTGCCTATTCTGGCTCACAGGGAGTCAGGTTATAGTTCCTGCCAGGTACAAATTCTCAGCTGTCTCACAGACCCAGGTGAGCTGGGTGAACTGCTAGGTTGGGCCTCAGCGGCTGTAGGATCTTCTGCGAGTACTCTGATTTCCAGCTCTTGACTTGGGCCAGCCCTGTCTCTGTCGTGAGAGGCTTCTGGCTGTGGCTGAGGCCCAGTCAACTGGGACTCCAACACAGTGGGGTCATCCTGCCAGTGCTCCTCCTTGAACTCCTGACTGGTTGAATCTGAGCCCATGACAACATCCCAGGAGAAGGAGTTCAAGAGTCTGGATGCCGTTATAGATAAAGCCCTGACACACATGACTGTCTGCTGATCACAGTTGGAGGTGGAGCATCTGAAATGGGTGTACAGGGAGAACCATGTTGGAAAAAGCAGTTCTTGATGTTCCCAAGCCACTTAAGGGTTTAGAAGCCAAAACCATACTTTGAATTGAGCTCATGCACTATTTAGAAGCCACTTAAGTTGTAGTCCAGCTGGTATGATCTGCACAGAGCAGAGTGTCCCTTTCAGTAAGTGGGCAACAGCACTCAACACATATTGTTTTTGAGAAATTTTCAAAGACAATCTCATTTTTAATTTCTGACTTAATAGTCCAGCTTCATTGTGAGTTAATATTGCTAGTATTTCAATATACAAAGTTGGAGATAAAGCAAAGGGCATCCTTCCTTGATGTCCCGGACTAACAACACGTCGCAAAATGCTAATGTGAGTTTATGGATTCATTCAGGTCCTTCAGTGTAGCCACCATGATCCTCCCAGCCATGTTCTTTAAATATGAGCACTACTTGCCCTGGATGCACACACAAGGTTTTGGAGCCAGATGGATTCCAATACTCTCTGGGTGAATGTGCACATTGACTTTGATAACTGCTCTGTTAACCTATGGAACGGCAGATTGAGCAGGATAATTGCCATGGTAACTCCCAGATCTCTTCTTCTACTGCAGATACCTCCAGTGGTTTATAAAGGACTGAAGGTGGGTGAAGCATGAATGGAGACAATTTGAAATTCCTAGGGCACAGATGGTATTCGACTAGCCATAAAACTGACTGTTAGAATATAGATAAGCTCTGGAAAATGACCTGATGCATCTAGACTGGCTCGGCGTGAATAATGAGCCACCTTATCGTTGCTGTGATGAGTGTGCCACTTGCTCTGCTCACAAAATAACTTGAATTTGTTTCGACAATATTGATACCTGTAAGCGTAGATTTTTTTAAAAAACATTTAAGAGTGAGGAGAAAGATCATATCTGCTGCTCGGAGAAGGTCCCAATTAATGCAGTGCAACCAATGACTCAGTGATACCATTCAGTCTAGCATTGGGCTGCTGTGAGGCGACAGGCAGCCCAATCTACAGGGCCATTTCATGGTGGCCAGGGCCAGCACAGCCCATCACGTCCAAAGAGGTATCCTGGCAGTGCAGTAAGGGACCCCCCCCCCCTGCTGTTCTGCAAGCTCCCTTTGCAGCTCAATGGTCTGCGCTTGCATTTTTGCGGCTATAAGTCGCTGTCAGCAAAAGAAGATGGCCCCAGGCTGGAAGCCCTCAGGAAGCCAACTGAAATTGGCTCTGCCTCATGATGTCCTCATAATAATTCTAGGATAGGATTGCTTTGACTAATCTTTTGTTGGGAACTGATGCCTGATCCCAGCTTGACTGTGTCCTGGCTGCTCAACTTGAGGACAGCTGGGGCTCACCCTTGAGCAACAAGAAGGAGCAAGGATGGGAGTCGGGCCACAGGGGAAACAGGCAGGAAAGGCTTCCTTTTCCTTTTAAAGTATCGCAGATAGAGCGGGAGAAAGGAGATCAGTGGCAGGCCAAATGGGGGTGGGGCCAGGAAATCCTGTAAAAGGGAAGGCACCACACCTAGTCAGGAAGGAACAACAGAGCTCAGAGAAGGGGAATGAGCGAGTGTGGAGAGCCAGTCTGGGGAAAAGAGGAGTTGGGTGCTGAAACCTTTTGTTCCCAATTCAGAAGCTATTGTACCAGTTGCCCTCTTGGTTGGCAGGAAGATCATCTGGGGGTGGGTGGGGGCAGTGGTGGGATCCAAAAATTTTAGTAACAGGTTCCCATGGCGGTGGGATTCAAACTGTGGCGTAGCGCCAGTGGGCTGGGGGGGCACAATGTGGGTGTGGCCGGGCATTCTGTGGGCGGGGCATTCCTGGGTGGGGCTGTGGTAAGGACATAGCCACTGCGCTGGTCCTTGGGTGGGAAACGAATGCACGCAGGTGCAGGCTGCCACGCATGCCGGTGCACTTCCTGCTAGACTGCTTCAAGTTCTGTGCGCTACTGTTGAGAGGAGGGCGTAACTAAGGCAAAAATCACGTGGCAAAATCACCAATTATTAACCCCCTCTCGGCACACACAAATAATTAGTAACCTACTCTCGGGAACCTGTTGGATCCCACCTCTGGGTGGGGGAGTGTCACAACTTTAATATATCCAAGATTTAGCCCGTGCCAGTGGGGACCAAGATAGAAAGTGATTGATGGCACACCGTATGTCTGCCAGAATTCTTGCTTAATCCCCTTCTGTTATCTGAAATTTCCCCGGATACATTTTCTTCACATGTAGCATTGTTACCTGCAGTCATAAGGAAACCTGCTTTCAAATCCACAATTCTTTACATGATTAGCATCTACTGGTGAAATTCTTCCGTAAGCTCAGAGTATTAATAAAATCCCAACAATGGGCTTGTTTCTTCATCCCATCAAAATATTCTGCCACAATTCTTGAGTATCCATTCTAGCTTAATATTATAAGTTTACAGTAACTGCCAGTGATAAGTCTGGAGAAAATTTTGGTTCTGTTTCTTTTAAAACATTATAGTGCACTTTTCTTACAAAAGCACTAAAGCTTTTTATTCTTCCGTTTGTATCAACTTTTATTTCCATACATAAAAAGCAGCATCAGCTGGTCTTTTGTTATGAAAAGATAGTTACGTCCTGTTATCACAGCAAAAGTTGATTGGCTGTACCATTCATTACACAGTCCCCCCCCCCCATTATATGGAATCATATGCAGATTTACTCCAGTCTAAGACCTTTGATTTTAATGCCTGGAACAGGGATCTCTAACCATTTTGATTCTGTGGGACCCTTAGGAATTCTGACTCAGGATGGTGATACAGCCAGTGGTGGGATCCAAAAATTTTAGTAACAGGTTCCCATGGTGGTGGGATTCAAACAGTGGCGTAGTGCCAATGGGGCTGGGCGGGGCACGATGGGGGCGTGGCCAGGCATTCCGGGGGCGGGGCATTAATAATTTCTTTGTTACTGTAAAAAACTCTTACTGTAAAAAAAGGGTCCTAATTTCCAGCTGGTATCTTTCTGTCCATAATTTAAACTCATTATAGCAAGTCCTATCGTCTACTGCCAACAGAAACAACTACTTCTCCTCTAATTGATTGCTTGTCAAATACTTAATACTTTCAAATACTTAATTTTGTTTCTAGAAATCAAAAGAAGGATACTTTCCTTAAACAAGGAACTTTACCATATTACTAAAACATGTTTTTAAAACAGCCCAATTGGGAGAATTATCCCGTTTTCTACCTTCGCTAACCAGCCACATAGGAAACAACAGGACTTTATGATTTTTGGACCTAATGGAATTTCTAATGGAAAAGCAGACCCAATTAGTAATCCCCTCTCGGCACACACAAATAATTAGTAACCCACTCTTGGGAACTGGTGAGAACCTGCTGGATCCCACCTCTGGATACAGCCACAAAATGGCTACCTCAGGAGACTGAGCCAACTATACAATGGCTATAGCAGCTTCCCTTCAGTCAGAGAGTGAAGATCCTTGTGCTGTGGTGGCAGCTGATGCCAAAACAAGATTTTAAAAAAATATCTGTCTTTGGACAATCAGAAACCTTGCTGGGCAAAAGCTTCATCTGGTCCCACCCACTTTCTGAAAGCACTTGATGTGTTCCAGGAAAGGTGTTGGTAGGCAAAATGGCACCCACAGGACTTGTGCTGGGGACCCCTGGACTGGCGTAATTCTGCATGGGGTTACATTATTAAATAGCCAACAGGAGAATAAAAGTTGTAGTGATCATTTCTCAAAACATCTATCATGGAACAACCTTGAAGGAGGATGAACAAACAACAGATATTAGCAACCAGCTCCGCTATCAGAAAGAGGATTCTGTTCATTCTTCAAATTACTGAAAATAGGTTATAGTGCAACACATATCCAATGTAGTCTCAGTGGGTACAATGAGCCAGTGTTTGTTTAAGGCAGGGGTAGGGAACCTGCGGCTCTCCAGATGTTCAGGAACTACAATTCCCATCAGCCTCTGTCAGCATGGCCAATTGGCCATGCTGGTAGGGGCTGATGGGAATTGTAGTTCCTGAACATCTGGAGAGCCGCAGGTTCCCTACCCCTGGTTTAAGGCTTATAAAAAAAATAAGAAGGGCTCAGAGGCCAAAGTCTTCCCCTGTTATTTTTCTTCAGTATCTGATAGACAAAATGTTACTACCTCAGTGGGGCTAATCACCAATTGGTGGGTGTATCGATCCTCTATGAATTTGTCAGGTGACCAGTTTGGCTTATAAGAGGGCTACCAAGAGGTCTGAAGAACAGTACTCTTTTCCTTCCATAGAGGCTTAATGAGATATTCTTATGTGATGTTATCCATGCTATGAAATGTTTCATCTGTCCATTTCTACATATTAAGCCTCAATATAATGGTTTCGCCAGGCCTGTTGGCTACTCTGCCTTGTAACCATTTGGTTATGTAAAAAAATAGAAGAGATAAGGAAAGAAAAAGATGAGAGAGTGAGAGAGAGACTACAAGAAAAACAAAGAGACTGTTTCCAAGAGCACAATGGCTCACTCACACTGCTGATTCTGGATTTTCTCAGAACTAGTGGGTCCAAAATCCACGCTCTTCCAGTCTATATGTCGAATTCAAGATCCCCAGTATCTGGGGATGTGAGAGCTAAGAAAAACTTGCTCTACAATCGGCATAGCCCATAACAGCAATGTGTGGTCTGGAAGCACTCAGAGGCTCAACCAGATTGGAACTCTACTCCACCAGAAGTCCCACCTTGTAACCATTTGGGTCTAGTAACCTATAGAACGTCTGGTGAACAACTTTGAATGCTAGAGAAGTAGGTCTTTGTGGAAAGATATAAAGATATTTGAATAAAAGGATACATGCTGAGCTTTTCTTGATGGTTCCACACCTTCCTTTGCTGTTCTGTCATTTTTTAAAAATCATTTTAGATTTGTTATTTTTTTATATTTCATAACTGTGAGAAGCCTTGAATACCCCTTTGGGCTAAAAGGTAGCAGAGAAATTGACTAAATAAATACAGTATAAAGCATTACATTTACTTGAATGGCAAACTAATTTCTTTCCGTAAAACTTGGGGAGATCATTTTAAATTTTGTATGTTATCAACAGTAATAACAAAACTTTTTTTTCTATACAACATTGGAGGATGTTGTCTCCCAGTCAAGGTTGTTATCCTTTCTAGTAAATACTTCAAAGAAAGCAAATAATGAATGTTTGTGTTACAAATTAACCATTTCTCTTCAGCCTGAGCCAAAGTATGCTTACTCAGAAGTAAATTCCACTGAATTCAGTGGGACTTCCTTCCCAGTGAATATGAATTGTGTTTCTTTAACTTCCACAGTTAACTCAGAAAACTCTTAGTGAAGTTATTGGCATATCTTGCTTGATAGTCCATGGGAGATAGTTCCGAAAAAAATATGACCCGGATTGGCTATCATAGCCTTTTTCTTTCAACAGGATTATCCTGCTGTCTTACAAGTGATAACCTTGTATGTACATGAAAGGATTTGCCATTTTATGTTGCTATAAACTCATGTTCAGTTTGTCATCTGCTGTCATCTAAACCCTTTTCTGCGTACTCATTACATAGATTTCCCCCCCTGTTCTGGAAGGGAGTTGGTCATTTTTCTTCTATGTACTCCAGCTGTGCAACAAAATAAATAAGATCAGTTATTTTCATTAAACATTACTTTAACCCTTCCCAGGGTTTCTCTAAGCAGCTTTATCTGATTGTGGAGTGTGTGTGTTTTTTTTAAGGCAAGAACGGAGCTACAGTTTAGTAAATCACTAAATTAGGCGAACTGGGTCCAGGCAATAGTGAATGCCTCATTTACTTACTTACTTACTTACTTACTTACTTACTTACTTACTTACTTACTTACTTACTTACTTACTTACTTATACCGCTGACCCCTGAAGGGCTCTGGGTGGTGTACAACTAAATATAACAGATAAATACATCATAAAACCTTAAAACCCTTAAAACAGATCATATAAAATCTAAAACCAGTTTCCAGATGGCGAAAGCAAGCTTACTTCCTGAGGTGGTCAGGAAACCTGTATTGCACCTGAGTATAGGGAATGGCACTAACATCAGCGTCTGTCTCCCTGAAAGGCCCGGCAGAACAGCTCTGTTTTACAGGCCCTGTGGAACTGTTCAAAGTACCGCAGGGCCTGGATGGACAGAGGCAGAGCATTCCACCAGGCTGGGGCCAAGGCACTAAAGGCCCTGGCCTGGGTGGAGGCCAGCCGCATCATAGAGGGGCCAGGGACTACCAGTAAATTGGCCTCCGCTGAGCGCAGAGGCTGGGTGGGGACGAAGGGGAGCAATGGTTCTTCAGGCATGAGGGGCCCAGGCTGCAGAGTACCAACACCTTGAAGGTGATCCGGTATTCAATTGGAAGCCAGTGCAGGCGGCACAAGTGGGGGAGATATGGTCCGATTAGAACCCCCCCATGAGAAGTCACGCCAGCACATGCTGGACCAATTTCAGTTTCAAGATGGAAGGTCCATGTAGAGCAAGTTGCAATAGCAGGGATTACAAGTATTTGACTCTGGGTAAAGTGTAGAGTGGACAATAAAGTAAAATATGATCTATTGTTCAGTCTCAAGGGGATTGAACAAGTGGTGGCTGGGCAACTTCTGGGATTCATGAATGAAGTACATTGTTTGGATCCATTCTAGTCAGATTTCAGGCTTGGTTATGGGACTGAAACGCCCTTGAACTAGGAGATGGATGAGGGAGTGTGACCCAGTTAACTGTCCTGGTCCTCATCTTGGTGGCTTTTGATACCATTGACCGTAATAACCATCTGGAACAGCTTTGGAATTCCATTTTGTCCCCCATTCTTTTTAGCATGTACATGAAACTACTGAAAGAACTCAGCCAGTGATTTGGGTTGAGTTGCCGACAATATACAGATGATGCTCTGCTCTATCTCTTACTACCAGCAGAGCTCAGGGAGACTATGGAAACCATGGCTGTTTCCACACGGTCCAAATATCCCAGGATGGGCAAGTGAAATATCCCGGTTCCTGCAAGTTTCCCCCATAGTTCCCGGTTCTAAAGTGGACCTGCCCCAGTGTTGTCCTGTGATATTTCCCTTAGCCCGGGATTTTCAAAAATTGCCAAATTGGTGATTCTTTTCAAATCTCCCAGGGTGACCTTGCTTCCATGCAAACACCACTCAAGCAGAACCGATTTATTTTTCCCACCTCACCCCTCAATCAACCAATCAAGAGGCACTGCATTTGCACATGCGGTGATACACTTGTGGTGTAAATACAAACGACCCACACTCATGCGGAACAAACTGAAGTATTACCTCCCAATCCTAACTTGGCTCCTGGAAAGAAAGGGGCAGCTGTGCGGAGGGAGAAACCGGGATAAAATAGACCCAGTTTGTAAGATACCGGTTGTAACCTGTATGATTGAGCCATGTGGAAATGGCCCATGAATAGGTACAGTTCAGAAGTGGATGAGGTCAGCTGAAACTTAACCATGACAAATGGAGGTGCTCGTGGTGGTGGGAAGGATTTGGGATATCTCCTGAATGGGGCTGTATTCCCACTGAAAGGAGCTGGTTTGTAGCCAGGGGATGCTGCTGGACCCCAGCCTCTTGTTGGATGAATAAGTGGCAGAAATGTCTAGGAGCAGCTTTTGCCAGATTTGGCTGAAGAGGCAGTTGCTGTCCTTCCTGGGGAGGAAAGACCTTGCCATGATGGTGCATGCTCTGGTAACATCTAGAGTAGATGACTGCAATGTGTTCCAAGTGGGGATGCTCTGAAGGCTAGAAGCTTCACCTGGAACAGAATGCTGTAGCCAAAATTATGCCAGGAGAGGGTTGCAGAGGTCATAGTGCTCCAGTCTTGTTCCAGCTACATTGGCTCCCAGTTAGCTTCCAGGCCCAGTTCAAGCTGCTTGTATTGAGGCCCTATGCATCTTGGGGCCAGTGTTGACCAAGTCAAGCTGACTAGTCCATATAAGCCCGGGGGCCTGGCCCATTTCTACTGTTTGAGATCCCTTTTCAGAATGCCACAATTTTGGCCCAATAGGGCTGCACCTAAAAGTGCATTAAGACACTTACCAAATGCCTAAAAGTAATAAATATTTAAATTTGAATTCCTGTTGACTTTAGGTCCCAGGCCAAATGACCCCTCTGCCCCTCCTGTCAATTGGCTCTGAGTCCATAAAGCACAGTGTTTGCAATTCTTATGGGCAGTAGTGAATTACTGAGTATATTTTAACAGATTTGAGTCCAGTAGCTCCATAGAGACCAACAAGTTTGTTGGGGGTATAAACTTTCGAGAGTCAAAGCTCCCTTCAACCAATACGGGTGAGAAACTTGTATACTTTATGTTTCAGTTGTAGAAAACTTAGATTCTATAAATGTGCCAAATAGTACAATTTTATGTGATAACAAATATATGAATTACGCATTTTATATTGGCAAAGCAACAAAATGAGTAGATTAACTCAGAAATTATTGTATGTATTTCTGTCCCCCCCCAAAAAAAGTGGAAAAAATGGTTTTGCGTTAGCTGTAACTTTTCCAACATTTTACCTTTTTTTCACCAATTGGGATCTTCTGCATATATGTATATGTGTGTGTGTGTGTGTGTGTGTTTGTGTTTCACATTTTCATGCCCTGCAGCAGCAGCAAATGTGACTCACTCCCTGGACTGATAAGCCCCACCCGCAATACAATACGATCAACTACATCTTTGCATAACAAGTTCCACCCAAACACTTACTGATCAGTTCCCCACCCTGGGACATGGACAATATATACCCCACTAAACATTCCCTTCTCTCTGGACACAGTGTGTAACAGACCTCCCTCTGTGATACACCTCTGAAGATGCCAGCCACAGATGCAGATGAAATGTTAGGAACAAGATCCACCAGACCACGGCCACACAGCCCGGAAAACCCACCAGGACCAGTTCAATCTGGCGCGGTAGAAGACGCTGAAATACATATAATCCCCTCCCTTTGCTCATCTTGGGACTAGGGAATCAGTTTCCCTGCTTGAAAGATGGTTCAGTTGTTTGCATGCATGTAACAGAAGTATCCTGGGCTGCATTTGCAATTCCAAAAGGATCACAAACCCCTACAGACAACACTTACAACAATCCTGCTATGTAATATTGGTACATTTAGCAAAGTGAAGGGAATTTAGACATGCATGTCACACTGTGGTAAAAACAAACAGCCAGCTATTTTACAAACACCATATCCTCCCTCTGTTCATCATTCAGTAGGCAAAAATTCAGTCTTTAAAGGAAGTTAAATGTATAAACAATAGAAATATGGGTCACAGGAAGATTATCAGAAAATTTTGAGCAGCTGCAATCTCAAGGACACTTCTTTGGTTTTCTTTTATCTGAGTTTACTCTCCCAAAGGCAGTCTCCATGGAGTTCTTTGACCTTTTTCTCTGCTGAAATTTTCTGGGGTAAATGTGCTCCTTCATTCTGCCCTTACTGGTTATATTACCAGGCACTTTGCTGTACCAGCACGGTAGCGATGGACGGGATCATGATCCACCCTTAATAGTTTGCACACGTATCAGGGCCCTGCACGCATATATTTCCAAAGTTATGTTGGCACTGCAGCAGTGTTAGCCCGGTAGTAAAAATTAATGATGCGTTGTCATGCATGACTAGACCAAACAGTCGGTATTGATTCTTGTTTGCAGGTTGTCAGGTATTTTTTATGAAGAGCTTTTAATAGCTGCAAAGTGCTAGTGCTGTTTTAAAGCAGTTGCCAATTAACAATTGTGATGGTGAACACTATTGAAAACCATTGTCTGCTTATAAATATATTAGTCTGGTACCAGGCTAAAGGAGGCCGGTCTCTTGTTTATTAACAGCAAATTACAAAAGGCAAAGGAAAATAAAAGTCAGCTACTTACTTTCTTAGCCCAAACTCTTTTTTCCTGTATTAAGGCCTTACGCGGTCTGGGACCCTTGTACCTCAGGGACCGTCTGGCCCCATATGTCCCACATCGGTCTCTGCGCTCGGCAGAGGCCAATTTACTGGAGATCCCCGCCCCCTCTATGATGCGGCTGGCCTCCACTAGGGCCAGGGCTTTTTCGGCCCTGGCCCCTGCCTGGTGGAATGCTCTCCCACCAGCTGTCCGGGCCCTGCGGGGAGTTCCTTAACCGCCGGTTCCGCCAGGAGCCTGCAACAAGACTGAGGTTATTCCTGCCGGGGCTTTTGGGGAGGAGCCCGGGCTGCTGATCAGTGCCATTAACAACTGAGATCCGCTGTTCCCCTCTCAGAGGAGTTGAGGAGTTAATGGTCGAACGCCATCTGTTTTTAATTGATTATGAATTTAGAACGCTGCATTTTAACTGATGAATTTTAATATTTTATTTTGTTTATCCGTTTGTTTATATTATGTTGTAAACCGCCCTGAGCCCCTTGGGGGAGGGCGGTATAAAAGTGGAACGAATAAATAAATAAATAAATAAATAAATAAATATTAAAAAGCATATATTTCTGCTTTCATTTATATAACACCATTCTCATTCTCTAAAGCTGACTGCCAATTTTAATGGCTCTTTACTTTTTGTTAATTGAGTTTAAAATGCTTGGTGTGCAGCGGTGAAAGTAAATTCAGTTAGAAGAAAGCTTTGACCATATTTGTCAAAGTGGTTTTTAAAAATATAACATGTGGACAGAAAGGAGGAAAAAAACTATTAAAAAAAGGGGAAAAAGCTATTCAAAGTTTTTACAGATTTTAAACGTGGGATTGAATTATGTATTAAGTGGCTGATGAATCACATTGCTGTTTTCTTATACTCAGAAAACAAATTAGTGAGCTCTCCTGTCTCTTCCACTAATACTTTGCTTGGTTTGCTAGTTTAGTTTATTATATTTATACCCTGCCCCTTCCCAACCTAAGCCAGGCTCAGGGAGGCTTTAAATATCAAAATACGATCTTAAATAACACAAGTTGAAAGCTTTAACCATTGAAACCTAATAAACAATAACCAATGGTGATTGGTCGGGTATCCAAGGGACCCCTATAGCCTACAGTCCATTTTCAGCCCGGTCCCATGGAATATTCCCATTTGTTTGTATAGGGATAGAGAGGAGGGGGAGCGCAAGGTGGAACAGAACAGACTTATGGGACTCTGGCAAGGTGGAACAGAGCAGATTTATGAGCTGCCTCAATGGAAACCACAGTGGAAAATCTCTGTCTTGCAGGCCGTATGGAACTGGTGTCAGCTGACAGGATCCTGGCGTCAGCTGACAGAAAGTTCCATTTGTGCCAGAACTGAAAAGGCCTGGCTCTGGTAGAGGCTAATCGAATGTCCTTGGGGCCAGGGACCACCAAAAGGTTGCCACCGGAAGACTGAAACGCCTCTGTGGCCAGTATAGATCACGAAGATATGAAGATAGACTCATCACTGGGAACTGCTATGCTTATGTGGGTCTTGTAAAACAATGTGTTTTTCTCCCTGTGCTTTCTTAAAGTAATCTGGGGTAACAGGAAACACCAGAGTGGAAGTTGGTAATCCTCACTGAATTTTACTATGTGCATTTATTTGGTCGATGGTCACCCCCCTGGTCGAGTGACCTCCCCAATTTGTAGTGAAAAATTCAAAGGACACAGTACACCTACCTGGCAATTCTGGGCAGTTTTCAGACAAAACACAACTGTGCAGTACCACTTCTTTTCTGATCTGGGCAGAAGTATTGGGCAGTAGTTAGTCACATTTTTGTTAGTATATGCGTTACTATCCTTATAGCTATTGATAGTAAAGAGAGGAGATAATGCTCTTTTGTTGTTCTGTATTGGCCACAGGAGATAGAACCGTTTCTTCTCTAATTATTTGCAAGTTCATCAAAACTTGAAAGAGTTCTTTAAAAAAGAAGCTATTGATGGGCATATTTTGAAATCAGCTGGTAAAATGATAAGAACTGTTGCCAGGATTTGACTCTTTTTGTGTCCCGTCAGTGTTACTGTACATGCCTGAACTTGCATATTTATATCTAGTATCTGAGAACTGAGCTATGAGGGGTTTTTTGGTCTGAACTTGATTATTTAATTTATCCACAATAATAGATTTGATGATTCCTAGTTAAATATTCAGGGCTGGATCCAGACTACTGCAGATGAAGTGAAGTTCACAGAGCTGAATGTTACTGTGGGCTTTTGTGCACTTTTTGCTTGCCTTGAGGCTGTTTTGCTTAGCAGTGGAGTTTTCCTTGGTTTTCTGCTTAAACAGGAGATTGGGGTGGAGCACTCATTCAGGCATTGTTCTCAGTTTCATTCAACAGAGGCCAAATTCCCACTGAACATTTAATCTAGGTACAACCAAGTTTCAAAAGAATCGGCACCTTTTCATCCAGGTTCCAACATCCTCACTGGAGCGTGTTTCTAGTGAAGACATTTAGCCCGGGGTGTGTGTGTGTGTGCCTGCTGTCAGGGGTGCAATTGTTAAGCTAGCAGCACCAAAATTTTAGAGTATCTTTAGGAGACCGCCTTGATGATACCACCCAGGTTTGGTGAAGTTTGGTTCATGGTGGCCAAAGTTATGGACCCTCAAATGTGTACCCCCCATCTCCTATTAGCTCCCGTTGGAGTGTTTTTTCAAAAAGGTGCATATACAAGCAGGTCCAGGAAAATCCCGTGATAAAGGGGGAGGAATGCCAGAAACTGTACTGATCTGTGTTCCACTGTTTGGCTGTGAGGAGATCTCGAGGGAACCAGGATTAATCGCCAGTGAGGAAATCACCAGAGACAAGCTGATCCAAAACAACAGCTTTTATTTGCAAGGAAGTCTCTCTACCAACCATCAGCATCAGCTAACGTAAGAACTAGAAAGTGAAACCATGAGCTCAGAGGTGTATCTAGAGGGAAATGGAGCCTAGGGCAAAATGTGAGTTTTCTGCTCCTCCCCCCCACTCCATTTTCCCTAGATATTGGGTGGGGCGGGGGGGGGGGGGAAGAGAAATTGAGTCATCTGCTGATCTCACAGAGGAGCACCAGGTTTACAACATTGACAGGCAGAGGCGTTTCTAGGCAAACTGGCGCCCGGGGACAAAACCTGAGTTTGGAGCCTCCCCCGGTATGGGTGGCCACCCTCCCCCACCATGACCAAACAAGTATTTTTTGCACCAGATCATTTTAAAGTCACCATCATATTATAGAACATGCCCCAACTCACAAATCTGAACACAGCAATAGTCCATGCCCACTTAGCAGAAATAAAAATTTTTGGCCGTTTTCAAAATGCTTGCAAAATGTTTATTACTGCTGTGGCAGCCTAGATTGATGGTGTTATATCCAGCATCCCCAATTGCCCCCCAGCACTTAGCCTGAAGATTTACTGCTTGTGCCATAGAATCATCCAGTGGCTAGCAGCTAGCCTGATTAGTAGCTCCAGAGGGAGGGGACCCAAAGTGGGGATCCCCACCCCCCTGCATGGGAGCCTGGCAACCCTACACCCCTCCCAGCTGAACTAGGGAGACAGAGGAAATTACAATCCAGTGTCCATGTAAAAAATGACCATCGAGAAGGCATGAGAAGCCAAGGAAAACTATACATCTTGGGCACAAAGAGGCACTTTTGTGCATGCTCCAGGCCTGGAAGGAGCAAGCCCATTCTTGCTGCTGGATTAACCTTTGCCCCACACCATCTCAAGGTATGTTTTACTATTGTAAGAGGTGATTGGCAGAGGTGGAGTGGAACCTTATTATTGGATTCAAACTTGGAAATGCTCCCTGAAGATCCCATAAAGGGGTAGGAGTTCAAAATTTTTTTTTTTTTTGAGGGGGAGCATTGTTTCCAAATGTTCTAAATTCTATATTTGTCCCTATCACTGACTTGACTGAGATGCAGAAAGCTCCCTAAAACACTCATACACTTTGAAGAAAAGTTATAGTACTTGAGCTTTAGAAATGTGTGGTAAAATATGTCTGTGTTCTTAAAGTGGAGTTAAGGAGGAAAAGAAGGAAATTCACACTGAATATGTACAACAATCAAACTTAACAGGTTTGAATGTCACAATCAGACATCAACTGATCTCCCTAGTCATGCTTGCAGTTAACTATGACCAACTCAAACACCCTGTACAGATTTGCATCAGTTTTATTATGTGCCAAAACACCTCCCTACCCAAGCAGGTTAATAGCCATTAAAATTGCTAAGGAATATTTAGAGCAAACACATCAGAGATGGTATGATCCTCCTCCCCCCAAAAATACAGCATTCATTGATAATTGATTAATCCTGAGATTTAATTATCTGTGACTGCATCAGATAGATCACCATTATTTCCCCAGCATCCCCCACTTTCCCTGGTGCTGTATCACTAGAAGTGCTTTTAAAACATCGGATGCTGTTATTGCTACTACACACCATCTGAATTAGCCCAGTTGGGTCCAAGATTGGGTCAGGGATGTAAAGGAAGCTAAGTAATGGGTCACTTGTGGTCAGCACTTGGATAGGGAGACCACCAAGGAGAGACCAGGAGTTGCTATGCTGAGAGAAAGCAATAGCAAAACACCTTGTTTTTTCTTGCTGGATGGAATGTTCCATGCAAAGGATTGTCATCAGTCAGTTACAGCTAAATGGAATGTTCTCTTTTAATTTGTATTGCAAAAGTGTGCACTTGACATTCTGACCCGTCTTATGCCAAGATCTCTGAATTCTAAAACTTTCGCCCCACACACACACCAGATTTCTTCCTTGCAGAGTTATAAAAGTTAAAAATTCAGAGATGTGCTGGTAGATCTTTAGGGGCATTAGTACACACTTTCTAAATGCTGATCTCAGCAGCCAGATCTTTCCATCCAGACAGTCACCTCTGGCTCTCTCTCTCCTGCGGCCCATCCCCTCCTCTCCCATGCCACCTCCCTCCTTTCCCCCATCTCTCTCTCTTCCCCTGTCCTTTCCCATTTCCCTCAGCTCTCTCGCCCTCCCTCCTACCTGCTCCCCGCCCTCCTAATAGCTAACTGGAAGCCAGCTTCCATTTAGATTAAGACAGGGAACCTAAATCGGGGCAGAGGATTGAAATTTCTGGCAACAAAAGGGGAAATAGCTTATTGATCTGAGGATTTCTACCCCCCCCCCCTTTCTCTCCTGAATGGAGACTCAAAGGGGCTTACAATCTCCTTCCCCCCCCCCCCAACACTCTTTAGGGGGGGCTGAGAGAAACTCCAGAAGAACTGTATTCTTAGCCCAAGGTCCACCCGAGCTGGCATGTGTCGGAGTGCACAAGCTAATCTGGTTCCACAGAAAAGCTTCCACAGCTCAAGTGGCAGAACAGGAAATCAAGCCTGGTTCTCCAGATTAGAGTGCACCAAGCTCTTAACCACTACATCATGCTGGGAAAGGCCCACACTGCTCTCCCATCTAGAGATCCCCCCTACGCGCCAGCACACTTGCATGGCTTACTGAGAAATCCACAGGAGCCCCGGCAGAGATTGGTCACAGTTCCAAGCATCCCATTTGCCACTACTGACAGATCACATCCAATGCTCGCAGCTACTCACTGCTGAGCCACACAAAGCAGCAGGCAAATTCACCTGCTGGCATAGTGAGCAAGGGATTCCCAAACAATTTCCCAAAAAGAGCATCCCAGCCAGTGTAACTAACACTGCCTGGAGTGAAGCAAACAGGTTTTCGGGCACTGCAAGGGCAAAGGGGGCCGGTGCTCTCCCCCCCCCCCCACTCCAAGCCCAGCCCTGGCAAAGGGAAAGAGCAGGGATCTGGACAGCAAAGGGGATGCTGGAAAAGAGGAGTGGCAGGAGGAAGGGATGGGGTGTAGTTTGTTTTGCTGGGTGGAGAGACCCTCACTCCCACACAGGGAACATTGGGTGGTCTAGGGGCTCCTCCTCAGCTCCCCTCCTCACCTGCCACCAGCAGCGTTGGATCCTTGAGCGCGCCCACGGTCTGGCTGTGTGTGGGGGGGGGGGAGGGGGAGAGAGATGGCTGCCAGTGCCTCTCACCTGCTTCCAGAGGTGCTTGGGCGCCCACAGCTTGTCCGCATTGCTGGCCCATCATCCCCCCCCCCCCACACACACACACAGCCCGACTGGTTTTTGTGGGCCATGGGCGCGCTCGCGGAGCAAACGCTGGCAGGCGGGTGAGGCCAAGGAAAGGCTGACAAGTCCGGCAGTGTGTCGGGGGGGGGGGGGCGATCATGGCCTGGTTCGCTGCCTCACTCACCTGCCGCCGCCTGTTGTTGCTGCTGCTGCCGGGCTCCCACTTGGCTTCCCTTCTCGGCTTCTGCCTTCTTCTGTGCCGGCCAGCCTGGGGAGAAGTCTTGTGACTGTTTGCAGGCAGGCCGGAAGAGAAAGCAAGGAATGCCGGCTCAGAGGGAGGCGGAGCTCCCGCCTCCGAGGCTCCTGATCTCGATGACTCACAGCCCCTGCAGAGGTCAGGAGAATGCCTGGGAGGGCGCGGATTTTGCCCGCCCCCTGGACTGGACATTCCAGGCCACCGTCCTTGCTGGACTGGAGCATGATGGGTAACTGTGGGGGACATTTTGGCGCCCCCACGTGACTTTAATCGGTGCGCCCGGGGACAAGGGGTACCCCACGTCCCTAGGGAAATTCGCCACTGTTGCCAGGTCTACCGCCTGAAGCTGGTGATGGTGCCCAGGTCTACTGCCTGACGTTGGTGACTGTGGCCTGGGAGCGGCCAGGTGCAAGAATCCGGCGCCCCCCCCCTTGTAATTAGATGGTATGTGCCTGAGGACATGTGACATCACATGTCTTTGTGGGCAGTACGCTCCTGCATGAGCTCTACTGAGTGAGACCAAACTAAATCATAGGGGAGAAGCAGAGTGTTCTATACATATATAGGTAATGAATGTACCCTCCTTTGCCTGCACTATTTGCATTTTGAAACAGTCCTTTTCTTTTTATCTAACTGCTGCCAGTTCAACAGGGGCAAAAGTTTAAATCCTGCATGCCTTGTTTTTCTGGCTCCCCTCCCCCCCGGCATTTGATGGCTCAATAGACTGGTCTCTTGTGCCAACATTAGACCTGCATTAAAAAAGCCCCACATAGAAACAAAGTATTTCTATTGTCGAAGGCTTTCACGGCCAGAATCACTTGGGTGCTGTGTGGTTTCCGGGCTGTATGGCCGTGTTCTAGCAGCATTCTCTCCTGACGTTTCGCCTGCATCTGTGGCTAGCATCTTCAGAGGATCCTCTGATCCTCTGATCCAGCCACAGATGCAGGCGAAACGTCAGGAGAGAATGCTGCTAGAACACAGCCATACAGCCCGGAAACCACACAGCACCAAAGTCTTTCTGATTCTTTGGAAATGGTGCTCAGAAGAGCCCATTTGGGGAAGCTGCCCCTGCCCTTTTTGCTGACATCAAATCGCCCAATAGATGTGTCTCTTGCTCCAATGTTAAAACCTGCAGCATTAAAAACACATGCACACAAAAACACCTCTGATCATTTGGAAATGGTGGCCTGTAATGTAATTATTTATGTAATGATACAGTTTTGGGTAGATGTCTTCTCTGTTTAGTTCCTATTCTGTATTATCCTTTTCAATTATATTTTATCAAATATATTGTGACAATCTATAAAAATTATTTTAAAAAAGGAAGTGGTGGCATGAAGAGCAGGAAAAACTGCTGTTGGGTTGGCTAGAGAAGGTGGGGAAGGAACAACAAAACCCAAATAAAAATTATGCTCCCTATTTAGCTGTTTTGCTTCACAGAGAAAATCGAAGCAACAGGAAAAGTTGCATTTTGCTGGCGTTTGGAAATCACATGGCTTCTCTGCTGTGCCCTGTGGTATCTTCGGAAAGGGAAAAATATGCATAAAGGAAAGTCTGAGGCGAAGGAAAGGCAAGCGGACTGCGAGGCAGAAAGCAAGTGCATAAATGGCTTGCCTCTTTTTCCTGCTGCAACCAACTGAACTCTCTGGCATTCTGTTATTGGGGATAGTCAGGAATAGCATTGGAGACAAAATTCAGGATCTGTTGCAAAAGAGAACTGTCAAAATGGTGCCACTATCAGAAGTGCTGTTATGCCAACCAAGCAGCACTTTTTGAACTTGCTCATAGCTGCAAGGTAGCAAAACATAGCAAGCACTGCATCCACAATCTGTCTGAATATGTCATTTTCCTGGAATTATGTACAAACAGTATTTCCCTCTCTGCATTGTTACATATAAAATATTTGTACTGAACTGTTCAGTTTTTAATATTAAAGAATATGGTGTCTAAAAATCATGCTATTACTGAAAAACTGAAAATTGAGCACTAAAGCAGACTGTTGAAAGAGGCAGTGCAACGGAATTGCAAGCCATTAAAAATAAGGTAATTTCACGTATCGTTGGAAACATGTTCATGAAGGTGTTTGGTGAATATCTCTGGAGAGGGTGTAGGCAACCATCACCAGGTGGGGCTGTCTAGGTTCCTTCTCCCTTTTGGTCCCTGGGGTACCCTGAAATGTTGTTTTTAGGAATCAGAAGGCCCTCAGGAACAGCATCCAAAGTGCTGTGTGTGTTTGCGTGCGTGCGTGCGTGCGTTTGGGGCAGGGATGTAGAGGACTTGTGGAATTGTGGCTTCCTCTTCTGAAGACTTACATGCTGATTGGGAGATTCTTCCACATTTTTTTCTCAACTCCAATTCTTTGGCTTTTTATAGAGCAAAGAATCGCATATTGTTTTCACTTAGGCCAGAAATTTTAAATTTCAATTTGTGATGCTGAGATGCAGTTAACAGTACTCATTTATAGACAAGGTGGTCAGTGCAACAATCAGTACAATTCTCTCAAGCTGTACTGTGTTGTAGCCAGTCCAGTAGGACTCCTCTATGCCAGAGCCACTGTTGCTCCTGCAGCTGGATAAAAGATTTGCCTTAAACCAAGCGGTATAAATCACCATAAAAAGTGAAATCCTTAACTATACAGCATTGTGTTGACTATCAACTTACTTTGTGTGATTTATCTGTTAGACCTCACTAGAAGTAGGTCATCAGCTGGCCTTGTTTGGCTTAGTTAGCATTAACTGCCTTTAGGTTTGCCTTTTCAAGGACACTATCTGGTTTGACGGTTATGTGTGTGAGTGTGAATTTTATATGGCTGCGCATTTTGTCTTGCGATGTTCCACTGTGGCTGGAAATCCATCCATTGCAGCATTTATGTATTTTGCAGGCTATTTTCTCAGTACAAAATTGTTGCACAAGGGAATTCTAGGCAATTGTGTATATAAAGGAGTGGGGAGACCTACTATATTGTGAAGTGGTAGATTATGATATGTTGACAATTATATTGAGAAAGTCAGTATTACATCTTTTTCAGTTGGTGGGTATGAAGATAGATGTCTTTTATTCAGAGCATAGGTTATAAAATGTACGCAGGCTATGCTGAAAGGCAGTTATCTTGTTGCCATTTTTTTTTTGGCTGGGGAGGGGTATTGTGTGATCTCTCTTTGTACATGGGAATGAACAATTGTCCAGAAGTTTAGCATCCTGGACATACCATTACAGCTATGTAGGGTTTGTTTTTCTACCTAGGACTTAATATCAGTATACGGAATAACTAAAATGCAGGTTCTTTTATAGTTGTGTTTTCTCTCTGCTTTTTTGGAAGGGCTGTAGTCAGTGGTGGAATCCAAAAAATTTAGTAATAGGTTCCCATGGTGGTGGGATTCAAACTGTGGTGTAGTGCCAATGGGGCTGGGTGGGGCACAACTGGGCCTTGCCAAGCATTCTGGGGGTGGGGCATTCCTGGCCGGGGCTGTGGCAAGGATGCAGCCACTGTGCCGGTCCTTGGGCGGGAAACAAATGCACACAGGCGCAAGCTGCCACGCACGCCAGTGCACCTCCTGCTAGACTGCTTCAAGTTCTGCACGTTACAGCTGAGAGAAGGGGCGTAACTAAGGCAAAAATCACATGGCAAAATCACCAATTAGTAACCCCCTCTCGGCACACACAAATAATTAGTAACCTACTCTTGGGAACCTGTGAGAACCTGCTGGATCCCACCTCTGGCTGTAGTTGAGAGGTTCAGGCACGTGAGCTAGAGATTCCCTGATATAATCTCAGTTGAGTCGTAAACTGAATTATCATTAGATTCAGCTGTCTCACTTTCCCCCCAACAGCCCAGACTATATCAAGCTTTTCAGACCTGAGAGGTTAAACAAGGTTGGCCATGGCTAGTATTTGGAAGGGAGATCACCCCAAAAGAGCAGGGTTGCTATGCAAATGAAGACAGGGGCAAACCACCTCTGCTCATCTCTTGCCTTGAAAACCCCATGAGTTGGTTGCAACTTGATGGTGCTTAATTGTTAGTATAATTTGTATTATCAATAATGATGATGATGATGATGATGATGATAATAATAATAATAGAAAATGAGAAGGTCAAGATCCTGTGGGACTTTCGAATCCAAACAGACAAAGTGTTGAAACACAATATACCAGATAGCACCGTGATCGAGGACAAGAAAGTGACCATCATCGACATAGCAGTCCCCGGTGACAGCAGGGTCATTGAAAAAGAACACGAGAAGGTCACTAGATACTGCGATTTGAAAATCAAGCTTCAGCGTCTATGGCACAAACCAGCTGAGGTTGTCCCAGTGGTAATTGGCATGCTGGGCGCCATCCCCAAAACACTAGGGCAGCACTTGAAACATCTTCGAATTGACAAAATTAACATCTGTCAAATTCAGAAGGCAGCCCTGCTGGGATCCGCACGAATACTAAGCCGATACATTACAACTTCCTAGGCCTCTGGGTGAGGCTCAAATTGTAATGAAGGCCAACAACCAGCTAAAGATCTGGCAGCTGTGAAATCTACAATAATAATAATAATAGTGAACACCTGCCTTTCAGATAAATGAACATTAAATCATATAAAAACAAAATAAGCCACAATTGAAGTGAAATTGGGAAGAAAAAAAGCAGGAGTAGATAAAACTCTCACTTAGGTGAAGCATTTTGCATACTTAAGAAAAAGTCACAATCATGAGATTGTTTTCCTGATAATTGTGAATGACTGGCTGGAGACTGAAGGAAATAATTATGGCAGACCATTCTCAGCTTTTGGATTGTAATACCTGTCAGGGTTTGGGAAGAGAAGCAGTGAAACAGTTTGGAGCCTGACCTGCATCCCATGTGCATATGTCTGTCTTCTTTTGGAACTGGATGGAGAATAAATTTGGTCTAATCCAGCAGAGCTGTTTCCAAGTATGCTCATTGTGGCTTGATTGTCTGGGTGAGATAGTGGAGAGCCTCATTAGATTATTTGGTAAAGGAAACTGCCGATAGAGGAGGAAAAACTCAGGAGCCGAAATTAAGCGTCAAGAATATCTGAACGTGTCACACACCATGGACCGTTGACCTTTACACTATATTAATGACAATTGGCAGAGTAATAATGTATTAATTTTTGATGGTGACTGTCCCAAATTGAGCCCCACCTAGGTGCCTGTGCTACATTTATTTTTATAGATTTATACTCCGACAGGCTCAAATACCCCTTTAATTCTTCAAAACTGATCTCCTTACTTATTTGCACATAGAGCCAAGACTTGAATGAGGTGGTTCTAGAGTACAAAAAAGCATTCGCTTATGTTTGAGAGCATTTGCTTAGGTGTGAAACATTACTATTGAAAGAATAAAATGTTTTAATTGTGGCTTGGGCTGAGGTGGAGATTACTGGGTATTTCAGCCACGTGTGTTTCACACTACAAGTTTTCTAGTTATAATCGGTGGCTGCTAATTTTGCCACAACAGTTTCATCACACTCTTCATAAGACCGGTTGTATTATGTGTGAAGGCTCAAATCAGGTATTACGTGAATAGACTATTAAAATATTTAAGGATTATGGCCTCCCCATCCCCATATGTCTTGCTTTTCCCCATGATGTTATTGAATGAAAGCTAGACAAAGGTCAAGCCAGAGGTTAATACTATACAGATCTGATTAAAATTAGCTGTGCTATTTTCAAAGGTCAGGTGTGCTCAGTGCATTTTCTTAGAGATTATTTTATTTATTTTTGCATATGTATACATCTCAAACTCGTAAAGGTCATGGTGCGAACTAGTTTGTGGAGTTACAAGGAAGTAAGTTTAATGCTATAACCCTTATTAAGTGGAACGAACAGGTTATCTCCAAGGTCCTGCTGGGTGGATTTCCCTCTCCCCCACTATTTCCTACGGGGGGGGGGGGGGAGAAGAAGAGGAGGAGGAGGAGGAGGAGGAAAAGGAGTTTGGATTTATATCCTCCCTTTCTCTCCTGTAGGAGACTCAAAGGGGCTTGTAATCTCCTTGCCCTTCCCCCCTCACAACAAACACCCTGTGAGGTAGGTGGGGCTGAGAGAGCTCCGAGAAGCTGTGACTAGCCCAAGGTCACCCAGCTGGCATGTGTGGGAGTGTACAGGCTAATCTGAATTCCCCAGATAAGCCTCCACAGCTCAGGTGGCAGAGCTGGGAATCAAACCCGGTTCCTCCAGATTAGATACACGAGCTCTTAACCTCCTACGCCACTGCTGCGTAGAAGAAGTAGGAAGAGGCAGCTTGACTAACCAATTTGCTAGGTGTGGGTTCCCTGACCTTGTGCATGCTGGGCACTGCCTCCCTCATCCTCATGGCCCACCTCTCTCACTTCATGTGAGATTTGAGAGGGCCGTGCAGGCAGCACCATCTGCCTTTTGCAGAGCAGTGTAGTGCTCTTAGCCACTACCCCAGGGGTCTGCAACCTGCGGCTCTCCAGATGTTCATGGACTACAATTCCCATCAGTCCTTGCCACCATGGCCAATTGGGGCTGATGGGAATTGTAGTCCATGTACATCTGGAGAGCCGCAGGTTGCAGATCCCTGCACTACACCATTCGGATTTCAGCTGACCATTATACCATCCAGAAACCTGACTAAGTCTGTAAAATACCAATAAGGTATTTTTAGATATGTATTTGGATTGCATATGTCTGAATGCATATTCCTAGTATGTATTCAGAGGTTTAGATCTTGATTTTAATGTGTAGGTTGAAGTTTTTCTTGTCTGAAGCTTATTCTTTCCTTGTATTCTTTTCTTTTTATCAAAGTGGTATGGTCAAATGCACAATGAAGATATGTATCTTTTTTTCTAAGAAAAAGTAAAGCAAAATCCATTTGGGTGAAGAAACCATGTAAAGTATATGCATGGTTAATTCAAATTATTATACCCTATGGGCTTTTGCTAGCGCACCATACAGCCATCTATTTTTGTAACAACCAAGAAGTAATAACAAAATGGTGCCTCAAAATGCATAGAAGGATAGTGAGAAGTAAAGTAACATCTTGTTAATAGCTATGGGGAGAAACAGCAACTTTAGTCTATAATAACATTAACCATAGTGTATACTTTACCACTTTAGCACACATTTAGGAACTGAGAAATTTGCTCTTTCATTTTTCACTTGTTGAAAAATTTAAGACATTTACTCTGTTCCCTTTCTATCTCAGGCTCTCCAAGACGGCAAACATAAAAACATTTAAACATTTAAAATGTTAAAATAATTCTTAAAAACAGTTGAGTAAGACATAGAAACAAACAAACACAGAGGACAGCCAATAACATTTAGTATGGGAATACCAATTAAAACAAGAGACTTCACCTATTGGTGGAAAGGGACAGTTCTTCTCTAGCAGAACTAGCCAATTAAACTGCATGCGGAATGTGATCCCAGTGGCTAACCTTAGTTGTACAAAATCCTGCAGGGCAAATCAGCTTCCATGAACCAACTGAAGTTTCCAAATTCTCTTGCAGAACTGTCACATACAGACCAAGTTACCATAACTGAGTATCAAGGTTCCTACAGCACGGAACAGTCTGGCTGGGTCACGAGTCAACATAGGGAGTCAACATAGGGAGAGGCTAATCTCTGGCAAGAATTTGCTGGAGCAATGGTTAAGTTGAATGCTCTTTTGGCAAAGATCAAGTTCAATAGACTTGCCCGCTTGCTTGTGGTGCATTATAGTAATATGTGTATGAAACAAACAAAATTACCCTTTTTGTTACTTTGGCTGATGCCTAGAACTGACACACACGCATCTAATGTCTTGTCGCACCACTGAGTAATACTCTGTCGTGGTGCAACCTTTAGTCAACCTGTGGGTGGTATATTTGGATGTGAAAGGAAATAGACATCTGAGTGACTTGGGCCAACTACGCAATCCTAAAGAGTTAGTTCAATCTAAGCCCATTTATGTCAATGGGCTTAGGCCTCTTCCGCACACGCAAAATAATGCATTTTCAAACCACTTTCACAACTGTTTGCAAGTGGATTTTGCTATTCCGCACAGCTTTAAAGAGCACTGAAAGCAGTTTGAAAGTGCATTATTCTGCATGTGCAGACTGAGCCTTAGACTGGAGTAACTCTGCATAGGATTGTGCTGTGAGAGCAGGTTTAAGTGATCACTGTGAAGGAAGTTAAATGGTTAATTATTTAGCAGTGACAGTTTTCCATGCATTGTAAATTAAATATAATTTAGTTGCAGTCGTTCATTTGGAAGATGTAGGCAATAACCTGTTATTGCTGGGTTTTTAGAAAAATAAGGTATACAAAAGATCTCTTAGAATTTGTACCAGTTACGTTCATTAAAATTCAGAAGGGATAATAAAGCCACAAAAGGCTACAAGTATGAGTCACTGAAGCATGGCTAATTACAACAGTTTTCAAGCATGCAACCAACATTTGGCAAGAAACTGGGATTCTATTAAATACATATTTTGAAGATGCTTCATCGGCGGGGGAGAAGCTGTGGTCAGACAGACTCTTAGCATTTTTATACCATAAGAATGACAAGTCTCTTACATACGCCTCTTATGCTGCATTGACATTTTGTTATCTTTTCTTCTGCTCTCTAATGCCATTTGCATTGATTTTGCTTTTAAAAAGGTAAAAGCAAGTCACAGAAGTGAAGAGTCTTTGAGACATACTGAAATGGTGTTTTAGATTGATGTTAATGTATTTTGCAATTTTTCTGTTTCTGAGCCTAATGAGTGGATTGGATGATATTTTCTCTGCTCTCGATCAAAACCGTTTTGGCACCACATTTCCCCCTTCGTTTAGCTACGGAAGAAGAAACTTCCAAAGACAAAACATGTATTTAGCACAGTGGTGCTAAGAAATTTCTGGACCGGTCTGCAGTTATTTTTAAGGGGAATCTGAACATTGATTTTTCTTTTTCAGAAATGTTTTGCTTTTGCAATTTTTGTTTATAGTAGAAAAAGGTGCCTATGATTCAGATTCAGAATGGAATTGCTTGTTGCTAGTCCAGTATGAGGCGCATGTGATTCGAATCCTTTGTTTTCTTTGTTATGCTAACTTGGGGTTTTGGACATGTAATATCCAGGAATCCACTCCATGTTCTTTTTGTAGCTCAAAATTCCAGAATCTGGAGCAAATTACAAGCCAGGTTTTGCTTATGGCTTCCTACAGGGCAAACCTAGTCAAGCTGATGTAGAGGTCTTTGGTGGGCATCCCTCTCTTTTCTTTCTTCATGTCAGTTCTAAGCAAATTCATGTTCTGTTTGCAGATTGTGTATGTGGAGGTTGCTTTTATATTGGCTTAAAGAAGCCTAGCATCTCTTAGGTTTATGTTCTGAATCATTGTGCATCGAGTGCTTAGCTGCATAAAAGTCAGCAGAGAAAAAGTCAAGCCTCTGCCACAAGAAATACCGGTAAAAGGAGAGCATGGGAAAGATTTCAGTGTTAATGTGCTCTGCTGGATTTTGCTGCCCTTGATGCTACTATCCCCCTTAGGCACCAGCCACCACTGTGTTGCAAATTTCAAATTTTCCTTGGCATAGCCATAGTGTATGTTCATGGTTCTGTCCTGCCTGCGTGTCCCCCCCCCCCCGTCCTCTCTTTTTGAGGACAGTGGCTGGTTGCTTTGTGGCATCAGAGAAAGTTCGGAATAGAAATGGTGAAGATTGTCCAAGTCATCAGTGCTAGGTGGCTCGTGTTAATGTTCCTGGTTGCCTGGCAGTAAGCAGACTACAAAATTGGTGATCCCTGGCCCTAAAGCAATCAGGCTGGCCTCCAGGGCTGTGGCCCCTACCTGGTGGAACAGGCCCCTACCTGGTGGCCCCTGCCTGGTGGAACAGGCTTCCAAGGAAGATCAGGGCCCTGTGGGACCTACAGAATTTCTGCAGGGCCTGTAAGACGAACCTGTTCCACCAGGCGTTTGGCCAGTCTGGGTAAGAACATCGCTACCATTCCATCTGGCCTCCCGTGGGTGCAAGGGTGGGGAGGGGGGAGGGGGCGCCATCTAATGTTATATGGTTCCTGGTTTTAATTAAGTGATATTAGTTTAAAAGTTGTATTTTATGGTGTTTTGAAGTTGTATTTATACTATGGTGGTTCACCACCCTGAGCCCCTCGGGGGAGGGCGGTCTATAAGCCCAATAAATAAATAACAATAAATTAATAAAATAAAGACATATTAATTTTGTTTCATGTTGATGTCATTAAAAGTGTGAAAAGGACAGTTGTGAAAAAAAGGATTGTACCTGATGTGACTTAATTTTGTATTTTTAATTAACGTTAAATAAGTATGCATTACTTGATTGCATCTGCATATCTCATGATTAAAACAAATGTTGTGTTATTATTCTTATTCTTATTGGTTATTTATTTGCCTTTTGAACAAAGTAACTACTATGGAAACATGGGCGAGGGTACAAAATTAGCTAGTTGGGGCTCTGTGGCTTGTAATACCACAGGTAATTATTTTCTTCTGATTCAGCATTTTTGAACCTTTGGGCACCTTTGGAATTCTGACTTGGTAGGGTCGACCCAACCACAAAATGGCTGCAGCGAGTGTGGAAACCATTCACAAAATGGCCACCATGGGAGGCGTGTGTGTTTGAGCGTGCCCGCGCGCACACACACACACACACACAGAGGAAGAAAAATGCAGGGAACAGGAGAATTAAATACACTGCGAAAAAGAAAAAAAACACAACTCTCTGGCGGCAGCTTGTCCTCAACCATTATTTTATTATTATTATTATTATTATTATTTATTATATTTATAAACCGCCCTCCCCCGAAGGGCTCAGGGCGGTGAACAGACAAATAGCTAGAGCACAATAAAATCAGTAATCATTAAATAACGGCTCTATACATTTTAAAATCAACCCCGTTTAAAATGCAGCGTTCCAACATCAGGTAAGCAATGGCGTCCTACTAATAGATCCCCTAAAAAAGGGGGGAGGGGAAGAAGAGAAGAGGGACAGCAGGGTCCACAGATGTTAAAAGGGGGGGGGCATCAACGGCCAGCCTCACCAAAGGCCCGGTGGAACAACTCTGTCTTGCAGGCCCTCGCGGAAATCATTAAAGATCCCCGCGAGAGGAGCCCGGCTGTGAAGCTGGAAGTAGAGTGTTCCACCAGGCAGACCTTAGAGCTGTAAAGGCTCTGGCCCGGCAGAGGCTTAACCCAGCATCATTGAGGGGCCAAGGGGGATCACCAGTAGGTTGGCCTCTGCTGAGACAGCAGTGGTCGATTTGGGGACATATGGGGCAAGGCGGTCCCGCCAAGAATATGCAGGGAGGGGTCCCAGGCGGCGCAAGGGCCTTAGCAAGGTCACAATAATACCAGCACCTTGAAGATGATTCGAATTCAACCGGGTAACCAGTGCAGGCTGCGGCGCAACACAGGTGAAATGTGATCTCTATGGCGGCGCACCTCCTGTGAGCAGAAGCGGGCCGCCCGCATTCTGGACTCAGTTTTAATTTCCGAATCAATGCGCAGGGAAGCTGCCTGGGCGTAGAGCGAAGTTGCAATAGTCTAGTCTGGAGGTTTGACCGTTGCATGGATCACAGTAGCCAGATCCGGCTTTGGGAGAGGAAGGGGGGCCAGCCGTTGAGGCCTGCCGAAGAAGATGAAAAAAAGCGCATAACCTGGGTTACATATGGGCCACCTGGAGTGCTCCATTGAAGAGAGACTTTAATCCAGGTGGACCCCCCAGGCTGCCCGGGACGGGAGGGAGGCGGTTGCCAATGTTAGCCCCACTCCCACACCGGGCGCTGGAAATCCCTCAACCCCTCCCCGGCCCAGCCAGAGGATCTCCCCGGTCTTCGATGGGATCTTCAGTTTTAATCCTGCTTCTGCTTCAAATCCAACCAATAGCGATCGCCTCCAAACAATGCTGGAGAGCTACAGGAGGCGATTACCGCTCCCCCCCTCCATCAACAGAATGAGCTGAGTGTCATCAGCATATTATTGATGACAGGGTCAGCCCAAAGCTCCGATTACCAACTGAGCAAGGGGTCGCATATAGATGTTAAATAACAGCCCCGGGGACAGCTTGGCGCTCCTGAGGGTACAATTCACACTGAAGTGGGCACTTTCGGGAGGCTGAGTCCCCGCTTTCCTACACTTTGCTGGAGTCCAGTCCCGGAGAAACTTGAGGGCAATCCACTGAAGGACCCAGTGCCTCGCGACCCCAGAAAGCGGTAACCAGGCGGTGGGTCAAAAGATGCGGACGTGATGGACCACATCAGCAGCTCGCGGTAAGATCTAACAACACCAATGGCAGCGCCGATCCGCCTCGGTCAAGTTGCATACGGGAACATGTCTGTGACGGCGACAAGAACAGTCTCCGTCCCCATGCCCAGCACGAGGAAGCCGGACTGGAAGGGATCGAAGGCCGATGTGTCCTCCAGGAAGCCCTGGAAGCTGCTCCAACACCACTCTCTCAATTACCTTCCCCAGAGAGCGAAAGATTCGAAACGGGGCTGGTAATGGTGGCCAGATCTCCAGGATCCTAACGATGGTCTTTTGCAAGAGTGGAAGCGGACCACTGCCTCCTTCAACCCACCCGGAAAAACTTTCCTTGCTCAAGGGAGCTATTGATGATATTTATTCAACAGGTGGGGTGGTAGCTCCGCCAGGACATGCTTTAATAAGCCAGGAGGGGACCTTACCGGATCCAGGAAGGACAGGTCGTAGGTCTAACACAGGGGTAGGGAACCTGCGGCTCTCCAGATGTTCAGGAACTACAATTCCTCTATCAGCCTCACCAGCATGGCCCAATTGGCCATGCTGACAGAGGCTGATGGGAATTGTAGTTCCTGAACATCTGGAGAGCCGCAGGTTCCCTACCCCTGGTCTAACAGCAGCCAGGGCCCTGTCGACAGTGGCTTCGGCAGAGGCAAGGGAAAATCTTCTGGGCCAAACAAAGGGCCAGAGAAGCTGACGCGGCAAGGGAGCCTCCAGTTCACTTATTGTCTCTACAAGGGTGGAGAGAAGGTCCTGGCGGAGCTGACGCAACTTTGCTCTCGAAAAAGCTCATAAATGCCTCACAGCTGATAGCCAATTGTTGATTTGTAGAGCCCTCAGTCAATGAGGGTGAGTGACGAATGATGCTTGAAATGAATTGCCGCTGGGCGAGAGCTAGCAGATGCAAAGAGAGGAGTGAGAAGAATGTCCTCTTACAGCCTCCTTCGTTGCCATCTCATAGGCCTTCATAAGCGTCCTATAAAGATGTTCGCTAGCGGCTCACCGTCGATGACTTCCTCCCACACTTCCGCTTCTAGCCGTCTGGAGTCTCCGCTTTCATACCGCTGCAGTAGCTCCTCACAGTGTACCAAGGAGCTAGCCTTGACGAGAGCGCCGAGAGAGGCGCCGAGGAGCAACAACCTGCGATGGCATCGGAGGAAGAAGCGAGAATTCCAGTCTTCCACCTGGCCAATCAAAGGGTGCCGGAGAGGTTCAGGGGTCCCCGCAGAGCATTCCAAGGAAACCCATAGGATCCATTAAAGATCTCCGCTGGCGGGCATAAATCCCGCCTCGTCGCCTGACAAGGATGTCGCCGGCTTGCGTCCACCCGGACCCTCAGGGCATAATGGCTCCAGACCTCATGGCATCTCTACTCTGTAGAGGATATGACCATATCAATCCCTGGACCCAAAAGACCAAGTCAAGTGTATGCCCAGCCTTCTCATGAGTGGGGCCAGAATTTACCAAGGAGAGGGCCCAGCGTGCCATGTGGATGACACTAGGTCTGCAGCATACACACACGAGGCGAGTGTTAATGGAAACATGGACGTTGAAGTCCCCAGGACAATAAGTCTGGGGAACCGCAACGCCCAGTCCGCCACCACCTCCAGCAGCAAGCAGCAGGCAGTCCCCTGGTGTAAGCTTAGGGCGACCGGCATACACCAGGAGGGACTGCCAACCTCTCCGAGGCCATCCACCTCCAAGGCCACCATTCCAAGACCCGTGATCTCTGGGACAGGGACAGCCCTGAAAGAGGATGACATCACCGGATGAACATTGCCACACCACCCGACCCTGTGTTGGTGACCGGTGGAGGCACGCGAAACCTGGTGGGGAGACCTCGGCTAAGGCGACGGTCTCCCCTTCTTCGCATCTACAGAGTCTCCGACCGTAATGCAAGCCAGGTCCCATCTGTTGGTCTCCCGAGATATTCTCCGGAGAACAGCGGTCTTATTATTTATGGACCTGGCATTTTATCCCAACACCAGTATTGACGAAGCAGAGTAGCTCCTGAACCCTACCACTCCGCGTACCTCGGGATAGAACGAAGGTCAGGAAGGTTCGGGCTGCAGCATGTCTGCATCTCTCCCGTCTTCTCTCATATGGCCACCGTCTACCATCATATTTGCCCTCGTCCCCATCATCACTGGGATCCCTATAGACCCATGGGTGGCCCCCATTTCCCCTACTGTCTCTTGACTTTATCTAACTTCCTGGTGAGAGCTCCCCACTTTAGTGGGCTCATAGGGCTCACCTCTTACGAACTCTATCTATCTAGCAGCCTATCACAATAAATTAATTGAACAACAAATACAGTCAACACTTAATAATTCCTAATTAATTAAATAATTATTTCCTAACTAATTCCCCACTAGCTACTTACAATTTCACCAACTACAGAACATAACCAGGAGCCAGAGAGATGTCAATAAGTATCAGTCGGCATTAAGATCTCAATGATTGGATATCACTGCAAAATGACTTCCCCGATGCTCCACACCAACGGGAGACATGTGTATATCCACAGCAGCGTTAACAATAGCCAGGCTCCATAGGGGAATCAACATAAGCCAAAGCTGCCACTAAAACACCGCATTACAGAGCTGAGTACGGGACCACTTCTCTGTACTTTGTGCCCTCTGGTGGTCATCAGGTAGGCACAGGATTACATGTCACAACAGGAGGATCCAAACCTAGGGGCCCACACCACCTAGGCGGAGCCTCAGATTGAGTCTCTGAATCCAAGGATTATATAGGGCCGAGGAGTTAGAGTATGTAATAATAACTGAGCAAGTAGTAGGGCAGGTAGCACAACAAGTCGGAGAACCACTGCCACTGGCCACTCCTCCCAGATCTCAAAAGTGCCGATTCCTGCCCAAAGATCACTGTCTACAGTCAACTGGATGTTAAAAAAAAAACTAAAAGGCAGCAATAGTGTTGGACTGCAGAGAAACTGCTAGTCGCATTGTTCACGGCGATCTTGTGAGGTCCCACCCTCACAATCAGGCCTAACTTTGGAAGCCGCATCGTCAGGTCTCTCGCATCGGGGTTCGATTTCTTCCAAACTTGCTCCAGAGTCGCTGCTGCCGGCTCCGCCTCCACCAGTGCTTTATCAGTCTCTCCGCCTCCTTTCGCCACAAGACGGGCTCCCGACGGAATTTTAGCCCGGCTTCGGTTGCACTCTTTCCCGGGGGGACTCTAGGGGCTGAGCTTGGAACAGGGGGGGTCTCTGCCACCCGACGCCTTAACACCCGGTAATACACCCCGGTCGCGAATGATGCGTTAATTCGATCCTCATTCCAGCCCCGCGGCCAGTCCCGGCTCCGCGGCCGCCTCCGCGGCTGTTCCCGGCTCTTCTACCGGCGTCTGCCGCACCCTCCTCAGGGGCTCCGGAGGCCGACATTTTGGGGTTGGGGAATCTTTATCACCAACACCCCTGTTGTTAATGTGGTCTCTCGAGGCAGCGTCTCGGCAATGGGTGCCCAACCGCCACGAGCAGACGCGGAAACCAATAGATAGAAAACAAAAAGCACGGTAGGAGACAGGCGCCTTATATTATAGTCCTGTGACGTTTTAAGGCGCTTTTGGCTTCTAATATTGTTTCTAATGCTGCGTTTTCACCATATAGGTGGATAGAACAAGTTCTCTCAAGTTAAATTCCAGGGGGATATTTTAGAAACCTGTAAGTAGCGGAGCTCCGCTGCCGAGCTCCGACACGGACGCCATCTTGGTTTGGAGTTTAATCGATAGAGCCAGTCAGAAACCCTGTTCACTTTCTAAGAAACACTTTGGGGCATCAAAGCAGGTGTCAGCAGGCATTATGGGCACTGTGCTGGGGACCCCTAGCTCCATACTTAGACCCTCCCATTTGACAACTTTTTGGATCCTGTCAGAAACTTGAAAGAATAATAATCACAGCACAGTACTTGAATGACATCTCATAATTAAGGTTCTCATTAGTCCAGTGTTAGAAAACCAATGAATGTTCATGTTTGAGCTCAAAGAAAAGCATTGAAAGACCACAGCAAGTAAACACCATTTATAGTTTGAAGCATTATGTAATAAGCAAAAGTCTAATTGGGTTAACATCCGTGATCTGATAAAATTGTTCAGCTATAGTTTTTGTGTTGCCTTCATCTCTAAAGTTACAACACGGATGCAAATGAAAAGACCCTGCAATGCATAAAGAGACTTTTTCACAAATCTATATTTATAGTTAATGATTCTGAGGCAAGTTACTTTCAGTTTGCAGGGTTGCCACAACACTCAATCTACTAATAAAAATAGTTTGTATGTGATTATTTCTGATAAATCAGCATTCTGATAAGGAGGATTGTACTAATACAGTCTCAAAAGCTGGTGTGCATGATTGTAGTAATCTTTTAGGCAGGGCGTTGAATTTGGATGTACATTCAGTTAGGAAAGTTCAGGTGGCAACAGAATTTATCTTCGTTACTTCCTATTTAGGACATAACATGAAATGATGGTTTAATTGAATTGTGGCTAACGTGATATATTGGAACACTGTGTAGTCCTCTTTGTATGTCTGGGTTAGGCCTGTTATTCCAGGATGAGTTATTCACCACAGTTAAGGTTCTGGTGTTTCACATGTTTATTTATATTATTCTGTTTAATACCCCACCGTCCCGGGACAGAGTCAGGGCAGCCAACCTACATGATTAGAGTCAGATCAAACAATTCAGCCATTAAACAATTAAACAATTCAATAATTTAAACATTAAAATTATTCCTACATTTAAAGCATTCACAGATGGCAATATAAATCAAGATCTCTTGATGCCCATGATATGGACAGATAGTAAGGTGACCAGATGGTCACCTTTGTGATCCGGGACGGGGAAGTGGCCGTGCGCACGCGCAGCCTCAGAAGCACACTGCCTTCTGGGGCTTGCCGTTTCCCGCCCTGTCACAGGGCAGCAGACTCCCAAAAATCGGGACAATTTGCAGAACCCGCGGGACGCGGGACAAATTGTTTAAAGGTGTGACGGTCCCGCCAAAAGCAGGACGTCTGGTCAGCCTAACATATAGTTTATGATGTTTTAAGCCATTGTATTAAATCATACAAGTTATATGAGTGTAATTCACTGGGCACCAAGCACTTCAGAAGCTTACTTTAGTTGGAAGAAACGAAACTCATGGGGCAGCCTGACACTGAGACTTTCAGGTGGTTTGGGAAAACAGGGCCCCACCAAGGAGATAAGGAATTAGCAGAAGCTCACAAATACAGATAAAGGTAAAATAGAAACCAGTAGTTGTTATAGAAACCTTTTACGCAAGGTGTTTTTGACTTAAGTTTCCCCAAATATGGGAATGGGCAAGGTGTGGTAAAAGGTGGGGTGAGATGACCTGGTCTGTATGTCTTCTTGACTCAAATCAATGGTCAGAAGACAAAGAGGGATGTTTGTAAGAGGGTATAAATTATGTTACGCAAGCAACAGCCCCTTGAACCTCCTCCCTGTTGCTAACAGAGAAGAGTTCCCTCTTCTGCGCAGAATTGAAAGAAAACAATAAATCTCTGAACACTGAAGAAGCTGTTGGATGGTTATTTTTGTAACCGGTCAGAGCTTTTGCTCTGTGGACAGGGCCTTTGCCCTTGTGCCTATCACCCATATCACAAATCTCCCAATCCTGCTCCATTTTAAGATATTACCATTAGAGCGAGGAAAAAGGGAGGGTATAAAAATCAGGGGCCAGTGCGATGTACTAGATCCATGGCAGCCCCAACTATCAGCTCAGCAGAACATTTCACTTTTACAGGTTCTGATGTGCTCTTGCAAAGAATTACAGCAACTAAGAGCCAGAACTCTTAGAGCCAGAACTAAGAGCCAGAAGCCTGGCTCTAGTATGGGCCAGTTGAATATCCTCGAAGCCAGTGACCACCAAGAGATTGCTACTGGTCCTCTACACAATTTGGGGAGATGTGGTCCCAAAGATACGATGCTGTGTGAATGCTTCCATCCTGGCTTGTAGTCTAGGTTGACCAGACGTCCCACTTTTGGCGGGACAGTCCCGCCTTAAAACAATTTGTTCCACGTTTTTTTTCAAGTGTCCCGATTTTTGGAAGGCTGCCGCACTGCCTTCTGGGGCGCAAGGCAGTGCGGCAGCCTCCCCTGCGCGCGGCCGCAGGAGCATGGCCTTCTGGGGTGCTCCCGATTCCCGCCCTGTCACTGCAGTAGGCTGGAAGCGGGAGCGCTGCATGAAGGCAGTGCGACTAATGGCTGTGGCAAACATCGCGGCTTCACCACCTACCCTCAGATCCCGGTTCACAAAGGTGACCATCTGGTCACCTTATTGTAGTCTGATATCACCTGGTATGGATTGGTCCATGATTTGCATTTTCCCCAGCTGCAGAGATGCCTGGCCAGAGCCAAGATAGAACAAACCAGCACTTGCTGAAGCAAGCTGGAGTTTGAGTGATGGTCTATGAGCACAGTCCTATTTTTGCAAACTAGCCATAGTTAAATAAGCCATGGTTTCGCAGTATGACAAGACTCGAGATGTGAAGCTTCTGGAAATTTTGAAACCTTAGAAAGAACAACCCCCCTCCTCCCCCCCGGGGAAAATAGAAACTAATGGAGAATTTTCTATGCAAATCTTCATTTCTTGTCAAACTTGAAGTTTCATTATTTGATATATTTAGGACATGAAAAAGTATAAATGCTTTGGAGCAATACCTAAGCATTTCTACTCAGTAGTACACCCCAAGTTATTCAGGCTGGCTTAGTCCCAGGAAAGTATTCTTATGCTTTGCAGCCTTTGTTTCCAGCAAGCAAAATTGCAAATATGCCTGATTCTAAGGAAAGGGCAACTATCTGAGTCTTTATCATCTTAGTAAAAAAATAAGATTAAAAATAGAAAACAGATTTTATACTAATTAAAGTGCACTATTTGGACAGAAACTGTTATGACGGGGGGGGGGGGTAGCCTATTTGGGTCTCAACTTTTGTAATGCTGAAAACTCTGAGCTATGCATTAGTATATTGCACATATTTTGCATGTTAATTATAGACAAAATTAGTCTGAATTCATTCAAATGGTCGAAAATGTGTATCAGTAGCAT
Organism: Sphaerodactylus townsendi; assembly: GCF_021028975.2. Lineage (NCBI taxonomy): Eukaryota > Metazoa > Chordata > Lepidosauria > Squamata > Sphaerodactylidae > Sphaerodactylus > Sphaerodactylus townsendi. The sequence continues at coordinate 27,093,434 of NC_059427.1, read as the reverse complement.
ACACCTTATCTGAAGCTGTTGATTCTTATTTCTATTTCATGCTACATGTTTTGAGTGAATGAAACCTTGTCCAGAAAAGACTGTCAGTCATTCCAAGAGAGAATTTTTCATAAGAATTTTTTTTTTACAGCGCTCTTCCCAAGTTTTTAGGTCCATGGAGAATTTATTTGCAACTTTTCCTGTTTCCTGGAAGGGGTGGGCAGGGTTTGTAGTCTGAACTTTGTATGTGTAGATGCTGAGTGAATATTCCACGTTAAAAGTTAGTTTAGACATAAGGATCCTGACCTTTGCCAATTATTCCTTCTGACAGCATCTCCTTGGGGGATACTGCCCGGGAAACCTTTAGGGACCGCTTTTCAAGATGTTGGAGGGAAGGTGGAGGGAAAGCTGGAAAAGTATTCACAAAAGTAGAATCAAGCCTTGTATTGTATGCTATTACCAAAAAAGTTACTGACTTGGACATTAATATCTGATTTAGTGACTGTTCTTGTATAGTGAGACTTGGAGGCTGGTTTGTGCTTCTTCAGATAGACTCAGGAACTGTCGTTTATGTAAACAATGTGAGGCAGCATTTTGCTATGGGTGACATAGTATGTCTCATTTTGAACAGAAATTCCTGCAAGATGTCGTTAGGAGGAGGCAGGCTAGAATGACACTTTTCCTCATTAGAGTGAATAGATCTAGATGCACTGCATGAACTATATTCTGTGATTGGCATTTTGAAACTCTCCCTCCTTTTCCAGACTTGTCCTTCCATTTGCCTGTGCTAGCCACATGCTACTACTCATATAATTCAACTACACGCGTTCAGAAGATGTCCCATAATTCAACTTCTATCAGTGTTCCTTTGTTCTTAAACTAGGGGTCATTGTGTTACAGAGTGGCTTCACACATTACATTTTAGAACTGTATTTGTAAGACATTTTACTGGTAAGAAAGGGTGGTGGCAGATGCCTTCTATAAACCCTTAGAGATTTGGGGTTTCTCATGAGTGGACATTCAGTTGCAAATCAAGGTTTGTTCCCATGTAATGTGTGAAAGGATGTGAATATAAGGGTGGATTTGTTCAGTGGAGAACCGACATCAGGCTTCAGCCAGCCGTAATGATCACTTGGTGAGTCACAATTGCTCAATCTAATTTACCTCACTGGCTGTTTTTGCATGGCAAAATTGCACCGGGGAGGAACCGGGATCTCACGTACTGGATCAATTTTGCCCTGGTTTGTACCTCCACCTGGATCCCTGCTTCTGCCTCTGTAATGCTTCAGTTGTCTTCACGAGCACAGGGCTTTTTTCATTTGCCCCGCAATCTGTTCCACACAACTTGTGATCAGTTGTACTAGAGCGGCACTGTCCTAAGGTAGTTGTCTAAGAATAATTGAATGCTATTTATTGGAAACAAGAATTTGCATTATGATGAATTTCATACGCAGTGAAGATTTGCAGCTCGAAAACGCACTTTCAGCGTGCAGGCGTTCTGCTGCTGTTATAATTGTGTACTGCCGGGACAGTATTGGTGAGTGGATTGCTCTCCTGTAACATCATTTTCCGCTTATATCTTGTTCTCCATTGAGTTATCTGTATGACATTGAAGTGATTGTGGACCCCCCACGTCCTTTGATATCACTTACCTGCACGGAATAGTCACTATTGTAGAACTCTATGGATTATTGAATGGACTATTTCCATTGATGTACATTTGATACTTTTCTATCATTGACAATCTGTACTTTGCTAATATTGTACATATTTGGTCCATGGTCTTCTAAGGGGGCAGTTTTAGTGTTTTTCTTTTATTATTAGGAGAAACAGCCAGCCTAGAATTACTTCTTGCTTATCTGAAGAAACTTCGGGCTTGAATGGAACAGGAATGTGGATTAACTCATTTTCTTGCAGCTTTTTATTAATCTGGATGCAATACTTATCATGCAGTACAGAATCCAACAGATGTTCAAGAAAGAGAAGAATAATGAAGCACCCTTTTATCTAGACAGGCATGAAAAGTATTTGGAGGAACATGAAGAAGAATAATGCAAACGGATTTTCTGTTCTTTGTCTTTCTCTTGTTTTAGGAGCAAGAAAGCATCTTCATTTAGGGTTGGATGTGGTATTAAATATTTCAGGTACCACTCACCTGAAATCAGTAAAAGAAAATTGACAAATTTACATTGTGTTGTTGTGGGTTTTCCGGGCTGTGTGGCTGTGGTCTGGCAGATCTTGTTCCTAACATTTCGCCACAACAACCAGTTGAATCCAGCCACAAAAGCCTTCAACAATACATTACATTGTGTTCTCCCTTTTTCTGCAATGGGGAAAACCCCTCAGCTCTATTTATCTGCCAGCGAGCTCTTTTGAGCACTGTCTGAGAAGTAGCAGCACACACCATAATCTCTGAGAGGCAACAGAAGGCAACTGAACAGAAAGCAAAAAGTGAGCTGCTTTGGAGAGGTTAGCCTTATCTTTAACTGTGTGTGTTTTGAGGGCCTGTGTGTTTGTTTTTTGAGGGCCTGGGAGGGATTTTGTTTGTATGGGAGGGGGGGGGTCTTTTGGCCATGTGCTTGCCTCAGGTTTCTGAGGAATGGGACTTCTTCTGACCCCCCAGCTCTATTTAACTGCCAGTCAGCTCTTTTGAGCATTCTCTGAGAGGATGGGTGACACTTGGTTTGACAATAGTACACGTGAAAGAGATCTGGGAGTCTTAGTAGACAACAAGCTGAACATGAGTCAGCAGTGTGATGCAGCAGCCAAGAAAGACAATGCAATTCTGGACTGCATCAATAGGAGTGTAGTGTCCAGACTGAGGGATGGAATAGTACGTCTCTAATCTGCATTGGTCAGACTTCACCTGGAATATTGTGTCCAGTTCCAGGCATCACAATTCATGAAGGATATTGACAAACTGGAATGGGTCTAGAGGAGGGCAACCAAAATGGTACAGGGTCTCGAATCAATGCCCTATGAGGAGAGCTTTAGGGAGCTGGATGTGTTTAGTCTGGAGAAGAGAAGGTTAAGGGGTTACATGACAGCCTTGTTTAAATATTTGAAGGGATGTCATGTTGACAGGGGAGCAAGCTTGTTTTCCGCTGCTCCAGAGACTAGGAGTGTAGGATTCAAGGTATGAGAAAAGAGATTTCTCCTAAGCATTAGGAAGAACTTCCTGACAGTTAGGGCTGTTTGACTGTGGAATACACTGCCTCATAGTGTGGTGGAGTCTCCTTCTTTGAAGGTTTTTAAACAGAGGCTGGATGGCCAACCGTCAGGAGTGCTTTGGTCAGTGGCGGAGCTACAAGGGGATGGGGTGTGTGTGCGCCGTGCACCAGGCACACGCCTGGGGGGCATAGAAAACCACCCCAGGCCCCTCCCCCTTCCCTCGTGGCACCCCCGGGCGCCGCCCCCACCCCCCTTCCCACACTTACCTTAGTTCCTTTCCTTTTCCTAGAACTTTTTCAGGCTGAAAAAAGGTCTGTTCACAGTACAGGCTAAAAACAGCCTGAGGAACTATAGTTCCCAGGAGAACTTGGGGCTCACAAGGTCTCCTGGGAAGTATAGTTCCCATCAGGCTGTTTTTAAGCCTGAACTGTAAATAGGCCTTTTTTTCAGCCTGAAAAAGTTCTAGGAAAAGGAAAGGAACTAAGTAAGTGTGGGAAGGGGGGAAAGGGGGTGCTGTGGGGGGTGGGGCGCTGTGGGGGGGCGGGGCACCTTGGGCGGGCCATGGGGGCGGAAAATATAGACTGCACACTGGGCGCAGTTTGACCCAGCTACGCCTCTGGCTTTGATTGTGTATTTCTTCAGGATAGAGGGCTGGATTTGATGGCCCTTGTGGTCTCCTCCAGCTCTATAATTCTATGATTCTATGAGACTTGACAGTGTCACATGAAGATTGTCCAGAGGTGTTCACACTTCAAATAGTTGCTTGGATTTGGCTTGGTGTTATAGGTGTTCTCCTTTTTGGCCACTGTGATGTTTGATATCCTCTACTCTGTATGTTCCATGTATGTGTTAGGGCAACAACTGGCGATTCCTTGTATGTAGTCTGTGGCAAGAAAAAGTCTAACAGCTCCATCTGACCTGTCACCTTCCAAGGAGACTTCCTGGCAGAGTGGGGAGGCTTAAAACGCAAAACACTTCCCTGCTGCTAGAAAGTCCCCACTGGGCTTAATGGACTTTCTTTTTCAATGGCCTAAGTCCAACCACCGTGCCACTATTGCAAGAGGGCCAATGGCAGGGATGAAACTGACTGATGTTGTCTGCTCTCCTGGCCACACCCCTGGACTGCTCCTGCTGCGGTTGAAGCCCAGGGATGCTGACACCGTATCCAGCACCATGTCCCAATTCCAGGGAGGGCTGCAGAGACCACCCACCAGTGAATTCGCCCCTCCACCGAGGCAAATGTCCCAGGGAGGGCAAATCTACCGGTGCGGCCCCACGCTGCTCCCACTAACAGATTTTCTTTCCCCTGTTGATGAGGCTGCAAATGTGCCTTTCTTGTGGCTGAGGCTGATTAAGACAGGTATGGCTCCACATGTTTGTAATTCCCTTCTGCCTGCCTGCTGGGCAGGTGGATAATGGTGATGCTGTGTAGAACAAGGAGATGTCCCTCTGTGGCCAAAATGCATGAAGTATATCTTCGCTATTGAGAAACTGGCTCACCAGCCATTTCTTTCCCCCATAATAGTCTGGGAATTGCAGGCCTAATACTGTTTTTTCGAACGACGGCGTCTGCTCAATTATTTTCCATATTCCACTGTCTTGTTTCTGTTTGCGTCTGAGCATCTATCAAGCATTTTGTCATATGATAAGCTCTCTTTGTGGAGGATGAATTTGGTGTGTGCAGTGAGAGATTTCTGCAGCTGGCATCCATTCAGCGTTTGCACAAAAAAACTTTACGAGAATGAGAAAAACCTCTGTTAGCAACGCTTTGTGAGCTTTATCTTTGTGTGACTCGGAATGCATATTGACTAATGGAATAGCCTGTTGATACATAAACCATTCTGGGTGCTGTTTGCGTTGACACATTTCTTTCATGCGTTCAGGAAAGTACATTGCAGGAAAACTAAAATTTGATATTTGTGCAGGAGCTTCTCCCAGTGTATTTGTCTGCACCGTGCATCTAGCACAGCACTGAAAAATGAGCATATACACAGATACCCCCTAACGCACTAGAGTGCGCAGATGGTAGCATATGGTAGAGCCCTTCCTGAACTGAGTCACTTCATACTGACACTGCATCACATTTAAATGCTGTCTCCTTTATGAGGAGACATGTAGAGGACAAAGCAGGCCTAGAACAGAATCTGTTCCCTTGAGTTGGAGTATATGTTAAGAAAGGTCGATTCCGCACTTGCATTATCGACCTAAGTTCGAGCTGTGTTCGACCTAAGTGCTCCACACAACCACTGGGATCGACATGATTTTGTACTAGCTTTGCCCCGTGTAACGGTCAAATTTCCGACTCCAGTTGGGAACTACTACTTTTTCAGGGAACCAAGCTCGAACTCAGCTCGATTCCAATAAAGTGCGGAATCTCTGGTGCCAGGTGATTTAGCCAATCACAGCTGAGTGTTTCGGGCATGTGTACAGCTGGTCAATAAAAAACGCCACCTTCGTTCCTCCATTCCTGTGGCAGTTTTTTTAATAACGTGTGTGGGGATAGATGGAACATGGCCGTAGAACAGTAGCCAATCGGAATGGAGCGGTGAAGAGGCACAGGATGATTCTGCCCTCCGAGCTGGGATCAAGCTGGTTGCAGTGGGGAACAACAATGGCTTCGATCTAGGTCAGTACCCTTCTCAGGGAACTGGGTCGAACCTATTTTACTCATGTGCGGAATCGCCCAAACAATCCAATCAGCAACATTCTAGCATATATATCCTTCTTATTGCAAAATGAAATGGTTGAATTCAGGAACAGCGTACTTGAAGTTCTCTTTGCTCGGTTGAATTAATGGTGAGTCTTTCTGTGCACTTCTGGAGTTAATTTGTACACAGGTATTGATTTTCTTTTTAAAAAAATCTGCTCCTTTAACCTAAGTAGTGAGTTTCCAGCACTGAATCCTGGTACTGAAATCAAGTTCTGGGTCCAAGGTTGAAGGAAAATGTTTAATGCACTCGTAGTTTATCACTGTTCTGGAACAAGTTTAGCATGGAAGTAAAAACATGTTGCTTCTATAGCTCAGCTTCAGCTCAAATTAAGGCCAAAATGCCCCCTCTACTGCCTTTACCAAATGAAAATCCTTGTCTGTGATTATGCATTGTCAATAGCAGTAAGGATCTGAAATGGCAGTTTGGAGAGTGGGCGCTCTGCTGCCCCATGTGGCTAGCCACAGAGCATGCAGGGTAAGCTAACTTTGTTAGCAACTTTGTTAGTAACTAAGCAGAAAAGCTAAGCGAAGTAATCGTGAAATTCATGTTGAAGTACCTTAACCATAACAGGGCTGCATTTTGACCCTTTGCCTTGAAGGAAAGGCATAGAGCTGTTTGTTTTCTGGCTACATCAAATCTTAGCTCTCTGGATCTTGTGGACATGTAACACTTTTTGTTATACCTTTGTGAATGATTGAGGCCTGATCATAAATTTATGGGTTGTTTCCCAGAAATAACTGCATTTAAAATGGGGAGAAAGAAGAGGAAATGTAATTTCTGCTTCTACATCTGGCTCTCTGAAGTTAATTCAAAGCAAGGAAATTACAGGGCATGTAATGTCTTGGGTTGCATGCCATGCTGTGATGAGCTGCTGCTTTTCCTGTGAGTTCTGGATGGGAATTGAATGCATGAGAGGAAAAAGAGTCAGTGGCCACACAGCAAAAACTGGTGTGTTATGGGAAAGGAAAATGCCACCACTATCTTTGGCTCATTCCGCACATGCAGAATAATGCACTTTCAAACTGCTTTCAGTGCTCTTTGAAGCTGTGCGGAATGGCAAAATCCACTTGCAAACAGTTGTGAAAGTGGTTTGAAAATGCATTATTTGGCGTGTGCGGAAGGGGCCATAGAAAAGTGTTTGCATCTGGTGTTGCTGAATAGCATTGTGAAGTTGATTATATGAGGTGGTGGCTGTTGTATTTATATCCTGCCTTTCCTCATGGCTCAAGATGCACTAGAGGTCGCCATTTGAAGCATACACAATGAAATCAAATCCCAATTAACCTATCCTAAAACATACCAGTGCCAGAGATGCGATCCAGCAGGTTCTCACAGGTTCCCGAGAGTAGGTTACTAATTATTTGTGTGTGCTGAGAGGGGGTTACTAACTGGTGATTTTGCCACGTGATTTTTGCCTTAGTTACACCCCCTCTCAGCAGTAGCGCGCAGAACTTGAAGCAGTCTAGCAGGAGGTGCACCGGCGTGCGTGGCAGCCTGCGTCTGCGTGCATTCGTTTCCTGCCCAAGGACCGGCGCAGCGGCTGCGTCCTTGCCACAGCCTCGCCCAGGAATGCCCCACCCCCGGAATGCCTGACCACGCCCCCATTGTGCCCTGCTCAGCCCCATTGGCGCTACGCCACAGTTTGAATCCCACCACCATGGGAACCTGTTACTAAAATTTTTGGATCTTATCACTGACCAGTACTCTATGCCCCATTCAAAGGCCTAGCAAATAACAAACCTTGCAGTGCTTCCTGAACATTTTTACAGATGATTTGCCCTTCACCCTCTTCAGGGAGCTTGTGCCAGAGAATAGGACCTACAATAGAAAATGGATGTGCTGTAAGTAAGCGTTGTGTATTGGTTAAGAGCAGGTCGAGACTAATCTGCAGAACCAGGTTTGATTCCCCACTCCTCCAAATGATCTGTCTAGTGCAGAGGTGTAGCAAGGGGGGAAAGCGCCCAGTGCACTGGTGCGTCCTCCCGGAACGCCCCTGCCACGCCCTTGCCACATCCCTTCAGGGGTGCGCGCTCAGTGCATACCCCCGTTCCCTTGGAGCTACGCCTCTGGTCTAGTGGATTTGCTTCCCTGCTGCTATACATGGAGCCTCCTAGTTGACAGTTCATTCAGAACTCTCTCAGCCCCACCTACCTCACAAAGGTGTCTGTTGTGGGGAGAGGAAGGGAAAAGGAGTTTGTAAGCCACCTTGAGACTCCTTGCAGGAAGGCAGGATATGAATCCATCCATCCATCTCCTCCTCCTCTTTCTCCTCTACCTCCTGAGGATTGTAGTTGGGGCATAGGGTCATATAGGAAGAGATGGAACTAAATGGATCATGTTGTGAAAACATTATCGCATTAGGCTTTGTCCTATGAATTTTTGGGTTTGAGGTATAGAAGGGCTGCTAGTGCTTTGGACTTGAACAGATAAAATAAAGATCACCATCTTGTTCCATAGATAACTTGCACATTGTAGGTCTTACAGCCTCAGTTTTATGTGTCGAATGGTAAGAAAATTTAACCCTTCAGCCTCTACTTGGCTTCACTATTCAAAATCTGGTTCCTTTCTTTGTTGCTAGCATTTTAAAGGGAATAAAAATACAGGTATCAGAGCCTCTTGATATTTTATGTAAGATTTATTGTCCATAGCATGTGAGACTATGTCACTGACAAAACATAAGAGGCTCCAAATATTACAGGTGAGTGTAATGACTCCTAGTAAAACTTCCAGTGTGCATTTTGGATAGCGAAAAACAGTGATGACAAAGCATTTTGTCCCTGAATATAATGTCCTGTCTCAACCCAAACATGAGCAGAGCTCTACTTGTAGGGTGAAACTTGCTGCTTCCCTATTCTGCTACAAACGACCATCTCGCTTAAAGTACTGCTCCTGAGATGTAGGGAATTTTCAAGATCTGGGCTTAGGGCTGCCAGGTGGCCAATCACAGCAGGGAATCTCCCTTCCCCCACACTGGGCTCCTGTACCACTTAATAGAGCTGGGAGGGGGTTGGCATAAGGCAATACCATGACAGACGTCATAGTCAGTGGTGGGATCCAAAAATTTTAGTAACAGGTTCCCATGGTGGTGGGATTCAAACAGTGGCGTAGCCCCAATGGGGCTGGGCGGGGCACGACGGGGGTGTGGCTGGGCATTCCGGGGGCGGGGCATTAATAATTTCTCTGTTACTGTAAAAAACTCTTACTGTAAAAAAAAACTTCCTAATTTCCAGCTGGTATCAGTCTTTCTGTCCATAATTTAAACTCATTATAGCAAGTCCTATCGTCTACTGCCAACAGAAACAACTACTCCTCTAATTGACTGCCTATCAAATACTTAATACTTTCAAATACTTAAGTTTGTTTCTAGAAATCAAAAGAAGGATACTTTCCTTAAACAAGGAACTTTACCATATTACTAAAACATGTTTTTGAAACAGCCCAACAGGGAGAATTATCCCGTTTTCTACCTTCGCTAACCAGCCACATAGGAAACGACAGGACTTTATGATTTTTGGACCTAATGGAATTTCGAACAGAAAAGCGGACCCAATTAGTAACCCCCTCTTGGCACACACAAATAATTAGTAACCCACTCTCGGGAACTGGTGAGAACCTGCTGGATCCCACCTCTGGTCAGAGTGCCATCACTCTAAACATTTCCCAAATCTGGTAAAAACCATAGTGGCCTGGGAAATTTCTAGAATGTTGTACTTTTGGGTATCCCTTACTGGAAGAAATGCCATGGTGTTGCATGCTATCAGTTTCCACAGTCTCTGACCTCTGGTGCTCACAGGGGTTTAGGGACTGTAAAATCAACATCTGAAGTTGTTCTGTTAACCACTGTTAGTTTTAGCTATGGTTTCACAACAAAGACATTGCGGCCTAATCTTGACTTGTTCCCTTGCAATTCCATTTTGGGCTACAAAGATAAAACCAGTATTTGGTGAGGCAAACCAGGATTTGAGGATTTGGATCCTTGTTCCCTGGACTAACTAGCGTTAAAAGAAATCATTGTTTCATATAATGTCTGAAGACACAGACACTGTGTTTTTCTAGGAAGGTGGGCAGAGAAGAATTACCATACGTTTTCATTGCTGAAGGCGTCATGTGGACTTATGGTATAGTGTTTTTAAAGTCACGCAGATCAGCTTTTTACATTTGCTGTGAACAAATGCAGAATGCAAATGTTGTATGCTGTATAAGAGCGTGCTCCCATCAAAACATAATGGAAACAAAACCTGTGAGATTAACTTGCACAGTTGGAGCAAATTTTTTCCCCCCTAAACAAATCTTATCAGCATTGCTTGGCTGTTCATTTTACAGAATATAGTCAGATATCCTTCTATACCATTTGTGGGTTATTAAAAAAAGTATTTCGGTGACAGGAGATCTGTTCTCATGGGTTGGAAATCTCTGCTATAGTTTCAAAACAGCCGATAAAATTCAGATTACAGGGATGAGTTCTGCATTCCTTGTCTTACCTGTCATTAGAATTCATTACTGTTTGTGGAGCTTTGGTGCCCAGCCTGACTTGGGAAACTCACTTCTGATGGAAGGAGCAAGGAAGGTGTCTAACATCATGAGCCACTGGGGACATGTTTGCTGTGAAAAGCGCTCGATATCCTTGGAGAAAACCTATGGAATCTGCCAGTCATGTTAGCATTCCATCCCTGCATTCCTGGGGCTCGCAGGAAGATTCTTCTAACACTTGTCACAGTTTGATTTTGAACCTAGATATGAAGCTAATAGTTTCTAACGGTTTTTCAAGTGGCACTGAATCAAATTACTGAAGTAGAAAGGAACGGTTGACATTCCACTTTAAAGTGACTGTAAGTCTGACCCAGTTCTGGGATGATGGTGTCATCGCAATTGTATCTCGTCGCTGTAGGTTCTTGGATGCTGACAGGCGGAACAAGTTGCTTTAGCTCGCTGTGCTTGGCTGTCATACAGAACAGCTTGCAGGTTCGTTTTATGAATGAAATGTGCAGGGGAGTTCCTTCTCCTTCTTCCTGTCCCCTCACTTCCGAGGCCGCTGGTGAAATCGGTGCATACACCAGGGTAGGGGGAATAGGTATGAAACAATAAAATAATATGTGGGTGGAAAAAAATTTCAGTTTCAGGGATACAAGAACAAGTCCCGCCCTGTAAGGTCAATGGTTTGCAAGGTTTGAAGAACGGCTCAGAGCTATCCGGGAAGCTCATTGGAGGAGAAGAGCCTTGATTATTTTTATACTGCCTGAGCAGACAGATGACACGCTGTCACCTTTCATCTTGCTCTTGTTAGTGTTTCACACAGTTGGAGGCCAAGGATGCTGACTTGACCATATTTGGTGAATGATGGCCACATATTTGAAGCAAGGACGCCAGAAAGTCTCGACCTAGTTGTCTGGGTAAGCCCATTCAAGCTGTGCAAGTTTTACTGTTCATCCTACCTTCATAGCAACACAACGAATTTGCTGATCTGTAACCAGCAATCCTGCGGGTTAATGAATAGGTGTCTCTGCCCGTTGCAAAGTCTGTATTTTACACTGGAGGCCATTGGCTGATTCCTGAGAATTTTGCCTTCCTATTGACAAGTTTCCACCACTGTTGACATCTGCATGATGTTGAAATCACACCTCTATTAATGATGAAGGTGGAACCCGCACAGCTGGGCCTGATATTCCAATATTTGGATGCAGATTGATAGATGAATCATTGCTGACTTTGTTGAAGCAATAGTCAACAAATCTAGGTTTGTTTGTTTTTTTTAAGGAAGGAACTGCTTCAGGCCAAAGCAAAACACAACGTGAGAGCTGAAATCCAGTCGGGCTAGGGAGACAGAATTAAATCTAATACTAATCTAGTATCAAAAGAGTTGACTGATGTGCACCGTATGGTTCTGTCTGCCAGCAATTAACTATTTCATAGGTGGTGTTGTCAGGGTTGGACTTGCTGAGTCTTTGGAAGATGAGGTCATGTGATTAACCCTGCAGAGATGAAGATCCCAGAGAACCCCACAGTTCCTGGGCCCTCAGACAACTTGGACTCAGACAGGCTTCCTGCTGAGGCGATGTGACCAGAAAACCAAAGGGCTCCTGAACAGCAACTGGAGACCACAGAGGAACCTGTCCATTTGCCAGGAATTCCATGGGCACCCCCCAGGGCCCCTGGGAGGAAAGAAATGGGGAGCTTCGGTGGAGCAACTGGTTGACTTCTGAGGATCTGTTCTCCACCCATAAGGCTTGTGCTGTTTGAGCTTTATTGTTTTTCTCAGGATGCTGGACTAAGTCCAGTTGTAAGAACCTGCAGGATCCTGGCTTGATGGCAGATGTAGGCCAGGAGTCCCCAACAAATTGCTCATGGGCACCATAATGTCTACCAATACCTTTCTCGATGCCTGCCAGATATTTTTAGAAAGTGGATCAGACCAGGTGTCGATTTTGCCCAGTAAGACTTTTGATTGGCCATTGGTGATTTGATTGGCTGTACAGATTTTTAAAAATGTTGCTTTGACAGCAGCTGCCACCAGACACAAGGATTCGCACTGTCTGAATGGAAGATGTGGCAGCCATTTTGTGGTTGGCTCTGCCTCCTTCAGCGGTTATTTTGTGGCAGCCATTTTGTGGTTGTGCCCACCATTCTGTGTCAGAAGTCCAAAAGTATTTGCAGGCTAAGAAGGTTGACGACCTAGATGTATGTATCCACTCCATAAATAGCCTCAGTCTTGTCTGGGCAATTGTGGGATCAACAGCTCTGCTAGAGTTATTGATGGCTGTGAAACCTGCCTTCCTGAACTCCGGTCTGCCCTGTACGTGAAGAGCCTTGATTTGCTTGAACAGCAATCAGTACCAGTGAGGGGAGAAAGCAGTGCAGAGTACATTGAAAGAAGAAATATTGATAGAGGAAAGCAAAGAATGGGATGGGGAAGCTACCCTGCACATCCAGGGAATATTTATAAAAATAAAAGATGGAGGTTCCTGGATTTTAACAGGAATCCCTGGAGTTACGAATGTCTAACAAGTTCATTTAGATTGCAAGCCACATTTAGGGAAGCCCTAAAACGGAGTCAGAGTTTTAACACCAGTTGGTAAATTTAACTCTTTCTGGACAAGATTCTAATGGGGTGCTGTGTGGTTTCCGGGCTGTATGGCCGTGTTATAGCAGCATTCTCTCCTGACGTTTCGCCTGCATCTTTTGCTGGCATCTTCAGAGAATCTAATCTAGATTCTAATGATGCGTGCTGTGTTGCTGTCTTCTGTTCTTGTTGAACTCACTGAGGGATCTCTGTTGATTCCTGCACAGAAATGCATGCTGGGGCTAGTATCAGCTGAGACTGCTATGGAAGGTTCATCTCACTATTGCCTCTTAAAGAAACATTGTGGTTGAAATCCTAATAGGCTGTTCATGTATCAGGCAAGAGTTTGTCCTGGGAAGCCAAACACAGCATTGTTAGGATGTGATGGGGTAGTCCCGGTGCTAAGAATAGCCTTCAGTTAAGAAGTAGTACAATTAAGAAGTAGTACAGGCAGTGATGGGATCCAAAAATTTTAGTAACAGGGCCCCATGGTGGTGGGATTCAAACTGTGGCGTAGCACCAATGGGGCGTGGCGGGGCATGATGGGGGCGTTCCTGGGCGAGGCTGTGGCAAGGACCAGCCACTGCGCCGGTCCTTGGGTGGGAAACGAATGCACGCAGGCGCAGGCTGCCACGCACACCGGTGTACCTCCTGGTAGACTGCTTCAAGTTCTGCGCGCTACTGCTGAGAGGAGGGGCGTAACTAAGGCAAAAATCACGTGGCAAAATTACCCATTAGTAACCCCCTCTCGGCACACACAAATAATTAGTAACCTACTCTCGGGAACCTGTGAGAACCGCTGGATCCCACCTCTGAGTACAGGCCATTGATTTATACAGTATTTGCACATTGTGAATGTTCTATTAATGGTAACTCTAAGAGTAAGTTCACTTGTTCCACTTAAAGATGAGCCATGGAAGTTTATACATGTAGCCTTTCTTCCGCAAGCTAAGGGCAGTCTCTTATCCAGATCCTGGATTCAAAGATGGATTACATTAAGAAGCTTTAGACTGTTCCATTAAGAGTTTTTTTTCCAGAGAAGATGAATTGCCAAAGATTAATGCAATAAGAGAGGCAGGGCAAAACCTGATTTAGGTCTACCAATTTCATCCAGTAGGCCTAGAGGATAAGGGTCCACAGGTGGTCCATTAGAAGCCTTGTAGACTGGGAGTTCTCCAACTTTCTTACAGTATTTCAAATTGGTACATGATAGGCTGAGATGGATTCTGATCTGGAGAACCGGGTTCAATTTGCCATTCCTCCACATGAAGTATGCTAGGTGACCTTGGGCCAGTTACAGTTCTCTCAGAACTCTCTCAGTCCACATGGATGCAGGCAATGACAAACCACCTCCGAATGTGTTTTGCCTTGAAAACTCTACAGGCCTGCCATAACTCAGGAGTGACTTGACAGCACACATACCCGCTAGAGTAGACTATGAATGAGCTTGGAACCCCATGGAAAACAGGGTGAAGGCAAATGGCTTTGTGATGGGGTGGTTTAGATTACAAAAAGTAGGCAAGGAGTAAACTGCCTCCTCTCACTGCTTTTCTCTTCAAAATTTCTTTCTGAAAAATGGCTGCAATGTGTGTGCGTAACATGTAGCTGCCATGTTTCCCCGAAAATAAGACAGGGTCTTATATTAATTTTTGCTCCAAAAGATGCATTAGGGCTTATTTTCAGGGGATTAATTTTTTCCCATGATTATGCACCCCCCACGTGACCAGATCAGCTGCACCGGGGAATCTGTAACTAGGGCTTATTTTTGGAGTAGGGCTTATATTTCAAGCATCCTCCAAAAATCCCAAAAAATCATGCTAGGGCTTATTTTGGGGGTACGTCTTATTTTCGGGGAAACGGTAAATGCCTAAGACTGCTCTGCTGTTGTAACAGGATACATTTAAATCCTGCTTTAAAAAAAAGAATTAAGACTGGAAGAAGGATGGTAGTAGTTGCAGTCATTCAAGTCATGACTTCATTAGAGCTTGAGAAGCCTTTAAAATCACTTAGTAGGATAAAACTCCAAAGTACTGTAACTGTCAGATTGCTTTATCTAATTTATGGGATGGAGGCAATGGAATAAACAATAACACTCCATTTAGAGTTATTAGATTAGCCATTATAGAAACCGCAGAAAGTACATAAGCCTTTACTTTATGTTCACTTGAATTTGGGTATTAAGCTTTGATGGAACTTTCATTTAACCAAATGCTTTTGTTTACAACAATAAACTGGTTAACTCTTATTTCACTCTTAAATTAAATATGGCAGCATCAATATTTGCCTACCTCATTGGTCCTTAGGTTTGCACAATCAGTTCAATTAGCCGTCCTAATTCTGCAGGATTTATGAATGCAGTCTCTACTGCCATGAACCATTAAGGAGGCTGCTTAAAAATGAAAAGTTTGGTAGTTTGGTCTAGAGTTTGCAGGACATCTCTGTGCATATGCAAGAAAAGTAAAGTTTTTTTAAATTAAATACCTTTTGAAACACAGTAAACCAACTGGGTGTTGTGGGTTTTCTGGGGTGTGTGGCCGTGGTGTGGTAGTTTTTGCACCTATTGTTTTGCCTGCATTTTTGGAGGCGTATCTTAGAAGGATGTGTTTCTCTTCAATTCATCTTCTCTGGAAAAACGTTAGGAGCAAAACTACCAGATCCTGGCTACGCAGTCCGTAAAACCTACAACACCCAGTTGATTCCGGTTGTGAAAGCCTTCAACAGTACAAAGTAAACCACAGTGTTTTTGTTTGTATTTAATATTTGTAGCCTAGTAATAAAAGTTGCATCCCTAAGATCCCAGACTAGCCTGATCGTGTCAGAATTCAGAAGCTAAGCAGGGTTAGTCCTTGGATGGGGGACCAGACTGGGGAGGCTGCTCAGAGGAAGGCAACAGCAAATATCTCAGCTCATCTCTTGTGTTAAAATGTGAAAGTTCATGGGGTTATTGTGTTTCAGTTGCAACTTTACTCATGCAGTACCTTTAAATAAGAACTCCAGAACTGCCTCTGAAAGCCACAACCCTGCATCAATTTCCCATTCCCTTTCTTCTGAGTCCCAAGGATTGCCCTGCTTTGGCAGCTGCAGTAATGGAGGGTTAGGGAAATGAGAACTGTAACAGGTCAGGTCACAATGTATTTATGTGTTATGGAAGAGAAAGGAGAAAATCAACACGGGGCTATGATTTTTGATGGCAACCTCAACCCACCCTATATACATAGTTGAAGCATTTGTCCTCTGTGGAAAAATTATTTGAGGAGACCTTTGACCCATTATGCATGAAACACTTACCTTGGGGCTCTCTGCTGTGCAATGGGATTGGTGGGGTCTCCTTGTGTTTCTTTATTTACGCATGAGAAGAGACTCCACTGGCTACTGTGCAGCTTACTTGTTGCAGTCTTTGGGGCCTCTGCTTTTCCTGGTTCTCTTTACTCTGCCCATATGCTCAATCTTAAAGGCACACAGTTGCAAGATTACTGACGTTGGTAAACCCCTTTAAATTGCTGGTATATCAATATTACTATTATTGCAGTTATATCAATATTCTACCCTGTTTCCAAAAATAGTTTCCAAAAATAGTTGCAAAAATAGTTGCAGCCCCCAAAATAAAAGAGGCAAAGTAATTCCCTGTACCACACACTGCTGAAGAGATTTAGGGGGTCAAAAGTTTGGTTTTGGTTTAGGGGGTCCAAAGTTATGGACCCTCAAAGGGGGTGCCCCATCCCCCATTGTTTGCTAAGGAGATGGGGCTACCCTTTTGAGGGTCCATAACTTTGGACCCCCTGAACCAAACTGCACCAAACTTGGGGGATCCCATCAGGACAGTCTCCAGATGATATCCTGAAATTTTGGTGCTGATACGGCAAAAAATGCACACCCTGCAGGAACATTCCAGAAATTTGCCCAAGAATCTTTGTTCTGCATTGAGTTTTCTGCATTGCTATCAATGGGGGTTGCAGGCTGGGGGGGCACATTTCTGAAGGCACAGTCTCAAAAATTTCAGAATCTAATAAGGAGACTGCCCTAATGATACCCCCCAGGTTTGGTGCAGTTTGGTTCAGGGGGCCCAAAGTTATGGACCCTCAAAACTGTAGCCCCATCTCCTATTAGCTCCCGTTGGAAACAATGGGGGATGGGGCATGCCCTTTGGGAGCCCATAACTTTGGTCTCCCTGAACCAAACCTCACCAAACTTGGGGGGTAGCATAAGGACAGTCTCCTGATGATACACTGAAATTTTGGTGCCGCTAGCCTAAAAACTGCACTAAAAACAACTAAAAATACCCAAAAACGAACCCTGCATTTTGATGCCCCCCACAAGGTGGTGCCCTGGGCAGCTGCCCACCTTGCCCAATGGGCATTACGCCCCTGTTCTATTCTGCCTCTCCAGAGAACTTCCTTCGTCATAAACTGAAACAGTAAAATCATGAATGCCTCACTTGTTCATTTTAAAGCACAGCATTACAACCCCCTTCCCCCAGTCAGAGCATTAAAGAAATTGTCAGGTTTAAATGGGTCTCAGAATAGTTCAAACTTGAAGCAGGTGGTCAAAAATAATCCTACAAGATCTACACCTTAATTAAGCACTTGGGTAAAAAGAAACATTTTGGCCTAGTGCCTAAACGAGAGTAGGGTAGGCTTCAGGTGAGCTTCAATAGGGTGGGCTTTCTGCAGGATTTTTCCCCAAGAGATTGCTAAAATATTCAGAGCAAATGTATGATATTAAGCCACATGTATGTTTGGAAGCTGGGGAACTTGTTACCTGATGCCTTATTCAAGCAGAACAATAAGTTCATGTGAAGAAGGAATACAGCAGAAACTTCACTGATGATACCATGACTTGAGATTTGGCTGCCAAAACAGAGACTATAGAAGTAAAAGGTCTTCATGTTTCTATTTTACAGGAGCAATATTATTGGATTGAGATATTAATATGCATAATTATACCTCATATTTAGCAGGGTAATGTGACCAAAGCAAAAAAAGAACCGGAACACTGTGAGTGGGAATTTATAAAAAGCACTAAATAATAGTACTAAATAATACTAAATAGGAAGGGTGGAAACATAATAAACAACTTTTCTAACTAAGCTGCATTTTAACTACATTGTGACTAGTATGAGAGAGATCAGAATTGATGGACTAGGCCCGTGGTGGCGAACCTTTGGCACTCCAGATGTTATGGACTACAATTCCCATCAGCCCCTACAATTGGCCATGCTGGCAGGGGCTGATGGGAATTGTGGTCCATAACATCTGAAGTGCCAAAGGTTCGCCATCACTAGGGAATCAAGTGAAGGCTCACAAACCTGAGAGCTTAAACTAAGTTATGTGGGGAGGGAGACAGTATTCAAGAGGACATGGGTTTTATCAAGTGCTAGAGATAATAGTCCTGAAGGTTACAGAAAGAACTGAGCAAATAGTTTAAGAACCCAACAGTGGGAGGGGAAAAAACTTAACTAAGCATCCAGAAGGAACGAACCAATGAGTTTGCTTAAAAATTGTGACCTTTTGCTTTTGATGGTAATCCTGCAGTTACAAGTGGCCTGTAGGAGGATAATTGCTAGGTCTGCTGAAAGGGAGCGCGTGGTGTTTGCTCCTGCTCTTTTACAAATGACACCTTAGTAACGGATTTACCCACATTCTTGTGAGTACTCACAATCTTGGCTTCAAAGAATATTTGATGATATTTTGACCTGCCTTTTGATGGGTGTGCTGCTAACAGTATGTTCAACATTGGCTGTTCCTTATGGATTTGGTCAAAGGTCTTTAAGAAATTACAAGCAGGGGATCAGTAAGGAGTTGCAGGGCATATTTCACTTGCCCACACTATTTCCTCTTTCCTTTTCCTGAAAGCCACCATAGCCTCTGTGGCAGAACAGTCTTTCTCTGACCTATTTCGTTGTGGCCTTCAAGGCATCTGGGCTCCAGCGGCTGCCAAAGGTCTCTCTTTGGCATATGCCACCCACTTATTGGCCCATTTAGTACAAGGCATCCGCTGCACGATGGGCGTGAATGTCCATTGTGGTGAGATTTCTTGTACGGACATTTTTCCTTTACCTTGCTTTCACTTTCATTGTCTGTGTGACAAACAAGACCACTTCTAGCACAACTTGCTTCACCACCAGAGTCAGCAGATTTGCCAGCGGGTGCAGCTTTGCTCCTGATTTCTTTCCCTCGCCCATGGCCAGCCTTCCCACTCCCTTGCACCGCCATCCATGCCTTTCCCCTCATCTCCCCTTCCATGTTGCTGGCTGCTTCAAGTCATAGAAAGAGAGGCTTAGCCAAAACACACCGATCACTAATTTTCATATTGATATGTTGAGAAATCAATATAATATGAACAGAGAGTTCTTTGAAATAACAAGCCTCTCTGTCCTCCAGTGGCAGCAACAGCAGGAAATGTGTGGGGAAGGGGAGAGAGAGAATATCAGTTCTAGCTCAGTCCCCTTGTTCAGCAGCCTGTGGTCCAGGGAATTGCTTTGACTCATTTTTTTTAAGGGGGGGGTTACTTTTGGAACAATAATAGCGATATAAGTGCAGTTCAAAGGGCTAAGCCAACCATTTTATCATGTGTAATGAGATTACTTGATGAATGGGGTTAAGGGAACCAGGCCCCAGAGAGTTCTCTTCAGAAAAGCTTTGTGGCAGGAGCGAAAACCTTCTTGCGTGTAAACAGAGAAACATGAGGACAGTCCACTAAAAGCGCAATGTGTGGAGAAGAGCCCTGAGGTAAGTGTTCCATGCTTAATAGGCCACTTACCTTGTGCTTTCTCTCTGTTCAGTTACTGTCACCACTTGGCATTTGTAGGAATTGCCAACTGAGAGGACTAGGGCTCTCAGCTTCTCTCCCTAATCTGAGACGGTGCTCCTTTATCTCCTGCTTTACAGCAACTAATTTCTTAGTTCCTTGTACACCACGGTGAGAATAGCCACTCGCCAACAAACTGGCACTTCTTTTTAAAACAGCATGTCCTGAATGATGGATGTAATGCAGAGAGCCACTACCAGCATCAAAAGTTATAAAGCATTTATTAAAAAGAAAATCTCCACACACAGCCAGCACAGTCGCAGGTTGAGCAAGGGATTTGAAAGGAACAGCTAAATCACAATTTCTCTCTCTCTCTTGCTCTGTACATGCCCTAATGGATCTTAAGGCAGACTCTTTAGGTTAAAGATTATAGTTGTTTTACAGGATTCCCATTATCTCGAAGCCTCTGCTGAGGTGTGCAGGCCAGCAAACGGCAATGGCAGCCTCCTGCAGACCTCAGGTAATAGTTCTGTCTGCCTTGATAGAATCTGCACAAAAGAGGTCCTCTACTTTGCTTCCAGAAGCTTTATCATATCTCTTTTTTTCTCAGGTCAGGCCAGGTCAAAGAAGTTTTTTTTTTCTGAAGTCTGTCTAGCAACTCGAGTCCTCCAGATTTCTGATCCCTGCTAGATATTGCCTGTCTAGCTGGAGGGGTGAACGTGGGACTTGACCATCTCATTGTGTCAGCCAGGAGTTCCATTTGAATATCTAATTGCTTGGTTGGTGAAGTGGGCGAACAGTTAACTCCCCGCTGCTTGCAGTCTTCCAACAGAGAGAACTTTTTAAAATTCAAGGTGAAGGTGTTCTCAGCTCAAACTGCCAAAGAAATATGCATTCGTCCATTGACTCTCCCCTTTTTTTGTCTTCTTTCCTTCCAATGCCCCAGCCAACCTGCCTTTATCTGCCCTCTTGTCTTTCATTTTCCTTCCTTCCCTATCCCTGGCTCATTCCGCACATGCAGAATAATGCACTTTCAAACTGCTTTCAGTGCTCTTTGAAGCTGTGCGGAATAGCAAAATCCACTTGCAAACAGTTGTGAAAGTGGTTTGAAAACGCATTCTTTTGCGTGTGCGGAAGGGGCCCCTGTCAGCTTCTGCCTGAAAAAGATATGGCCAAGTTGTTCAGTACTGGCCAGAGGTGGGATCCAGCAGGTTCTCACCAGTTCCCGAGAGTGGGTTACTAATTATTCGTGTGTGCCGAGAGGGGGTTACTAATTGGGTCTGCGTTTCCGTCTCCACACCCTCGCCTCCCCCTCTCTTCTTCTTTCTCGTAGCCCGGAGCTTGCTGGCTAGTAAGAGGAGGGACCCTTTAACTACTGTTGGGACCAGGGGACTCTTTAGTTGTTTCTGTTGGCAGTAGATGATAGGACTTGCTATAATAAGTTTAAATTATGGACAGAAAGATACCAGCTGGAAATTAGGAACTTTTTTTTTAACAGTACGAGTTTTTTACTGTAACAGAGAAATTATTAATGCCCCGCCCCCGGAATGCCCGGCCACGCCCCCATCGTGCCCCACCCAGCCCCATTGGCGCTACGCCACTGTTTGAATCCCACCACCATGGGAACCTGTTACTAAAATTTTTGGATCCCACCACTGGTACTGGCTGCCAGTTGCATGATGGAGCACAACCATGGACTTGCACTTTCCCATGTAATCCCCTTCCTGCACTATTTCCGCTATCCCTCCTCTTGGCAATTCTCATACCCTCACCTTTCCCTGCTTCCTTTTTTCTTTCCCATTCGGCAACAAACCCACTTCAGATGCTCTCCCCCCGCCCCAATCTTCAGCTTTATTTATGATTTATGTACTTCATTTGTGTCATTTTTTTCCAAAAAGGGGATTTAAAGCTGTTTGACATCATTCTTCTGCCTCCCATTTTACTTTTATAACAGCCATGTGAGGTTTGTTAGATTGAGAGTGCGTGACTGGCCTGGATGAGTCTTGAAGTTCGGTGGTTAACAACTCACCCATTGGTTGCTACTGGGCTTGGCTCCAATGAAGCAGCAGTGGTGCAGTGGTTAAGAGCAGGTGCATTTTAATCTGGAGGAACCGGGTTTGACTCCCAGCTCTGCCGCTTGAACTGTGAAGGCTTATCTGGGGAATTCAGATTAGCCTGGGCACTCCCACACACACCAGCTGGGTGACCTTGGGCTGGGCACAGCTTTTTGGAGCTCTCTCAGCCCCACCCACCTCACAGGGTGTTTGTTGTGTGCGGGGAAGTGCAAGGAGATTGTCAGCCTCTTTGAGTCTCCTGCAGGAGAGAAAGGGGGAAAATGAATCCAAACTCTTCATCTTCTTCTTCAAAGGTGAAAACAGCCCTGGAAAGGGCTGTGCCCGTCTCTCAGTCTTTTCCTGGCAGAAACCGAGGCCTGAATACTGTAGTGGTTACCTAGCAAGGGTCACTGAGAGCACAAGTTTTTTTAAAGCCATAGGTGTCCTTCAATCATTTGTGAGGTTTTATCCCCCCCTTCCATTTTTTTAAGGTTTTAGGTTTTTCTGAAAACCTCAGGCTTGCTTTTCTCAGATTTGTAAAAAGATCCGTTATGTCTGTTCATGGCCCCCATTTCCGGATTGAGGTATCAACACAGATTAGTTACGTTGCGAATCAGATATTGACGATGGCTGCTGTATGGAGAACTAACGCATCTAAGTGTATAGAAACTCTGAGACTCATTCCGCACATGCAGAATAATGCACTTTCAAACTGCTTTCAGTTCTCTTTGAAGCTGTGCAGAATAGCAAAATCCACTTGCAAACAGTTGTGAAAGTGGTTTGAAAACGCATTATTTTGCGTGTGTGGAAGGGTCCTCTGTTTGGTGACCTCAAGATGGGTATTTTTTTCAAATATCCCGATGTTGATATTACCTCTTCAGTAGTGGCAACCCCATGTGGTGGTGAATGGTGGGATTTTCTTTTTTGTGTGTGTGGGTAAAAAAAAATAAAAAAGAATTCCACTTCTTTTGGATTCCACTGCTATGGGATAAGTTAAAACACGGGTACTGATGAATACAGAAAAAGTTCTTTTTGTCTATTGGCAGGCAGCTCAATGCTTCCCGTTTTCTCTCTCTCTTATCCCCTTGTAGCCTTGAAGCATAGCAAAGAAGTGAAATCCGTTGAGAATACTCTGTAAAGGTAAGTGTATTTATTACATTGCATTGACAAACATTGCCGTACAACATTGATTTTTCTTTTATTCAGGGATTTAAGCACTTGGATTAACGATAGAGCTGACAGGACAACTTCTTTAACCACCCAGTTGTCCCGTCTTGCACAAAATGCCAATCTCTCATTAGAGGGGAAGGTGTAAAGAAAGGCAGTGATGTGCTCCAAAAAAGGCCAGATTTCTTGCGGTTGCTGACATGCTCTTTGTTCCTAGCAGGGCAGAAGTGTTTGTTAAGGTGAATGATAAAGAATATAGAACAAAGGAGCCTGCTCATGGAGTGGTATTGCTTTTGGTCAGTAGCCGAATAAAGCCAGCCAGCAAGATAAGAGAGTTGAAATGGGGTCTTGAATGGTATTTTAATCTGACTGTATTTAATTTATTGAGATAGGAAATATCAGCCGGCAAATGGCTCTGCAGAGGGGTCAATGCAATAGATTCAACACCTTATGACAGTGGTTTCTTCCTCGCTCAGCCAGGTGATGGGCTTTGCTTTACCAAGTGTCTTTGCTTTTTTCCTTGCTGCATGCACAGCATTGACACAGCAGCATAAAAGGAGGCAGTGTGCCCAGAGCAACAGGGAGTTTCACCTTTTCTAGATCTGATGCTGCATTTTTAATGGCCCAGTCCCTACCCCAACCTCAAAAACTCCAAAGCAAATCTGTTAGGCCCCTTCCGCACACGCAAAATAATGCGTTTTCAAACCACTTTCACAACTGTTTGCAAGTGGATTTTGCTATTCCGCACAGCTTCAAAGAGCACTGAAAGCAGTTTGAAAGTGCATTATTCTGCATGTGCAGAATGAGCCTTAGACTTACTGGGATCTCCACCCGCACTTGGTAACTCACCACTCTCCCTGATGTAACTCAGTGTCTGCTAGCAGTGTAGGTGAATTTCCTGAACCGTCATGCAGCTAGGCCATTAAAGAGAAGAAAGGATCTTTACTATCTAAGCCTATCATTTTGCTGTAATAAAAGACCTTCCCCTGCAAATCCCTCCCCCCAATTTATGATCATCTGCTAAGGTTTTTTTTTAAAAATGGGGGGCTGCCACTCGGGAAAAGAAACAGCCAGGAAGTAGAATGTGGAATTGGTCGGATGTGAGCGGGAACTTTAAAAGTGCACAAAATTGCAAACTCCACAACAAATGCTTCAGGTGCTTTCCTTTCAGAAACATCAGTGCAAAGGTGGTCTGGGAAAAACCCCCAGGAAACGGGAAGAAATCACCAGAGCAGCGATACCGATGTATTTGACAAACTGAGCAGCAGCAAAAAACTCCATGCAGAGATGCCCTAAAAAACTTTTCTTGGTCAATTGCAGCCAGATTTCTCAGATGCAGGTTGCTACACATCTCAATGCATTTGTTGTCCCAAGCAGTCAGTAAGCTGTTTTCAACAGCATCCTTACTTATGGTGTGCTACTTAGCCACATATATCTATTGCCTACGGAGTTAGGACTGTGATGGCTAAAATTCTGTGAGTTAAAAATAATTATCTCATAACGCCTGCATTAGCCAGAATCTCTACATTTCTAATCGGCCTGGCTGCTTTTAGGTTAATGTTGTTTTATGAATATCAGTTACCAACAAATTACCCTGAATGTGTATTGCCCTGTTTTTCTGGTTACCACCACAGGTAGAGCATCCCAGATTTGTATTGAGCGGCTGGTAGAAGCCCTAATTTTCTCTGTTTCATTGATCCAGCAAAGCTAGCCCAATTTGTGCTGTATGACAAGATCCCAACCAAGTTTCCCTGCACGAACACAAGAAAGATTGGTGTAAATTTCTGAAATAATGGAGGCTGAATGAGAAATGGGTTTATAAGGCACCAGGTTTTTATCGATTTGTTGTTTTATTGTCTATGTTTATTTTTAATGCTATGATATGTGTTTTATTGATATGTATAACACTGATGCTAGCTGCTCTGAGCCTGTAATGACAGGGAGAGTAGAGTAGAAATCAAATAAATAAACAAACAGCTGTTGCATATAGATCCTTCATAACCAAATCAACTATCCATAATGTATTATAATCAGCAAATGCTAGTTATAAACAATGGCTTTTATCCAGTCAACTGTGGTAGCTGAGGCTGTTCTTTGCTACCCCAATCCTGGGAAAAGGATTTATGGAGTTATGGAACCTGTTTGGATTTTTGGGTATCCCTCTATATGGTAGAAGGGATATTGTAATCAATAATCTGATCTACCACAAACAAGTAATGTAAGTGATGAGGTATCTTGGTGACCTCGGTGGATGACAGTAATATTTTGTGAAATATTTCATGTATTCATGGCATATCATGCACTCTTTTCTGGTGTGTTAAAATTGTGTGTGTCAACAGGTTTTAACTTCTTTGTTTCCCCCTTCCTTACATTTAAACATTTTAAGGGAAGCACCTGCTATACCATCTTTACAATTCTACAGGTATTATTCCAATAAAAATAATTGCCACATAAAGCTTCAGGTGTGTTTGAATATAGCATTTAAACCGCAGTTTGTTTTTTTCTCGTAATCAAATGCTCTATTTCAACTATTATTGCAGCTGGAATATAAAATTAACATGCACTTAGTCTATTAACTACATAGAAATAAAAATAAACTTGCTAGATCAGATTGTGGTCTATTTAGGGCACCAAATAATTTTTTGGGGAAAAGTTCTATTAACTTTTCAAGAAAATGCGCATCAATAAATTTGCGTAATTAAATGAATGAAAACATTGAAATGAATATTAATTTTTAAAATTCCTAATCCTCCCTGTGTATAATAAGATATGGGGGGGGGGGGGATAGAGGTACCGTATATACCGGCGTATAAGACAACTGGGTGTATAAGACGACCCCCCACTTTCCCAGTTAAAATATAGAGTTTGGGTTATACTCGCCATATAAGACTACGTACCTGGCGTATAAGACGACCCCAGACTTTACAGATGATTTCCCAGGGTTCAAAAGTAGTCTTATACGCCAGTATATACGGTACTAGTGCTGCTATTTATATCCTCTCTCCCTACAGATGGTTGGTTCTGTGGTCTAGGAAGAGGAATGCACAATCACTAAAAAATTAAGATAGACATGGCACAGATGCAGCAATGATTTGCGATGTGCATCGTTATTATAAATTGCAAAATTCACAGATACTCAACAACTCGGATAAAAAAAATGGAGTATGGAAGGTCTGCCCTTTTACAACAAAGATGTTGATAATGGGCTAAGTTACTCCGTAAATTCATACTGTGGTTCGGGAGTCTTCTTTTGCTTTCAGTTTCTTGCCATCATTTCCCAAAGATCTAAATGCTGAAGCCAGGAACTGTGGTAATTAAAGCAGCTTATAACATAAATGGCAGATTCCAAAATGGAAGGCTGTTACATTATGCAGTGATATGTAAATTATTAGTCTTGTAGTGTCATCAATTGTAAACCACAGTGATCAGCAGTTGTAAACATTGGTTAAATGACAGATTTATGTAATAGATGAGAAACAAAGCTGTGTTGTGGTTTGATCTGGGAGTTGAGTGTAATGCATTTCTGAGCATATTTGCATTTTTTGGTATACTAAATCCATTTTTAAGAAGTTTACAAAGATATAGGAAAGCTGTCTGTAAGTGGAATAAAGCAGGGAAGGAGATGAACAGATTGTATAACATGCCGAGTGTGTTTCTAGAAAGGGAAGAAGTGTGAACTTAAGGTGTCCACATGTTATATAGTGAGGGTACAATCAAAGAATCCGATGATTAATCCAGGGAAGGAGTTTCAGGGAGAAGGCTTTCCGGCATATTTGAACAGGGATTACCAAACCATACTGAAATTATCCTGACCTTCCAAAACCATTTTATGGCACATCATTGAGACCTGCTGTTCTTCAAAGGAAAATATCTCTAGCATTCCCTGTAGCCATTGGCAAATTTGTCAATAGGGTAGCTATTCTGTTTACAAGAAAAGCAAACTATCAGTGAAGCAAGTGAATAATAAATTGTCAAGCTACTTTGGCCAAACAGGCTCAAGAACCTTGTCATTAGTACAGTTTTTTTGACCCATTTTCATACTTAACTTTTTTCAAATGGAAACCAAAGGACTGACTTCTTTCAAATGGAAACCAAAGGACTGACTCTTCTGCTAGACTGGTATGTTTATATCTGAAGTTCTCGGAGTGTGGTGTGACCCTCCTTGAAGAAGGACTATGAAGGCACTTGGAGTGGGACATGACATTCGAAGGAGGGAGAGAGTCTTGCAGTAGGTGAAACTGCAAGAGGTTCTTTTACTAAGCGGCTTTGCAGCTGTTTCTGCTCCTACCGTGTTTCCCCGAAAATAAGACAGTGTCTTATATTAATTTTTGCTCCCAAAGATGTGCTATGTCTTATTTTCAGGGGATGTCTTATTTTTCTGTGTTCTGCTCGTCGGGCATGCTTCCAAACAAAAACTTTGCTACGTCTTACTTTCGGGGGATGCCTTATATTTCGCACTTCAGCAAAACCTCTACCACGTCTTATTTTCAGGGGATGTCTTATATTCGGGGAAACAGGGTAGTTAAAGTATTTCTGACCACAAACTCTGTAGAGGAGCTGGAACCTTCTGGCCATTTGTGAATTGATTGCCAGTTATGTTTCCTAGATGGTGTTAATAATACAATAATAGTAATGCTGTAAAGAGTGCTTGATTGATCAAGAGAACAACTTGGCTGCAAACTGAGATGAGTGACATCAACGTTAATTGTTGGACCCTCTCATATTTTGTCCATCAATAGGTGCGGAACAAATAAAATGGTATTTTGGCTCAGCAGGTGTAACATTCTAGCAGGAAAAAAAGTCAGCATGTGAGATTTGGAGGATGAGTTGATATTGTTGTGAATGAGATTCCTCCCGAATGAATAGGCTTCTGCAACCCTCTGGTATCTGCTCAACCCCTGCAACAAACTTGAACAGTTACAAAAACAGGGCTCAATTTTCTGATGATAATATGCTGCTCTTATAGCATCTTCCTTGGCTCCCGGCCAGTTCTTGAAACCCTTTCAGCTCTTATTTTGAGCTTTAAAACCTGAAATGGTATGCGATCTGGGTGTCTGAAGGACCTTATGAACACAGCCATGCGTGCGGGTCTTCTGTATGCTACTCTCTAGGAGAAGGCCAAAGAAAAGTACGCCAAATAAGAAAATAAATTCTATTAGGGCCCTTCTCTGGGCCTTATGTTTGATATATGGTATATAGATTTCTGTTCTCTCTCCTCTGGAGTAAAATTACCCTGTAAAGACTATTTTTTTTTGTTTTACTTTTCTGCTGCTTGGGGAAAGAGAGAGCATAGCAATCCATTTCCAAGTGGCACTTGGCTTTGAATGAATTTCACATGTGTGAATCCAAGCTGCTGTATAAAAGTTGTTTTCAAGGTATAGTTCACTGTGCTGTCTCCAGAAACAGTTGATAATATGTGATTGATACATAGTTCTGTGTTGATTAGTGAAGAGAAACACTCCTGAAGGTTTGGAAGAATTTTTACATTGTACTTGATTTGTACTAATCTCTTATTGCAGTCATCTGGCATTTGCTGTTAGGAGTAAATACCTTGTTTCATTACTTCTTGTTACCGTTCTCTCCCCAGCACATTTCATCTTGCTTCTCTTGTTATCCAGAACTCCATTAGCTTCTAGATCTGCTGCAGTTTCTCAACTATGGTCGAATCCCCTCTACCGTCTTAGCCAGGTTTCAGAACACAAACTAACCAGGTTTGAGGGACGACCTCCCCGGTCGAATCCCCACTACCGTCTTAGCCAGGTTTCAGAACACAAACTAACGGTCGTTTGTGTTCTGAAACTCATAAGATGGTCAGTGGGGATTCTAATCGAGGTTTCCCTCTCAAACCTGAACCAATTCTGTTCCTGAAACCTGGCTAAGACGGTAGTGGGGATTCGACCTATGTTGCTTAAGTTCTGCTCTGCTAATAGAAAGGAAGGAGTCTTTGAGAGTTTTGACTGAAATCCATGGACTCTGAGGAGAAACCTTAGAAGCAATTTATTCCTTAAACATCCAAGAAACTGAAAGCTTACTAGGAAACATATATTAGCTTCTGATAAAGCTGTATACAAGGGGCTTATGTTACAAATACTGGGATAAACATGCAAGGACATTTTGATCAGATACAGTTTTGTTCCTCTGTTGCCCGTCGCCCCCCAGCATGCATGCCAGTGTATATACGGAGCTGTTTCCATTCTGTGGTTTGTTGGTACCTGCCACTTGCTGGCTTTACAGAATGTAAGGATCTCTTGTACATACCAAAATGATGATGTACATGGTGAGTACGTAGATCTGAAAGTGACTCCTGTGGATAGAAGACTGTGGAATTCTTCCCACAAATTTTGAAAAATACTTCTTGGATACAAGCTGAGGTTGTTGAGGGTAGACTACCCAGGCAGCATTTCTCCCAGATGCCTCTGGTATAGTGTGATATTGTGGTTAACCCTACTTCTTAGGGTTATTTTTGGGTTAAAACTAAGGAGAGGGGAACAATGTTGAAAGTCAATTTGGATCCCCCGTTCAGGAGAAAAGCAGGGCATATATAAATAAAATGTAGTTTTCAGTCTAGGAGTTATAAAAGATAAGACCACAAAAAAGTTCAGCGCACTCAGCAGAGGACTTACTCTCAGGAAAGGGTTCATAGGATGGCACTGTTAAATTACAAACACAATTTGATTCTTCCTTCATAACATCAATTGCTGGGAAGAATACGTATTAACATGGGGGCGGGGGTGGGGAGAGGTTGATCTTCATGGATTACCTCCCCCCACTCCTGCAGCAGGCAGGATGCAAATCTTCATTCTTACAAAAGCAAGCAGGGGGATTCCTAAGCCAGGAAGCCACTGGCTGGCTAAAGACTTCATGGTTGGAGCTATTAGAAGCATCCAATTGGGACTACGTTTGTGTAAAGTCAGTTTGGAGCCACCGAGTTGCCTTCTCAAAATTACAAAAAGCCCAACCAGCCATGCAGCAGGAGCCCAAATCTCAAACAAACGATCAACATCATTAAGAGTATTTGACAGGACAACATGTGATCAGTCCTGACTATCAGATCAGTACGCTTTATGAACGCATATCCCCATCCTTCCCGTGACATGCCTGCAGAAGCTTGCTTGTACTTATGTATAGATCAGACAGGGCACATGGCTCATGGCCAACTCAGCCAGCCATCCATTTCTTGGTCGGTAAATGAGTTCCTAGCTCATAGCTAGGGGATAAAGAATAGCTGGGGAAAGCAATGGCAAACTACCCCACAAAAGAGGCTTGCCTATAAAATCACTGCTCGCAGTCGTACCCCAGGGTCAAACACGACTGAAGGGGAAACTTTACCTAAGGTCAAAGTATGCACTGGCAACTTTGGATAGGTATTGGGCAGGCAGTCTGACATGGTGGTAAGGCAGTTAGATATTCTCAAAAGTTTGGCCTCTTCTCCTTTGGGAAAAAAAAATCCCAGACCAAGGAATATGGCCCTGCTGTGATGTTTTACAAACTTCATTGGCTCCTTAGCAGTACTTCCTTCCACCAAATTTGAGTTGGTGGTTTCCAAGCACAGTAGGTAGGACACCACTGGCGCCCTCTTCTGGTCAGCTGTCACTGTGAGCACGACAAGTAATTTTGGGGGCCGAATGCCAGTATCACTGTTTTGAAAGACTGGAGATCTGCAGCAGTAAGAGTTGACAGTACTCAAGCAGATGAACCAATGTTCTCAGTCAGTATAACTGAGTTTCCTATGTTCACTAGACATACAAGGTACATTTCGCTTCCTGGTTATCCACTGGAAAGCCAGTTGAGAAGTATTATTACAAATCAGTGCTAGCATGATGACCAAGAATATGTGAGGGAAATGATTGCAGGATGTGACTCCAGCATCACATTCCACCTAATTTTCCCTCTCCCAATCATTTTCTCACCACCAATAGTCACAACTTTGGCTAGTCCCTCCTTTTCTGCTTTGGTGAGAGTTAATATTTTGCATATGTTCCAGCAGCCTGGTACAGATGTCCAAGATGAGGTCCAAGAGGATGGTGGAGAGTCTCTCTTTCCAGGGTAGAAAATGCAGTGACTGCTTTAAAGATGTTCAGGAGAACGTGGACAATCCAAATGTATCTAGCGTTTTTATTTTAAAGGCTGTTTTTCATGAGATCTTCTTTTGTTCGTTTTAAAGTTTGTTTTTGTTTGTTTTAAATGCACTGTTCGTGTTCTCAGAAGTAGAGAAGGATGCTACATGACGGCTATATGCTACCTCTGTTCATTGTAGAGCGTTAAATGAGACTTTGCGGTATGGAAGCAAGTGCAATATATGTGTGGGGGGGCGACAGAAATCCCCCCCCCTCTCTCTCTCTGTGTGTGTGTGTGTGTAATCTGAAATAGTCTTTAAACATACAGTTATGTGAAGGAAAACAGATTTTCACCACCATAATGACATTCCTTCAGGAGTCTTGAAGCAATATTTCATACTTTTTCCTTCCAGCCCAGAGGTTTTTCTCATTGCTTTGGGAACTGGGGTAGAGGGGAGAGGGAAGAAATCAAACAATATTAGAGCAGGTTTCTGTGGCCAGGCTCTGCAGTGCAGAGAACTTAAAAGCATTGTGCCACCTTAAGAGAACGGGCCATCCTTGTTAGGGTTCCCTGGAAGAATCCTCCAGAAAAGAAACTGGAAGGAAGAGCAGAACAAATGGTTAAGATGCAGTTTGTTGATGCGATGCAAACACATCTTGAACTTCTTTATACACAGAACATCCCAGTGGCATAAAGCGTGTGTGTGTTTGGGGGGAGGGGCCTGCCTGCCTGTACGTTTCAAGCTTCAGTACTTCCCGCTACATCAGGGATGCTGCGTTCCCATATAGTCATTTTTCATTCTGTTTATACAATACTGCCTCATTTATCTGCGTGGCATAGCATTGAGAATGTTTGGGGGAATTTGTTTTATATTCTGTGCTCATAGTGGCTCATAGCCAGTGATTAAAGCAAGCAGGTAGGCATACAGGAATTTCGCCCATTTCACATTGTGTGCTGTGCTCCGAGTACCAGTAAGATGTTCTAAAAAAGCTAGCAATTTTCTAGACCTAACAATTATACATGGGAAAGAAGTGCATCTGGGTTTTTTTAAACAGGTGGGCTACTTTGAGTCTGGGATTTGAACTAAGCATCTCTTCATGATAGCCCCCCCCCCCCCCCCACTTTCTACTGTATTAGAGACATACTACCGGTATAGGCTATGCCTGTGATAGGGGAGATTTAATTAACAAAGTCCATTGCCACTGTTCAGAAAGAATGCATGGCAGCAGTATCATGCTTGGGTTATGGAGAGTGTCATTTTGAATTCTGACTTTTTTTTTTTTTAATCCACAACGAACGGGCAGTGTTTATGTGTTCACATTACTTCACTTACTACAGTGGTGGTATAGTTTCTCCATTGTTTGAACATGTTCTTGTAACTATCACCACCCTGCCCATCCACACATGAAGTGGGAAGCAAATCATGTTCTAATTCTGACTTCCTAC
The DNA here is from genome assembly GCF_021028975.2 of Sphaerodactylus townsendi. Taxonomy (NCBI): domain Eukaryota; kingdom Metazoa; phylum Chordata; class Lepidosauria; order Squamata; family Sphaerodactylidae; genus Sphaerodactylus; species Sphaerodactylus townsendi. The sequence goes on along the minus strand of NC_059427.1, from coordinate 27,061,044 downwards.
TTTGAAACCCACAATTAGCTGTTTTTAGTATCACTGCTATTTTAGGGCCCACCTAGATTACCAGAACTGGTTTTATGGAGAAGAAGATTATGGATTTATACCCAGCTTTTCTCAACTGTAAGGGGTCTCAAAGGAGTTTACAAACTCCTTCCCTTCGAATTTCCGCAACAGACACCTTGTGAGGGAGGTGGGGCTAAGAGAGTTTTGAGAGAGCTTTGACAGGCCCAAGGTCACCCAGCAGGCTGCATGTATTGGAGGGGGAATCAAACCTGGTTCTCCATATTAGAAGAGTTTTGGATTTATATGCCCCCTTTCTCTCCTGCAGGAGACTCAAAGGGGCTGACAATCTCCTTGCCCTTCCCCCCTCACAACAAACACCCTGTGAGGTGGGTGGGGCTGAGAGAGCTCCAAAGAACTGTGACTAGCCCAAGGTCACCCAGCTGGCGTGTGTGGGAGTGTACAGGCTAATCTGAATTCCCCAGATAAGCCTCCACAGCTCAGGCGGCAGAGCTGGGAATCAAACCCGATTCCTCCAGATTAGATACACGAGCTCTTAACCTCCTACGCCACTGCTGCTCCCATTATTAGTGTCCATTACTTATTATTATACTTAGTGTCCATTCCTCTTAACCACTACACTCCCACTACACTGTGATTAGCATATAGTTGTATATATGTAGGAGGATAGTTCTAAGTGTGTAAGAAACATTGAAAATCAACATTTGGTTACTGAGTGTTAATAGCCATGCTGGAATCAATATTAAGAAATGGCATTTGTTTCCACATTCTAATGTTGTGGCTTTTCTGTGGTGCCAAATTATGAGGACTCTGCCAAGCATTGTAACATAGATCCCAGAGTGTTACATGCAGGGTGTGGTGATTGTATTCTACCCGGGAGCTGTAAAACATTAAGGCTCATTCCGCACACGCAAAATAATGCACTTTCAAGCTGCTTTCACAACTGTTTTTGCCATTCCACACAGCTTCAAAGAGCCCTGAAAGCAGCTTGAAAGTGCATTATTCTGTGTGTGCGGAATGAGCCTAAGATTCTTAATATGTGACCAATTAAGACAATTATGCTTAAGGCTGCAATCTCTATATATATTGACTTGGAAGCAGATTTCCACATAGAGACAGTCAGGATTGAGCAGTAAGCATAACAACAACCAATAGAACAAATGGATTGTAACTTTTCTTCATAAATAGAGTTTCTGTTTGTTGAAAAATAGACCTATGGTCAACTGCTTTGGAAATATTTGTCAGTTCTGGGTGAAAAAAAAGATCAGTCCTGTTCTAGGCCTTTGACTCTGTTACAGACTCCGTGATTATAAGCCTGTATTGGTTTTTTTTTAAAATAATCATTCTCTGAAGCCATTTTTACCTCATGATTTTTGGCATCCATTCCCAAACTGCAAGAGTTAGGGATTAGAGCTTTATATTACTTGAAGGTAAAGATTACTGTTTTCAAGTTGTATCCCATATTGGTTTCTAGCTCCCATTTGCAAGGTCTTGAGGCAGCAGCTGCTAAAACAGAGCCAGAGTTTCTATGTAAGCATGGGGATCAGAGAGGAAAAAAGCAACGTCAGTCCGCTTGCTAGCATTTTGATTTCCATTGTGTCAAGGGGTGGCAGAGGAAAAGAGTCCATTCTTCTCTAAGACCCGATGGCTAAAGTCATTCCCAGACTACAGTTGCCCTAAAGCTCAAGTTCTTCAACTATTCCCTATGAACTAAGCTTCCCTAAGTGTTCAAAACAAACACAAACATCCCAAAGCTGTTGAAGGCGAAAACAGTTTTGTCCATCAATTCTTATTATTCTGTACATCTCCTCAAACAAAGCTTATTCTAAGAAACAGGAGGGAATGAAGCACGCAAGTCCCCTTCTTACCCACCAATGTTTCAAGGAGGGAAACCACTGTAGGGGAAAACATGGTGTTGTTTTATTGATTTGACAGTGCCGAGAACTAGCATATTGCCTTTTTTGTTGTTTAATTAAGAAGGTGGTTAAGAAGGCCCAGCAAAGACTGTACTATCTGAGACTTTTAAGGAAACAACAACTGGATGGAAAACTCCTGGTGTCCTTTTACTGCTGTGCTATAGAGAGTGTCTTAACCTACTGCATCTGTGTATGGTTCTCCAGTTGCACAGTGGCAGATAGGAAGGCGCTCCAAAGGGTGATCACTACTGCACAGAGGATTATCGGCTGCCCTCTCCCCTCCTCGGAAGAACTCTATAATTCCCGAAGCCTAAAGAAAGCCCAAAATATTCTGAGAGACCCGTCTCATCCAGCACACTCTCTTTTTGAACTGTTACCATCCGGCAGACGATACAGGTCTATCAAAACTAGGACAAAGAGGCATAGAGACAGCTTCTACTCTAGAGCTGTGGCTATGCTAAACTCTGGGGCTTCATCTTGATGTGTTTGGGGCTGTGTAGGGATGGGTGGAGGAAGGGGAAAGTGAGGATGGGGTATGAGTCTGAAATTGTGTGCATCGAGGAATGCTGCTGTAAATTTCGTTGTGCGTGCACAATGACAATAAAATGCTTATGCTTATGCTTGTAATTGACTGGGATCCAGCAGGTTCTCACCAGTTCCCGAGAGTGGGTTACTAATTATTTGTGTGTGCCGAGAGGGGGTTACTAATTGGGTCCGCTTTTCCATCTCCACGCCCTCGCCTCCCCGAGAGGCATACTGCCTTTGAACGTGAAGGTTCCATATAGCAATTGCAACTAATGATGTAACTCCCTGAACTGGGTTAATCCCTTTCAGGTACTGCAATTCATTGATTCTCAGCCTTTCGTACCTTTTATCTCACCAGTCTCTATCAAAGAACCTGTGTGTTTCACCATTGCTGTGTTCAGATTTGTGAGTTGGGGCATTTTCTATAATGTGATGATGATTTAGAAATGACCTGGTGCAAAAACATTTTTTGGGGGGTCGTGGTGGAGGGGCTTCCTATGGGGGGGGGCATCCAACTCAGGTTTTGCCCAGGGCTCAGGTTTGCCTAGGTATGCCTCTGCCCCCTTTGCTGAGGGGGGTTGGCGGGGGAGCCTGTTACTAAAATTTTTGGATCCCACCGCTGATGCCACGGCTTCTGTGCCACTAAGGGCTGTGCAGGGGAGAGGCATTCCTGGTGTTGTTTCAGCCCAGGAACATCTCCGTTTTGCGGCGCAAACTTACACCACCAAAAAGAGTGGCATAAGTCACTTCGAAAAACGGGTTTTCCCAGGAGGGAAAAAAGATGGTCTCCTTCAACCCGATGCCCAACTTCTTGATTGCCTCTTTTGAGGCAGCACCATGGTGCCATCCTCGGCCGCCACTCTACCTGCTTGGCTTGGTGGTTAAGAGCAGGTGGATTCTAATCTGGAGAACAGGGTTTGATTCCCCACTCCTCCACCTGAGTGGCAGAGGAGTGGCAAGCCAGATGTGCTTCTGTAACCTCAGCTTGTGGGTTCTGTGGGGCAGTACTTGGAAGGAGTTGCAAAGAACCAAATTTAAACAAAACAGTTTACTTTACTTAACAAATAACACTTTTAAAACATTTAACATTTACACTTTGCAGTCCTGTTAAGTTTGCATTTTCAAATCCTTATTTACAGTCTACTGATATTGCCAAGTCCAATTCTTCTTTGCTGGTGGTTGGCTTTTGAAGACTTCTGAGGCTTGGTGAATGGGCTTCAAGATGATGAAGGTTCCCAGAAAACTCTCACCATTTACATACACAAAAACCCTTAAACAAGGTGTTAAGGCCTTAATAAAATCAATCAAGGTCCCAGCCTGGTAGTCTCGCTTCCTCCAACCTCATGAGTTCTGCAGCATTCTACTTCATTTCAGACTCCACCCCTTTCTGGGTCATCCCATTCTGACACAGGGGTTACAGATGCAGCTCACGGGCCCCTGATCTAGCACAGTGCATGTCTGCCCAGAAAGGCCCTTTTGAATATGGCTGTTCTACAGCAGGTGAACTGTCAAAGCTTGGTTAGGTGAGGGTGCTGAAAATTCTCTTATGCGCATATACCCTAGAACTCCTTTCTGAAGCTGTATAGTTAGAAGGAGGGGGAGGAGGAGGAGTTTGGATTTATATCCCCCCTTTCTCTCCTGAAGGAGACTCAAAGGGGCTTACAATCTCCTTGCCCTTCCCTGTCACAACAAACACCCTGTGAGGTGGGTGGGGCTGAGAGAGCTCCGAAAAGTCGTGACTAGCCCAAGGTCACCCAGCTGGCGTGTGTGGGAGTGCCCAGGCTAATCTGAATTCCCCAGATAAGCCTCCACAACTCAAGTGGCAGAGCTGGGAATCAAACCTGGTTCCTCTAGATCAGAGGGCACCTGCTCTTAGCCACTACGCCACTGCTGCGTAGTTAAGCATCAGATCCTTCATGTGTTGCAGCTGGTAATGCTGGGCAGCTTTTAATCTCTACCTGTTGCCCTCTTTTTCTGTGCTTTCCGTTAACTGTGGACTTGGGCAATCTGAAAGCCAATTGTCCTCAGGTAGGCTACTGGTGTCAGGAAGCAATGCATGGCTCTACCACTGCCAACTTTTAAACCACTGGGCAGTACATTGCTATTTCAGAATTCCTTACATGTCATATTCAGTCCGTGTTCGTTCATTTTCTCCCACTTGCCCTGGGGTCACTTGGTTTTAAAAATATAAAGGCCTATGTTGAATTTTTGCTCTGTTGTTCTCCACTGGGAGACGCTTATTATTGTATTTCTTCAAAGCAAAATACTCACCTGTCCTCTTTAGATCATTGCCGCTTTGCCGTTTTTGCTCTTGGATGAGATGTGCTTCCAAATTCATATTGGAATGTTAAAAGAAATTAGCAGGAATGCTGCCAGACTCATTTTGTTAACTGAAAAAAGGGAGATTTTTAAATATCGTGCCTAACCAGCGGGACTTAACGGGGAAACTGGCAGAGAATGATGGCTTTTTTTTTCCATTCTGAGAAAACACAATATCATTTTTCAATGTCATGCTATGACAATCTGGTTATTAGGTTGTCAGAGACTTTTTTGACAAAATAGAGTGTTGGGGTGCCTAATTAGATTGCTCCGAAGCCCATTGGGGATGCTGATATTTTTCTAATAATTTTTGGCCCAGGATGTTTTTGTTAGGGGCACAAACATATCAGTCATATCCAGAAATAATGAGCTTTTTATATTCTCTTCAGGCCTTGTGATCTTAGTGAAAGTATAATGTACACAACACGATGTTTTCAAAGCCAAAGCAATCGTGTATCTGAAAGATGGAGCTGCTAGGTGAGTATTCCACTGGCTGTTTACAGATTCAGGCCTTCATCCACCAGGAACTATCTCCTGCCTCTTGGAAATCCACACTGACATTAATTGGAGTTTTCTGCAAATTGGGTCAAGGATAATGGCATCCCTCAAGGGATCCACAAAGGCAGTGAGGCCCCACGCTTCTGGTCTGAGAACCGGAGGCGTATCTAGGCAAAGTGGAGCCCGGGGACAAAACCTGAATTTGGTGCCCCCCCCCGCCACGGCCACCCTTCCCCACCACGACCAAACAATGATTTTTTGCACCAGCTCACAAAACACCTCACACCCCCAGCAAAACATACATGGCTCTCTCCCCACCAACTCTCTTTCCTAATTTTGTCCTCACACCAACCCTATGAGGTAGATTGTTAGCCTGAGAAACAGCTCCAAGCCAGTGCAAGTGGGTATTAAGCATGTAAATCTCTCACAAACCACCCCCAGCAAAACATTTACCAAACAAATGTCAGCATCATCTCTCATGAACTACCTCCAGTGGAATCCACCCCCAAACAGCATCACTTTCAATGGTGTTTAAACTTGGGAGCCCAGATTCTTCTTTTAAATCCACCTTAAAGGGAAAATCTGGGGTCCCTAGTTAAAACAACATTGAAAGTGATTCTGTTTTGGGGTGGGGGAGAACCAGCATCACTTTTAATGTTTAAACTGGGGACCTCACATTCTCTCTTCAAGTCCATGCCAAAGGGGGTGGATTTAAAAGGAGAATCTGGGGAAATTTGGAGGGTGCCTGTCAGGGGTGCAATTGTTAAGCTAGCAGCACCAAACTTTCAGGGTATCTTTAGGAGACTCTCCTGATGATACCACCCAGGTTTGGTGAAGTTTGGTTCAGGGGGTCCAAAGTTATGGACCCTCAAAGGTGTATCCCCATCTCCTATTAGCTCCGATTGGAAACACCATCATCAACAACAGCACCTTCCCTTAGAAATCCTTACTTTTTAAAAGGTATTTCTGTAAGAAACTAAACTGATATACTAATTGGAAAAATGTAGAGGGAGGGATGATGTATGATACTGTTGGAGGGAAAATACACCAAGGCTGATTCCGCATGGGCCAAAAACAGCGGTGTGAAAATGGTGTAAAAACAGTATAAACCCTTTTACACCGTTTTAAACCCTTTTACACCATTTTCACACTGCTGTTTTTGGCCCATGCGGAATCAGCCCAAGACTTCTCCTCCTATGCTCCATGTTTCTTTGAAGAAGCAAAGGTACCCTTTTAGAACACAAAAGGATCCAGTTGCATAAAATCAGTGACATGTCAGACTAGTTAGTTTTATAATTGCTATTAAAATAGTCTATTAATCACATTGATGATGAATAAAAGTTGCTTTCCTGTTGTATGTATTTTAGAAAAGAAAGACATTGCCAGGTCAATTTTCTTTATGTAATATGCTTATCTTATTCAAATAGCCATTGACATATACCATTCTAATGTCAAGAGACTTTCTGATAGAAGCTGAGCTAGAAGCAGGATTCATTACTGTGAACGTTAGAGATGTTAGAAGGTGGTGTAGTGGAAACATTCTTTGGCAAGAGGTTAATAATGCCAATCAGTAGAAAAAATCTTTATCAAACATGTCTGAAATTGCAGTTTTAACTTCTTTGGACAGATCAAATAAAGATATATTTTCCAAGTCTCTTTTTCTCATACATTACAGTGTTGACATAGAACAACTATTGATATGAAATGGCGGCTTTGTTTAACTTTGAATCTCATTGTTTCAGTTCTGTTTCATTTAATGCTTAGATCACCTTATAACTGAAATAAAGTTTGCAAAGTTACTCTTTTAGTACTTTGGAATTCTTGGCTAGCCATTTATTTTGAATATATTTCTGTCTGTCACTTGTGACTTTATTTTACTTGTGATTTACATGTTAGAATACAACTTATAACCTTTCTTTGGGGGTGTGTGGGAAGGGGGGAAGTTAGTGCTAGAGTTACACAGTTTTTCCCCCCTTTGGCACACAGTGGCCGTTTCCGCACAGGCGAAATATGACGTTGTGGAAACAGGAAAGAAACGTCAGAGCGAGAGCGTTCGCACGCATAGCGGCGGAGGTGCGCAGTCGCGCCGTCGCGAAAACGCTTAATCGGCGCGAAGACTCCGTATTCAAAAAACGCTTCGAAGTGCTCTTTTTCCACATGTGACGCACCGCCGCCGCAGTGGTGCGAACCGCCGCCACGGAGCCGTTCTCAACAATGGCGACTGCCAAAAGGCCAAGCTTGGTCACCATCCCCCCCCCCCCACACACACACGTTTGTCCCTGGTGATTTCCCTGCATGGGCAAGCACCTTTCCCAGATCCATGTCGCCTGTGCAGATGGTGGCTGCCCATACACACTCTGGTCTCACAGGTAACATGCACTGGGACTGACAGTAGCTGGGAGGGGAGGCAATGACTGATGGGGGACGGGCAGGACATCAGGGCAGTCACGTCAGCCAATCGCGCTGCTTCGCGAGTGCGCAGCTGCAACGGAGCGTGGCGAGACGCCGCTTCCGCAGCGCCTCCGTGCGAACCGGCACATTTCTGCGGGACTGCGGACGCCCGCAGCTCCGCCTGTCTGTGCGAACGCTTTTTTTCGGAGGCGTCGCAATTTACGACGTCATCCCGTCGCTCCTTTTGTCCGTGCGGAAATGGCCAGTGTTAACAGTTTGGATCCTTCACTTTACAGTCACTAGGAGAAACCAAAGTGCTCTTGGTATTAAGCTCAGTAAATGCAATAACACTGTGCTTCAATAGATTGGTCTTGTTCTCAGAAGAAGGAACATCGGGCAAGAACTGCCAGTCTGCACTTTAAATCATGTTCTCAAAAACTCTTTAAGAACTTTAAACTTACAGGAGCTACATTTTTGTGTAAACCTTTCTGAAATTTAAGGCATCATTTTGGTGTCCTGGGTACAGCCAGGTGGCCGCATCATTGGGTTGGATCAAGCCAGCTTTTTCTCTCCATCCTGTCCAATTTCTCTCCTTGTTATAATCCCCATCCTACATGCCTGTGGGGCATTCAGGCCCCGTGATCCTCAACATAGTCCTTTCTTTTTACCAGCAGAAAAGCTGGTGGGATCCAACCCATAATAAATATTTGAACATTTTCAGGACATGATGTATGGAGCACTGCTGTACACCTGTGTCTTTTTATTTTCGTTTCACTAACTTGGAGCACTCTCGCTATCTCATTGCTGGCCCTCCTTGAAACACGTTTGCCAGCATTCTGGTGGGTGCATTAGTATGGGCAGCTGCAGAAATTAATTCTAGGGGGAGACAAAGTCTTTTAATGATATGTGGGAATACCAGGGTTGTGAGGCAATGGCAGGCAGTGGCAAACCACCTCTGAACGTCTCTTGCCTTGAAAATCCTATCAGGGGCTGCCATAAGTCAGATGTGACCTGACAGCAAAAAAGGGGGGGGGAGGGGAGAGGTGTGTGACTGTAGTATTTACACCATTCATCAGATGCCATAATGTGGTGCTGAAGAGAAGAAATAAGAAAAATATTGAGCTCTCCCTGAAAGTAATTTACAGCATTGTGTGAGATCACACATTTCAGAGCTAACCTGTAACATAGTGCTTTTGTTTTTCTATGTATCAATAACAGGGTCAGGCACTGGAAAGACATTCATCTTTCATTTGTCTAATGAATTATAGTATTCTGAACCACGTTAAAGCCATTCTCCTAATGTTGCATTTCTTAGCTTTTGCAGAGCATCTTTCCTGTTGGAAATAAGTCATATCTGAAGATAATGTAAATTCGTTGTTGAAATCTTACTGTAACATAAAAGATTACATGTATTTTTAAAAGATCATTCTTTAAACAAAAGCTGAAGTCTTTGACTATCTCGGCCAAACTGGTTGATAACTTCTCTTATAAATTTCTCTTTGGGAAGGGTCTTTCAGTCATGAGATAGGAGACTTCTTCAAACATTAGTTCTGCAAAAGTAATATTCACCAGCAAAAGCAAAGCGCCAGGAATCTTGGGAAGTGTAGTCTGACCCAATAGAAGCCTGCCTCTACTGCAGCTGCCGTTGTAGTGGCTTGGTTGTCTTCTCTAAGGTGTGAGTAGGAAGTGAGCTGACCTACCGTTCTTTCTGCTTTCTTGGTAGCTAAGATCAGAGGTGGGATCCAGCAGGTTCTCACAGGTTCCCGAGAGTAGGTTACTAATTATTTGTGTGTGCCAAGAGGGGGTTACTAATTGGTGATTTTGCCACGTGATTTTTGCCTTAGTTACGCCCCTCCTCTCAGCAGTAGCGCGCAGAACTTGAAGCAGTCTAGTAGGAGGTGCACCGGCGTGCATTCATTTCCCGCCCAAGAACTGGCGCAGTGGCTGCGTCCTTGCCACAACCCTGCCCAGGAATGCTCTGCCCCCAGAATGCCCGGCCATGCCCCCGTCGAGCCCTGCCCAGCCCCATTGGCACTATGCCATAGTTTGAATCCCACCACCATTGGAACCTGTTACTAAATTTTTTGGATCCCACCACTGGCTAAGATACAGGAAACTTGGATAGCCTCTCTCCCAATTCCAGATGTGATTACTGGGGGAATCCATCACAAACCCAGAAGGACAGAGTACACAGAGTGCACAGACACTCAACATTAAACGCAAGATAAAAATGAGATATCTCCCATACAGGCATTGAAAAAGAAAGTGGAACTCCTGAAGTCTGACAAGGCTATATGCAAATGATTTGGAAATAAAAGGTGAAGGATCCTACAGAAAGAACTGAAATTAGGATTGTGGACCAATCATATTAAAGTGTTACCAGGACTAAGGTCTGCTGAAGAGCGCACCAGGAAGAAGTCACTGCCCCTTTCCCCACTTACCTTTGTCCATGGGTTGCTGCGTGCAATTCCCAGTGCGCGCAATTCCTGGCGCGCGCCCCGGCTTCCCCATGACCCCGCGCAAAAGGTGCCATTTCAAAAGGTGCCAGGAATTACGCGCACTGAGGGGGCGTGAGAGAGGCAGCGTCGGGGCGGCTGTGTTCTCCCCCTGAAGTGGGGAGTGCAGCTGGACCCCGCGCTACTTGAGGAGAGTAGCGCAGGGCTTAAGGTAAGTGGGGAAAGGGCCACTGCTGCCTGCTGGGGACAGTTTTTGCTTGCTACTGCCACCTAATGTACCACTTGCCCTTTGGAAAGCTGTGGAGGGGTTCACAGGACAAGTCCTTTTTCCTTAGCCAGGATGGTGATCCACACATTCTTTCCCAACTGACTGGATTTAATCTGTTGGGAGAGAAACCAGTCAGAGGTGAAGTGGGTGGGATTAAAGGGGTTTGGGCAGCTACGGAAAAAGCCTTTGTATTGCTGCTTTATCTCTCTATCTTCTCTGTAGAATAGAAGAAAAATCATTTCCTAAGCCCAGGATTGTGATTGTAGCCAGGGTAAATCAGGAACAAAAACAGAACTTCTAAATTTACCTTAATAGCGCTGGTGTTTAGATAAGGGCAGAGAAGAAAAGATGTTGTTATCCTGATTTCTTTTACCCTGTGTAGACTGAGTCCAGTCACTTCAGTTGCTAATCCTGTGTATATCTTTTTTACTTAAACCGTCTTTCTCTCAACACTGTTGCTGTGCCAGAATGGAAAATAAAATCAATCCACAAGTATGTTGTGTTGAGCTTCCTATGAAGCTGATTAGTAGCATCATCCCTGTTCGGACCTCAAGATATTGACACCTGGATCCTAGGAGAAAGTGGGGAAGAGGGGGAAGACAAAGATATTTCCATTGGGCATTTACCTCAAGAGGGAGAACAGCATTTGGCTCCTTCTTGCACTACCTGTAGTAGCTGTGTTAGCCAATGTCCCTCAAGACTCACTTTATGTCTTCTTCTCATCAATTATTGTTTAAAAACAACCCAATCCTTTATTAAATACCATATATCGCGCCATACAAAAACTTGTTTCATACTGCAGTTTGTTGACTTTGCAAAAAAAAAAAAGCATGTAGCTGCACATTAGAATAATGCTTAAACTTGAAGCAGTCGTTATTTCCACTTAGCACAACCCACAAGCAGAACAATATATAGTTGGAAGACAACATATAGTTCACTGTGAGAATATTACCAAATTCCAGACATTCCACAAGAGTATTTGCCTCTCGATCTGTGCTTGGAGAAGTGGACCTTGGCAGTGTCAAAACCAAGAGGAGTAATTTACTCAGGTCCTGGAGGGCTTTTGTAAGCAAAAGATACTGAAACTAAAATGTAGTAGATTATGCTAATGCCAATATATATCCCTCACAGTTTATATTATATTTTATGTACAGGGTGTCGATATTTTGTGACATTTGTGGATACAGCAGCATCATTCAGTCAGAGCTAAGCTGTCCACTGGTCATCTCAGTTGTCAAGATAAGGGCAGAGAGTCCTGATGTCAAAGTTGCAGCTGACTGTTCTCTCACCAAGAGTGGTTTTAGAGATTAATGCTTTTATTCTGAGTCGTTTGAGTGTGTGTGTGTTCAAATGAAAATAAATGAAATCCGAATGAAATCCAAAATAAATGAAATCCAAATGAAAATAAACGAAATCCAAATTAGAATTCGGGGGGGGGGGGGGCAAGCCCCCTCCCTTGCCCCTCCGCCCACCCTTGAATATAGGCAAAAAAGAAACTGGTGCATGTGATATGGCCTCCACATGATGAGTAGTATGACTCTATCAATTTAGCACATGAACTGAGCATTTTTTTTCTTCATGCCATCAGTGGCTTGTCTCTTCGGTAACCATTGTGAATAACCATGTGGTCCAAATGTTTGTACAGGAAGAAGGAAAGAGCATTTGGCTAAAGCACTCTTTGGAAAGTGCTAGCTTCTGTTAACTTCCTTTGCCAGTGACATTTCAGTATGTTGTTGGCCCGTGTATCTTGTCTACTCAGTGGAGAGAACCAAGAGTTGTAGAAGAATGCTCCTGGAAGATATTGGCTCACTGAGATGCTGCACTTAAAAAATAATCACTCAGCGTGGGAATGGTGCCATATCATAGTTATGGAAATGTTAATCATGGTTTGCGGTAATACTGAAATTGCTATAGGCATGGGTTTTCTGAGATAGTGAAATAGGTAACTGTCTGAAGAGACATGCAAGAGGGGATATGTCAGCGCAATTGATTTTTGCTGAGCAGTGGGCAATCTTGTTGAAGAAATGAAGAGGTGATTGGCCACAGCAGCTGCAGGGGTGTGGAGAGGGGAAACATGACTTTCTATACGAAGTTTGCCTATATTACAAAAAACAGAAATGATGTTTGGCAGTCATACTGTGGAGAGTGTTGCCTGCACCCAGATAGCAGCATGAAGCCAGGCAAGGGTAGGTCACCAGCACACTTGGGCCCCTTCCGCACATGCAAAATAATGTGTTTTCAAACCACTTTCACAACTGTTTGCAAGTGGATTTTGCTATTCCGCACAGCTTCAAAGAGCACTGAAAGCAGTTTGAAAGTGCATTATTCTGCATGTGCGGAATGAGCCTTGGTTAGCTCCCGCCTTGACTTGTCTAATACTTTTCTTATAGTTTTCCAGTAGCAGTGTCTCAGAGAGAGCTGTGGCCTGAAGTGAGAACTGAGAAGGGAAGTTGTGTTCTGCTAACCCAATCATCCTTTGTTAGTGGATATTATCATTGGGATCCAATCTAATTACTATTTTTGAGTTTGGCAACCCTGCTGTTCTTCAGCGTCAAGCTCTGTCAGCTCCCAGAGCTGAAATCATACAAAATGTCTTTGGGAATCAGCCATTGCCCTTGGGAAGAGACTTTAAGTAGCTTTGGAGATCACCCTGTCCTTAGCACGTATAGAATCTGAGGGCCTGTTGCTCCCTGCCTGGACACAGTAACCAGTTCAGGACTCCCACAATCATCTCCAGCTGTCATGACTCCCCAGTGAACTGGCTCTGGACTCAGAAGCTTCTGAAGAGGAGCCTGAGAAGTGAGAAACATGTCTTGGGGGAGAGCAGGGAACTCTGGGAGATTCTGAAGGGAAGATCCCCATGGCCCATTCAGAACTTGCTCCTGAGAAGAGATCAGTTGAATCTCTTCTACCAGAACTTCTATCTGTCCCCCCAGGTTCTCATGCAACTAAGCACCAGCCCAGTAGTGGTGGCCCACAAGTCCTTCTTGTCCCTCCTAGGCCAGATTATGGTCCAAGTGGATATAATTCTTTGCAGGATTTTTATTTATTGTTATTTATTTCTCGAATTTCTTAATCGCCCCTCCCAAAACTGGTTTGGGGCAATGTACAGATTGAACAACGATACAATAAAACTGTCTCAGCATATGCAGACCCATAAAATTGAAAAGCCGAGTAGCAGTCTAAAATTTATAATATGATTAATTCAATTATAATTAAATCAGTCTAATTAAAGATTTAATACATATTTAATAAATGCCATTAACTGAAACAAACCACTATGGCTGAATCAGAAGGTAGACCAATAAATGATGGTGACAATCACAGAACTTCATACCTGCAGTGGAGCAGCATATACCCACGGGGGATAGATGGAAACAGCCGGGCCTCAACGAAATGCCTGGTGGAACAGTGCAGTTTTGCCGGCCGTGCAGAACTCCATGAGGTCCTGTAGGGCCCTGATCTATTCTAGGAAGCAGTTCCACCAGGTAAGGGCCAAGGCCGAGAAGGCCCTGGCCCTCATTGAGGCCAAAAGGACCTCATGCAGGCCAGGGGCTACTAGGAAACCCTTTGCTCCTGATCTTAATGTCCGTTGGGGGTTATATTGGAAGAGATGGTCACGCAAATGGGCCCAAACCATTAAGGGCTTTAAAAATTAATGTTAAAACCTTGAACTTGATCCGGCTCTCAACTGGTAACCAATGCCGCTCATGCAGCACTGATGTCATATGCGTGCACCACGGAGTCCCTGAAAGGAGCCAGGCAGCTGCATTTTGAACCAGCTGCATTTTCTGGATCAGCCTCAAGGGTAGCCCACAATAGAGCATGTTGCAGAAGTCCAGTCTAGAGGTGACCATCGCATGGATCACTGTAGCTAGGCTGGAAGACGACAGGTAGGGGACGAGCTGTCACACCTGGCATAAATAAAAGAATACCAGCTGGGCAGCCTTGGTGACCTGGGCCTCCACGGACAACGTGAAGTCCAGGATCACTTCCAAGCTCTTGACAGTTGAAACGGGCTCAAGCAGAACCCTGTCAAGAGCTAGATGTCAACCATCTTTGGAGAGGAGACGTCTGAGGGGGGATATGATTGAAGTCTATAAAATTATGCATGGGGTAGAAAATGTTGACAGAGAGAATTTTTTCTCTCTTTCTCACAATACTAGAACCAGGGGGCATTAATTGAAAATGCTGGGGAGAAGAATTAGGACTAATAAAAGGAAACACTTCTTCACACAACATGTGATTGGTGTTTGGAATATGCTGCCACAGGAGGTGATGATGGCCACTAACCTGGATAGCTTTAAAAGGGGTTTGGACAGATTTATGGAGGAGAAGTCGATTTATGGCTACCAATCTTGATCCTCTTTGATCTGAGATTGCAAATGCCTTAACAGACCAGGTGCTCAGGAGCAGCAACAGCCGCAGAAGGCCATTGCTTTCACATCCTGCATGTGAGCTCCCAAAGGCACCTGGTGGGCCACTGTGAGTAGCAGAGAGCTGGACTAGATGGACTCTGGTCTGATCCAGCTGGCATGTTCTTATGTTCTTATGTTCTTATCTCTGCCCCACCCAGCCACAGGACATCCATTAGGCCTTGACCCTAGTTAAGCCTAGACAAAATGATTTTTTCCACAAAACCAAAATATGACGTCCTCGTTTCCAAACAGCACGGACAAATAAAGTGTTTGAGTAGACACCGTGTTTTTTTTCTCCTGCCCAATCTGCAAGCTGTAAGTTTTGCTTTCTCCCACTGACTATTTTCTGTGGCTTAAATCATCCGTGCCACCCTCCATTTGCTGAAGTTGCCCTATGACATTTGCTCTGCAGGCATTGTGGCTGGCCTTCTTTTCAGTTAATTAAGCACACGGATCGACTCATTGTTTCCTGTCAATTCCAGCAATAGATAGTTTTCCCTTTAAAAAAAATTCAACCAAGTGTATTTGAAGCCGTGAACACACGATATGAGAATCACAGCCAATTCTCGTATCATGTGTTTGTGGCTTTGAAGATACCTCCTTGGGGAAAAGGGGGGGAAACTATATATTGCTGGGATCTGCAGGAAACACTGAGTGGACTCACGTACTTAATTCATTGAAAAGAAGCCCAATTGCGATACCTGCGGAGCAAATGTCCCAGGGCAACTTCAGCAAATGGCGAGCTGCACAGACGATTCAGGCCTCAGAAAATGCCCGGCAGGAGAAAGCGAAACTAAGAGCTTGCAGATCGAGCGGGAGAAATAAGTCATTTCCTGAGCTCCGCACAGCAAGCTGGGAACAACTTTAAGCTAACTGAGGGGAAAAGATTGCTAGGTTAGTGTTTTCAAAAAACAAACCAACCAGGTTGAGCTAAGATAAAATGTCCTGAGGATGTTTGGGGAAAAGGTTGTGCGGAGTTCCTCCTCAAAACATTTTGTAACATCCTCAAGATGTTTTATTTGTGTTGTGCAGGAAGGACCAATGAGTCCCAAATGCTGCTTTTGTGAGCCTTAACTGAATCTTATATCAGAAAACAGAGCACAGAGGGTGAGATCTCCCTTCCCATAATACTACACATAAGGAAACTCCTGACTTAAGTGTGACCACAGTCATGTCCACCAGGAGGGGGTGCAACTACAGTAGCCACCCTGGGCTATTCCTTGCTGGGCAACACTTTTCAGCCATTCTCTTTCAGTACCACATTAGTTTGAGCTCCATGATGGGATAACTTTCCTGCTGGGGTGCTGTGTGGTTTCCGGGCTGTATGGCCATGTTCTAGCAGCATTCTCTCCTGACGTTTCGCCTGCATCTGCGGCTGTCATCTTCAGAGGACTCCTGCTGTTGCAGAAGTCTTGTCTAGGAACCTGTCACCTGCTCTGGTTGGAGAACTTCCCTGCTTTTTCAGCAGTGCTCTTGGAGAAGTCGCTTATACTCTATGGAACTTGCCTTGCTAGTAAGTTAACAGTGTCTGAACTACTCAACTTCAGTGTTGATGGGAGTGGAGCTTTCTGTCATTGCAGAAATGACTGCTGTATGTGAACTGCTGCACTTCAAATCCACCTTAGTTGTATTTCTTGCTACTGGGCAGCAGGTGGAATCTGCTAATCTTAATTCCTGCTTTTAAAAAAACAGATGCATAACAAGCATTAAGGAAAGTCGTTTGGTTTTTTGGGCCTGCTGTTGTCTTCAAGCCACTGAGTAACATGACCAGAGGAAAGACTACCTGCTGGGCAGATATAAAGGAATCTGGGGAACAGACAGTAAAAAGGCAGTGGCCCATGTTCCAAAATGGATGCTATTTCAGAAAACAATGGGTGGGCCCAGTGGTGGGATCCAAAAATTTTAGTAACAGGTTCCCATGGTGGTGGGATTCAAACAGTGGTGTAGCGCCAATGGGGCTGGGCGGGGCACAGCGGGGGCGGGGGCGTGGCCGGGGATTACGAGGGCGGGGCATTGCTGGGCAGGGCTGTGGCAAGGACGCAGCCGCTGCGCCGGTCCTTGGGCAGGAAACGAATGCACACAGGCGCAGGCTGCCATGCACGCCGGTGCACCTTCTGCTAGACTGCTTCAAATTCTGCGTGCTACTGCTGAGGAGCGGAGGAGGGCGTAACTAAGGCAAAAATCATGTGGCAAAATCACCAATTAGTAACCCCCTCTTGGCACACACAAATAATGAGTAACCTACTCTTGGGAACCTGTGAGAACCTGCTGAATCCCACCTCTGGGTGGGCCTGTAGATAATTGGTCAAGTACATGTTTTTGCATGGGGCAGAGAAGGAAAGAGCAGTGTGGTGACTACATATAGTTTTATTTTACTACTTACTGATCTTTGCGTGATTTGTAGGAGATCATGAAAGAAAGTAAGTAGGGCCGTTTCCCCACTCACCTTTTGTTGCGCGCTACTCTCGCCAAATAATCCAGGGGCCTGCTGCATTCCCCACTTTCTCAACAGCGGCAATGCAGCAACCCCGATTCTGACGCTCTCCTTCCTCCTCAGTGCGTGTCTTTTCTGTTGCTGGATGGTCCAGCACCTTCCTGAAAACAAGCTGTGGTGGGGAGTCAGACCTCACGCTCAAAAGCTGTGATTCAAAGGAGCTCTGTTTGCCTCAGCGTTATTTTTTAAAGTGGGGAAATGGCCTAGGTTGAGTGGAGAAGGAGCATTCTGGAAACTGATACCTGAAAATGGTGCATCCGTCTGATCCATAAAGTTAAAAGCTGCCTTAAAACTGCAGAGAAAGATAGTCTTGGCTAGTAGATAACCCATCGCAGTGTGGTAAAATAATCAGTAGTACTTTGCCAGCAGTCAAGCAAAATATTGCAGTGTGGGAAAAGGTGGGCAAGTAGAAAAAAAAAGCCATCACCTGAGGCCTTTGTTTGGCAAGCTACAGCAACAATTTGCCCATAGACTTGAAACAAAACGTTATTTGGTTTCAAGTCAAACTGAACTTCAGCACAGTTAAGAAAGGAATTGAAAATCAATCCGCAGTTATTATAGTTCTGGTCTGTAATTAGGATTATCAAATTATGGAAAGTGTTAAGAAGCAACAGAAGAATTATTCCCCCTTTCCTTGTCCGTGAGGAAATGCTGCATCTCATAGTACATACCGGTAGTTAAATTGGAGCCCATTGTCAGAGAAAAATGTGATGATCGCTACTGTGGTTGGCCTTCAAAACAGTTTGGGGGTGGAGACATGAGATGAATATGACTTTACTACATCACTTCTGGGAACAACCCAGAAATAACAATGGGTAGCTCTACGAAGGAAATGCCAGAAACTCTATGGCCGGCAGTGTTTTTTTCCTCCAGGCAACTGTGGTGATCAGCAGGAGGCCTAGTAACCCCAAAGATCTTCTTGAGCTATTAAAATGAATTCCAGTAGATTTCTATCACAATTGTGCCCTGCTTGGGTGATGTTCATTAAGGCATCTGGTTGGCTGATGATGGTAGCAGTGTTGAAGGGTAACAGCGTCAATCTTAGGATGATTCAATTTGAGAGTTTGTAACATTTCTGTTCAGTTCTGATTTCAAGTGTGTGGAGCTTGTGCCAAAACACTTGGAGTCTACCGATACGATCAAATTGTCTCTGGGATTTTTGCTATGGGCTGCGGCAGATTCCGTATATCGTTTGTATATATGTTAATATTTCAGGGTCAGTTGCTTATTTATTTTGTTTAACACCCTTGAGAAAGATTTGCGTTCTGGCTTCGAAATTCTCTCTCATTGGAAGCTTGTTTCTGACTTCCCATCCATTGTGAAACGAGCAATTTAATCTTGCTTTCTAGTGCCTTGATTAATTAGTTCTAAAGTGCCAATGATGGTTTAGCATTCTTTTTTTGCATTCATTTTTTTTTTGAAATTGTGTATTTACAGATATGTCCTCGGTATACTGCACTGCCTATTTTGCAATTTCAATTACGTTTATACCCTTCAAAGTTAAGCTGCAAATCAATACCTACAGCATTAACCCAAGGCAATGGTGTGCTGCTTACCTGAAAAGGCTGCTGAAGATCCCAGCATATTTCAAAACCTATTAAATGAACTTGAAATTAATTTCACAGTGATATTCACCCCCAGAATGAACCTGTGTGGATATTTGTTGCAGCACAGAAGAGCAGCAGAGAAATGAAATGTGAGAAGAAAATAGGACCAGATTCTAAACAATGCCTTCTGGGTTTTTTCCTTTGACAAACCACCGTTTTAAGTCATTTTAGTGGAAGAAAAAAAGCAAGAAGAAACTATGGCTTTAATTTAAAGCAAATGAGTGCAGCTCTGTGATGATTTTAATGTGTTTAAAAACCTCTGGCATAGACATTTATCCCTTTCCACCCTGTTCCGATCTCTTAACTCTGGCCCCTTCCACACATGCAGAATAATGAACTTTCAATCCACTCTCACGAGTGTTTGCAAGTGGATTTTGCTATTTTGCTAAGGTTGAATCCCCACTCACAATTAATCGTGTGGTACTCACGCGAAAAAAAGAGGTTTCGGGCATGCTTCCTCACTGCTTGAGCGACGAAGGGGGTTTCTTCCCTGTTCTGTTGCTCATCTCCCCCCTTATTCCGCATTTTTGCCGTACCTCATTGGAACTACAACTTTTTCCTTTACCACATTTCTTCCCAGCCTAGAGGGGAGGAGCGGGGGACTAATCCTCACTTATTTCCCACCCTGGGGTGTGATGTAAATCATGACGACCAATCAGCTGTCGCCGGGTGCTTAGGTACGTGCCCCAGCACAGCAGGCCAGCCAATCGGGGGGGGGGGGGAAATGGAGATCAATTTGCTGTGGGGAGTGCTGGATTTGCGGAACTCCACGTAGCCCTGCATCTCTTCGCAGAATAAATCTGACGTGGGGAGGTTGAAATCCCGATTAAAAGGTGCAGGTTTTTTTAACAAAACTTGGTTTAAACTATTTCAAAATTCAAGTGGGGAATCGGCCTAAAATCCAGCTGCAAAGTGGATTGAAAGTGCATTATTCTGCATGCGCGGAAGGGGTCTCTCAGTCTCCTTGCGCTGTTATCCTGGAAGTTTGACAATCTTCAGAAGACATGGCACACTTCTTCCGAAACCATTGATGCTGGACTTTCCTAACAGAAATGACAGTATCGCATATCGTATTGTATATTTAATTTATATACCACCCACCCCCGAAAGGCTCAGGGCAGTGCACAACAAGAGTAACAGTAATTATAACATAAACATCAGTTAGGGATAGTCAATCAACAACATCGATAAGCATAACATTATGAATAGCAAGACATCAAAAACATAAAGAATATAATCAGCAAAAGCAATAATCATAACATGACACATTATAAAAATATAAGCGTACTATCACAAAATAAGAAAACATTAATAAACATAGCACATTAGCATATAAGGTAACAATGGTAGCAATAAAGTAACAATAATCATAACAGTACTACATAGCAAAGAATATCAATAAATGACACATACCAACATAATCATACCATCACTTAACAAAACATCCATAAACCTAACCTAACAATGATTCAAGTGGGCATAGATAGCAACTTTCTCTTCTATAACGAATACTACAGCATATAACAACCTAGTGTTAACCAGTTAAGCAGTTCATAGCAATTATAAGGTAATGACCAAGCCTAGCGCTAACCTGAAATACAGCAACTACTAACTAAGCCTAATTATATAAACCCACTACCCCTAACACTAACTCTATAAACTGTGGTAATATTACAACTTTACTACCTAACAAACAACTGAACTAGCCAATGCCCCCAACAGATGTTAACACCCCCTCCCCAGTTAGCACACTGAATGGTATCAGTGGTGGACCCTGTTCTCAGTCGGGTATGGCAGTTGGGTAGACTCTGTAAGGCGGCCATCTTGCCATGCAGCCACCGTGTTATACACAAAGTGCACCCTTCCTCAACGCAGTCTTGCTATTTGTGAATCAGCCAAGGGCATCAAGCACACTGTAATGATGGCAACACTCTACTAAAGCAAGGACTTACAAGCCACAGTGATGGATACTATGCAGAAACAAATTAGGTGTGTTCCAGCAGAATGTAAGGACAAATTTTTCACTGATTTCCGCACGTTACGCTGCAATTCAAACTTTAAGCCAGAGGAAAACTTTGTGACATCATCATCATCATCATCATCATCATCATCATCATCATCATCATCATCATCATCATCATCATCATCATCATCTTGATACAAAAACAGTTATACACAGCAAACAAGATCAATATGCTGGATTTTGTATTACATCATACGTCGGACACTTCCCAAGCATCTAGGACTGTGTGATGTATCGACGAATAATGTGTGCAGAGCCGAGTAGGGTGGCCTTTTGCAGCTGACATATGGTGATTTTGTCAGCGCCGATTGTTTTTAAGTGCCGTCCAAGGTCTTTAGGCATTGCACCCAGTGTGCCGATCACTACTGGGACCACCTTTACTGGTTTGTGCCAGAGTCTTTGTAGTTCAATCCTTAAATCCTCATATCGTGTAAGTTTTTATTGATGATGATGATGATGATTATGTTTGTAAAACGGCCTCCCCCGAAGGGCTCAGGGCGGTGAACACAGAGTATACAATCAGAGCACAAGGTAAAACATGACTGCTATGGGACCTTTGTGAACGTTTGAGAAGGTGAAGTCACACAACCATCCTGGCTTGTTGCTTAAAGCGTCCAGTGCTTGTAGATGCCAGTGGCACAAGCAACCATATTGAAATGTAGCTCATACGTAGATGCCACATAAAAAAAATAGATTAATACACCAGAGCAGCCGAAATGGCATATCAACTTGCATGACATAGTATGCGGTAATCCAAAGCTCTCCTTCAAGGGGAGATTCTGATATAATGACAGTATCTGCCAGTACCAGAATTCTGCTTCCTTAGACTCTGACAGCTGGGGATGGGAGAAGGGAAGATTTTTTTTAAAGTGCCCAATATTTAGATGTACCAGAGTGTTAAAAAATAAGAGACGATGAAAGCTAGCTGCCTTTAAAAAGGAATTGATACGAGACTGCCGTGCGTTAAAAAGTCTTTCTTTTTGAGAGCAGTTTCAAAAGGCATTTTCTGACAAGCACAGAGAGGAGACGGTCGTATCATTAAATAAGTTGGCAACTTTTGTACCCAGTTTTCTTTGGTATCGCCGCTCGAGGGAAAGTCAATAAACTTTGATTCCCAGCGTGAATGTAATTATTGAGGTCTTTCTCCACGCCTCCGAAGTTCCTCCAAAGGAAGGCTGCGGTAATGCAATATCAGATGGCCAAAAGCAATTCAGAAATCTGGAGTCCCATAGGATAGTGTTCAAATGTAGGAAGTCCGGGGGTGGAATAAATCTTCTCTGATCTTATTAGAGATGAGCATATCACAGCGGAGCAAATGTACAGGCAGCACTAATACTAGGATATTGTAGACAGACTGAGGGGAGAGGAGGAATCATGAAGTTCCGCCTTGTTACCAACAACCCTTCCATCTTGAACTGTTTTCTGCGTGTCTCTTCCCCACTTGTAATATGGAATGTGGGCTTCTCTGTGGCTCATCACTTGTCTAATTTTGGAGTTCTGTTGTCCTTCTTTCTATTTGCTCAGCCCAAGAAGAAATTAAATATCTAATTTCTCTATGTATCTGTTGAGGTTTCACAGGCTGTTTTCTATTCCTGCCATAAAGGTATTTTCAAGAGAGTGAGGAAGAGAAGTGAAATTTGGAATTTTCAACATACAAAATCAAGCCCTGCTAATTCTCGTCCCACTGTGATCCCTTCTGCCTTTGAGCTGTTGTTGGGTTGCTTTCAGCCTGGCATTCTTTCTTTCTTCTTTAACAAGTCTTCTGCCGTGTTACAGAAATTATGAACATTTCATGACTAATCATTCTTGCATAATGCACTTAACGCTCTATTCTGTAAAAAAAAGACCTGATATGTATACAGGAAGTTTCTAATAAAGGCCTGCAAGCCATGTAGCGTGTTGGTGGATTTGTGGTGTGCTATTTGCAGATGCAAGCAACTACCGTAGTTCTGCAGTTCCTGTTTCTTGCACCCACCTACCACTTTGAAGCATCCTTTCAGTCACAGTGCTGTTGATTACCTGATTTGATTATAATTTGCCAATCTCCAGGTGAGGACTGGAGATCTGCTTCAATTAAAACAGATCTCTGAGGATGGAGATCAGTGGTCGCAGAGAAAAGATATTCTTTGGAGCATGGACACTATGGCATTGCAGCCTGCTGAAATCTTTCCCTACTCAAATACTGCCCTGTCCCTCCCTCTATTGCAATCAGAACAAGGGGACCTCCCCAAATCTCCTCCACTCATTGTTGAGCTGGTGTAACTCCAGGCTAACCACTCACCTTGGTGCCTGGCTATGGTGGTGATGGTGCCTGGATACCCCTCTGAGCCATAGCGTTTCCTGGCATCTGCTGCTGTGGCTAGGGCCCTTTCCGCATGGGCCAAATACAGCGCCCTGGGGACTGCAAAAACGCTGTCCCCAGGGAGCTGTTCGCATGGGGGGCGCAGCTGCTTTGCAGCCACGCCGCCCTCGCTCCTCCCCAGCGGCGCGAAGCTGCTGTTTCCCAACTTTGCTCTCCGAGCGAGGTTTTTGGGAAACAGTGGTTTCCAACCGCTGCCATGCGAACGGCAGCAGCTGGAAGGCACCATCCCCCCCTTTCCCAATTGACTTACCTTCCTTGCGACCGTCCGGTGCGTCGCCGAAGCCTGGAGACACGCCCCCCGCCCTGCGACTCCGGAGCGGTCGCGCAGGGCAGGGGGGCGTGTCCCCTGGCCTTGGTGACGCGCTGGACGGTCGCAGGGAAGGTAAGTCGATCGGGTGACGGCACAGTGTGGCACTGTCTTCCCGGTAGTTTTCGGGACCGTTCATGCGAACGGTCCCGGGGGGGTTGGGTCGGCGTAATGTACGTCGACCCAACCCCACCGTGGCCGTGCGGAAATGGCCTAGGCCAGCTCCCAACATGCACTGCCACTGTGGCTGGCCCAAAGCAACCCCTGGTGTGAACTGCTACTGCAATAGGGCCCAAAATGGCTCCTAATTCATGCTGTCACTTTGTCCAGGCCTGGAGCTGCTCCTGGCATCTGCCGCCACTACTTCACTGATCCCTGCGGTGTGCATTGCCACATCAGTAAAAGCAAAAGTAAGCGCATTGTCTGCACAGTGCTCAGATCACACTTTTTTAGTTCTTTATTTTAATTTTGGGGAAATTTAAACATTTCACATTTTTCTGCAAACCTGGCGAGCTCCCATGTTTTTAGAAAAGTCTGTTTCGTGTCGGGGTGGTCCCGATCCATGGATTTAAGTATCTACAGATGGGGATCCCCCATTGCTGTTGGATATATAGATATGGCAGTTTTTTTTTTTACAAAGCCACCACTGATGAAATTTCAATCCTGTCTGGGTTTTACAGGCTTTTTTATTCTCTCTCTTGATTTCCTTGTTCTTTTTTTTTTTTTAACTAGAAAAGTCAGCCATACAAAAAATGACAGAGAGGCATTGCTTCTTTAAACAGGACCGACAGTAAATCATCACACAGACTCATCTCTGTTGCCTTCTGCGTAGGCTCCGACTGTGTTTCCCGTATATCTAAAAAAAACAGTCAACCATCATAGAAGCTTTGATGCCGTTTCTAGGTGCAACAAGATTTCTTCTGTGTAATTAAAGTAACTCACATGTGTAGTTCGGGAGAGCTGACCTTTCGCTGCCATAAATATAAATGGAATGGCAACGCAAATGCTGGCTCGGTATACTCCATTCTTCAGTTTTGTTGTATTTTCAGCTGCCAAGCACAGTTGCGAGCTTCTACTGGATAAGTTCTGTTCAATACTGGCTGTAAATAGTGTTTTCCCTTTACAATTCCTGCAGGCCTTGCATAAATCTCGCTTTTTCTTTTTCTCCAGGGTCTCCTGGGGACATTCATGGTCTTTATTACAGAGAGAGGTTCTTTGGGAGTGTAACTAAAGCTTTGAAAATCTATCACATTGTTCTTAAAAATTCATATCTCAGTTTTTATGACGGTCCCTCTCATGATCCTACAATTCTTCTATATACTTCAGCATGCTGACTCAAAACTGTACTAAGACAACATGACAGGAAAATGTATCTTTTTTTTTCACAACTCAAAAGTAACATGAAAGTTGACACAACGGAAACTTGGCAGCCGCTAAAACAAAGAAATATAATTTTCAGCTCTGCTTGCTTCCGCTTATTTCTCCAAAACTGATGGTGATACAGTTGCTTGTATTAAAATATCTGTTTTGCTTTGTCACCTTAACATAATGTTTCTCCTTGTTATTTAATTAATTCCTCCATCCAAGGTGTGTATTTTACACTGTGGCTACAAGTTTTAACCCGTTGAGGTATCACAATATATTTTGGAAGTGTTTTACAGGCAAAGGCTTGACTCCACTGGAAATTTCTGCTGATGGAAGGGATTTCTGTCAGCAGAGCACAGATTTCTCATCTTTCTCTTCTTGGCTTAACCCAAAATGTGCCCCTCTTGGCTTAACCCAAAATGTAATCGAGGGGTACAGGGGATCCCAGAAGCAGCACAGGGAGGGGCAGGCCTATTGTTCCAGGCCTAATTTTGACTTTAGAGTGGGGACTTTTCAAGGCCAGACCTGACTACAGTTGCAGCTCCAGGTTGGTAAATTTCTGGAGATTGCATGGTGAAAGTGTACAGAGGGCAGGGTTTGGAGATGGGGTGAGAGAGCCCTCAGCTGAATATAATGCCTCAGAGTTCACCCTCCAAATCAGTTATCTTCTCCAGGCAGATAGATCTCTGTCCTCTGGTGTTCAGTTATAATTCTCGGAGCTCTCCAGATCCTACCTGGGGACTGGTAATTCTAGGCCTGATAGTAATCTCTGGGTGTCTGGATACCACCTAATTTGTATGACTCAACTTGCCCTAGTCAACAGTAGCAAACCTATGAAAGCCAGTATGGTGTTGCAGAGCTTCAGAATAGGGTCTGGGGAGACTCAGGTTCAAACCTCCATTAAAAATGTTCCTGTGGAAGCCCACGTTGGAGATTTTGGGCCAGTCACATATTTGCAGCCAAACCTACCTCACAGGGTTGTTGGGTGGATAAAAAGGAAGAGAGGAGAATAATGTAAGCTGCTTTAGTCCCCATTGTGGAGAAAGGTGGGGTATAAATGAAGTAAATAAACAATAAATTTTGCGGAAGATGGGAGGCAGACATAAGGTAGGATGGTGAATGGCTGAGACGGAGCGAATGAGACACGAAAAGGGGAGAGAATATGGGGTTTGCAGGCGGGCAGAAAGAGGAAATAATGTGGGGAGGAAGGAATAGGGGAGTGAGGTGCCACCCCACAAGTCCTTGATGGTTGCCTATAATTCAAGTGAGCCTAGCCCAGTTGCTGGCATCACATAAATGGGCCACAGTTGACTTAGGTAGAGGCTGTTGGGATTGAGAAGGAAAGCTTAAGAAGAGAGCAGATAAAGGTAGATTGGCTGTTTGGTGAGAAAGAGACAGGGTTGCCAAATCCAGGTTAGAAAATACCTGAATATTTTTTTTGGGGGGGGGGTGGATTCTGGGGAGGGTGAGGTTTGAGGAAGGGAGGGAATTCAAAGGGCCATAGATTCCACCCTCCAAAGCAGCTGTTTCCTCCATTGGAAGTACTATTGCTATTCTCCAAGTGGGCACTGTAGATTACCCTGAATTATAATTGTTGTACAGATGACAAGATCAGCTTCCCCGGAGAAATTAATTTGGATGGTGGACTTTATGGCATTACACCATGCCCAGGTTGCTTCCTTGCTCAGGCTGCTTCCAAATCTCACCCTCCCAAGGCTCCACCCCCCCAAATCTCCAGAAATTTCTTAACCTGGAGCTGGTAACCCTACGGGGAACTGATCTCTGCAGTTGGAAGATCTATTGCAATTCCAGGAGGTTTCCAAGACAATTTCAACAGAAAGGAAGAAACCATGAAAATGAACAAAACTTGGCTACCAGTGTTGAAAAACGCTACAGTCAAGGCAGTGACTAATCAGCTCCACCCAAAAACAGGATGACTATAGGCAGTAAACAATCAAAAGGAACAAAGGACAGGCTACTTCTATTCAGATTCCCTCACCTGGTGACCTTGCTATCTTCATTATTACTCACATGCTAATGGGTGGATACCACTCAACACGTGTAAATCTAGCTTGCTAATTGCACCCTTTACTGGTTAACAGACAATGGTTCTTTCCCTCACCCTGGACACTCCAACAGGTATATATACTCCACTTGCTTTCCTACTATCAGATCCTGTGAAGATGCCAGCCACAGATGCAGGTGAAACGTCAGGAGAGAATGCTGCTAGAACACGGCCATACAGCCTGGAAACCACACAGCACCCCAGTGATTCCGGCTGTGAAAGCCTTCGACAATACATTGTACCCCCATATTTGGAAACCCATTACATAATTTTTCATGTACCCCAATCACTTTGGGTGTGTGCCCCTGGGGGTACAGATATCCCAGGTTGGGAACCACTGCTTTAGATCCACACTGCATGGCACACTGCCATGGAACCTCACCAAATTGCAGAATAAACATTTATGTATGCAAAGGTTTCATTTTGAAATGTGTGTGTGTATGTGTGATTTCATTTCCTAGCCGAACACCCAAGTGTTTGTGGAAGAGTCAGTATGACCAAGCCAATGCTACAGTTTGAGGTGATCTTCACAGGCAATTGCCCGTATGACTAATAGAATTACATATGCATAAAATTGTTTCTGCTGTTGGAGCCAAAACGCAGAATAATGACTTGTCAAAATGTCTTGTGCGAGTAAGATAATAAATTTTGTAGTCCAAATTAGGTTGTGTTCTTTATTTTTCTTTTTTCAGGTCATTCTAATAATCATACTGTGGATTAAACCCTGTGATTATCTGAACACTTGACAGACGGGAGGCTGTTAATTTGTCTGTAAAAGACAGTTATTGCCAGTGCAGTAAGAGTTTTCAACAAAATATGAAATGTCAAAATCCCCTTTTTCTTCCCAACATTCTTGCTTGGTTTATTTTAGGAAGAATGTTCTGGAAGAGTGACACTTTCCCCTCTCTTACAGTTAAGCATATGTTTATTCTACAAGACTGGCTTTTTAGGCTAACAGATACTGCAAAGGAATTTGGATTGGAGGAAGGATGGGAAGAGTTCACATTTCTACCCACCTAATGATTCCTCATTTATCTTGGAGTGTGATCAAAAAGACACAAAGCAATATGGGAGAAGAAGCAATAGCTATAAAGTGAGGCAACCTATCTTTATTAGTTTGAGGCTAGAAGTGCATTAGTTTAATGAGGTTAGTGGGCCTTTTGTTTTTTTAAAAACCAGAACAGATGTTGAGAAGAGGGAAATTTTTACTGGTACTTGAATATCACAAGTATTGTCGAAGGCTTTCATGGCCGGCATCACTGGGGTGCTTTGTGGTTTCCTGGCTGTATGGCCGTGTACTAGCAGCATTCTCTCCTCACGTTTCGCCTGCATCTGTGGCTGGCATCTTCAGAGGATCTGATAGTTGGAAAGGAACGCCACTTGCTTTCCTTTCCAACTATCAGATCCTCTGAAGATGCCAGCCACAGATGCAGGCGAAACGTGAGGAGAGAATGCTGCTAGAACACGGCCATACAGCCCGGAAACCACACAGCACCCTATCACAAGTATAATGGCTACTCAAAGTTATTGAATGATCCACCGGAGACAAGGGTGCCTGTCTAGAAAGGCAATGTGGTGTAGTGTTCAGAGTGTCAGACTCTAACCAGGGACCGATTTCTATTCTCCTCTGAGGCTTGTTGGGTGACCTCGGGATTCCTAATGTCACATTTTGAGCTTCCCGTGGGCTTGTTGCAAGAATAAAAAGGGTGGGAGAGAGTACCGTTTTATTCTGTCCTTTATCCAGTGATGTCAGTGGGCGTATATGGTTTTTCCTTTTTCCTTTTTTCTCACAACAAATAGGTTTGTCTGAGACAGAATGACTGGTCCTGAATGACCTTAAGTGAGCTTAATGCCAGAGTGCGGTTTGGAAGTTGGAGCACTCTCAATTGAATTCTGAGGTTCACAAGCATTGAATGTGGAATTAAGCATGCAACACCTTCATCAAAAGCAGTACAGGAGCAGCAGTGGCGTAGGAGGTTAAGAGCTCGTGTATCTAATCTGGAGGAACCGGGTTTGATTCCCTGCTCTGCCGCCTGAGCTGTGGAGGCTTATCTGGGGAATTCCGATTAGCCTGTACACTCCCACACACGCCAGCTGGGTGACCTTGGGCTAGTCACAGTTCTTCTGAGCTCTCTCAGCTCCACCTACCTCACAGGGTGTTTGTTGTGAGGGGGGAAGGGCAAGGAGATTGTAAGCCCCTTTGAGTCTCCTGCAGGAGACTCAAATCCAAACTCTTCTTCTTCTACATGAGTATTGCTTGGTGGGTGTAGAGTCCTGTAGCCTTTTGATAGGAAGAAAAGCCTATGTACAAATCAGTCTATTTTAACTGGGTTTGTAAGACCTTCAGAGATGGGGCAGCCCTCCCAAATTTCAGAAATGTTGTCACTTCCTGTGAATGTTGTGGGCTTGATAGGGGGTTTTTTTGTTTGTGTCTTGCATTGTGTCCTACCAGTTTATTATATTCTGCCATGTTATATTACAACAGACTGCCTTGCTGATACTCACTGATAAATGTTGTTTATCTTTATTGTACAAGAACTTATTATTGCTTCCCACAGTAGGGTGTTGCTAAAAAGATCAGATTACCAAATTTCTGCACTGGATTGCATGTGTATATAAACAAGCCTGCATTTGAGTGTCACCTAGTTGGTACTCGGGGACCAAGTAGATGTACTTGTGAGTTCTGGACCTTGCTTTGTGAACTTGTAGATCTGTGAAGGTGAGTGGATGGGGAAATTCTGTGATGTAAATTAATAGTGCTGTCAGAGGGTGTTGGGCTTGGCTCTCAATGGCCCATTATTCATGGAACACATACATCAAGACTCTTCTCTGCACAGTAGGGTTATGCAGGCCTTCTTCATGTTTCTTTGTGAGGAGACACTCACTCCAGCCATGGAGCTTTTCAGCAGAGAATTCTCCCAGGCCTGGTTTCCTTAACTCCATCCATCAAGTAATCCTTAAAGGCACAGATCTCATTGTACCTGGTAGTCCAGATGGCTTAGCCCTTTCAACTGCACTTATATTGATATTACTGTTCCAAAAATAATCCCCTCGGGGAAGATAGATGTAGTTGATCTGTAGGGAGAACTGGAGAAATAACAAGGCTGGGTTGGTTTGAAAGAACAGGAATTAGGGGATTAAAAAAAAAACCTTTAGGCTACTTGAATGGCAAACCAGAACAGATTTGGACAGTGTGGTAAACAAGCTTTGATAAGAGTGTATACATGAAAAGATTTTATTGGACGAGAGACTGGAGACTGCTTTACTGTGGCTGTTTATATATACATGTGTGTGTGTGCGCGCGCACAGACACACACACATAGCCACAGTAACTAAATATATATATCGCAGCCCCTATTCAAGATATTTTGGGCCTGTTGTAATAATGAGATATAAGGAAATCAACTTCCCCCATCTTTTCCTTTTGAAAGCCTTTCCAGGCTTACTTTAATCCTTTGCTGGCGTCTCACACGAGACTTGTTATGAGAGGGAAAAAAACATGTCCAGATGTGGCTGTCTATAAGTAATCCCCATTCGTGAAAGGTGAGGAGGCTAAATGCTGAGAGAGGCTTCTAGAAATCCTTCATGCAAAGTGCTCATAAAGAAATGGCTTGTACATTAAAAGCTCACTTCAACCCTCCCCCCACCCCCCGCAATCATCTTTTCTTCCTTTTATTGTTAAAGCCCAAGCACCAGAACTGCTCTGAAATGTTAGCAAGAGCATCAGGGGTGCTGACATTCAAATAAACATGCCGAACATCCCATTTGGCATTGGAATTTCTATCTCCTTCCCTTCCCACAACAAGTAGCTTTAAATCTTTTGTGTACCTGCCCTTCTGCTGTCAGCATCCTGACTTTCAAATAAAAAGAGCAATTTATTTACAACCTCCCTTTAAAAAAAAAGGATGACAAATTCAGGGTTGTTTTTTTTTTTAAAACCCATTTGATTTATCCTGTGAGGGTAAATACTCCAGCATGGGGAAGGAAGCTAGTACAGCTTAGTGATATGGCCCTATTGTTACTTTTTATGAAATATATGTCTCTGCGTAGGTGGCCCTGTTAAAAGTCACACCTCAGAGATACAGCCGGAAGGATACGTTTGAGACTTGGTGTTCATATAAAACTTATTATCCAGGCCTTAGAAACTGCTCTTGCATAACAACGCCAGAGCGCAGGAACTGTGATTGGTGCACTTGTCGTTTTTGAAGTATTTCCTGGTGAATTTAGGAAACTGTTTCACAAACTATACAAAATGCTGGCAACCGAGGTGTCACTTTAATTGTTCCCTCTTTTGATGGCAAATATAATTTATTCTGTGTTTACCTACATGACTCCCAGTTGTGAAATGTGACCCAGATTCCATATGCGCTCCTAACTTTCATTAGGCAAGAATGACACACACTTATCATTAGAGCATACTAATTAGAGGAAGAAAGTGACATTTCAAAGTAATGCGATTCCCTGGAGTTTTAATGAGGTACTACCTGGTTTATTTTTTTTGTTTTGTTTTAATGAACTCAAACACAGTACCTTCTCCTTGTACTGCTGTATATAGGGGTGCCTTTTGTTTGTTTTTGTTTTGACTAAAAAAATTCCACTCATGTTTCTTCTCTACCATCTCTTTACTCCAACAGTTGGTTTCATTATAATTCCATAAATGGAAAGTTGTCATGCATTAAGCACAGTTTGAGAGCTGGTTGGGGTGGGGTGGGGAGTGAATTTCAGGACAGGTTCAGCCTACCTAGAATAAGAGGAGGAGGAGGAGGAGGAGGAGGAGGAGTTTGGATTTATATCCCCCCTTTCTCTCCTGCAGGAGACTCAAAGGGGCTTACAGTCTCCTTGCCCTTCCCCCCTCACAACAAACACCCTGTGAGGTGCGTGGGGCTGAGAGAGCTCTGAAGAACTGTGACTAGCCCAAGGTCACCCAGCTGGCGTGTGTGGGAGTGTACAGGCTAATCTGAATTCCCCAGATAAGCCTCCACAGCTCAGGCGGCAGAGCGGAGAATCAAACCCGGTTCCTCCAGATTAGATACACGAGCTCTTAACCTCCTACGCCACTGCTGCTCCCTAATGAGTGGGACCTTCCTTCCTAGTTTTTAATCTTTTGCTTGTATTACTTGATATATAGTACTCTTTCTTTTGTATAGGACAACATTTATGAAATTAATAATGCCATTCTAAATCCATTTATTTATTTGCTTCAAATCTGCCATCCTATTAGATGTAGTCTCTGGAACAGCAGAGAAAAAGTCTTTGCCCTTTTTCGTGTGACAGCCTTTCAGATAGAACATAATAGTCTCCTTTCCATCTTCTCTCTTCCAGGTTGAATGTAATACCCACTTCTCTTCTCCCTAGAGGACCTATAGTTTGTTCATAAATCGTGACTTTTATTACTTCATTGTTCAAATTGCTGATCATAAATTTATACATGATCAGTTGCTGGCTTCCCAACTGCATTTAAACAAAACAAAACAAAAATGTGTTGTCATGTCAAGTAGATAATTTCATAAAGACAATATTAGTGCATTTTAGCTGGAAAAAACAATTTTCTTTAGTGTTGAGATGGTTGGGCAGTCACGTAGTGAAGGTGCATGCCCAAGACTATCAGAAATTAAAGCATAGACAGGTATTGTCGAAGACGGGTATGTTTTCCTTTATAGTTTAAAACTTGTATCTAAATATGCCCTGGCCTCTGAGGCTCAAGGATATTACTTATTTAAAGTTGTAAATGAATGTGATACTTGGAAGGAACCATAGATTAGTGAATGATGCCTTTGATAAAATGCAGTAATATCTCTACTGATCCCTTCTTATTAGGGATGCAGTATTTTTGTTATTCACTGCAGCTTTTAAACATTGATTCCATTAAATCTAAGTGTATCTTCATAACCAAATAATTTGCAAGTTGATGCAGTTGAGCCTGAATAACCTAACCAATGTTTTCTGTTTATAAGCGAACAAAGAAAGCATGCGTATGGAGTAAATTATTTTAATCTGTCAATATGAAACTTGCAAATTTGTTAGGACAATTTTATTCCTGGAGACAAACTTCGGCTGTTTTTCTTTTGACAGCTTGATGTGATCCTGCACAAGTCTTCTTGCTTTATAGTAATATATGGGTCACTGTTTAAACATTTCCAGTGTTACCTAATGTATACAAGCTGCAAACTTAAAACGATTGTAATGGCACCAATTTTAACAGTCAAAATGAGTGTCAAAACACAAAAATGTTGCCATGACATTATGTGCTCGCCTTGTTGTGCTTAGACCAGGGGTAGGGAACCTGCGGCTCGAGAGCCGCATGCGAAGGTTCCCTACCCCTGGCTTAAACAAAAGTGTCCTTTTTTGATGGACTTGACATTTCTAATAGGTAGCAGCATTTCTAATAGGTAGCACTCATGCACGCAGCAGCAGCAGCAGCAGCAATAGTTGAAGTGAAACAACTGAGCTTGGAGTGAAGATGGGCTAATTGCATAGCTGAAGATTCATATGTTACAAAAATTTTTCCAGTCAATCAAATGTGTCTTATTAGGAGATAAAAACTTGGTGAAAACCCTTCTCCTTGCTAGCAATGGGAAATGTCACAGGGCGTTTCCCCACTTACCTTTGCTGCCCTTTGCTGCGCGCTACTCTCAGCGTGCGGCATCTCTGGCGCGCGCCCGGGCGTCCCCACGACCCTGCGCTCTGCGCAGGGTCATCAAAAGGCGCCGTTTTCTCCAGCGCCAGGGATGCCGCGCGCTGAGGGGGCGCGAGAGCGGCAGCGTCGGGGCGGCTGCATTGTCGCTGCCACTGTAGTGGGGAGTGCCGGGGGACCCCGCGCTACTTGAGGAGAGTAGCGCAGGGCTTAAGGTAAGTGGGGAAAGGGCCACAGTTTCTTCATAGATCCCTGAATGATATTCAGAAGTCTGAGTCATGTTTTGTTGTAGGTCCAAAGAACCAGAATTTGCATTATTTTTATGGCAGGTTTTGCTTATGACTGTGGGTAAACTGATTGGCCCAGCTGCTGTGAAGGACGCAGATTGGCCTTGTATTCCTTTTTTTCCTGAATAAAATTATACTTTGTTTACTTAAGAAGACCCTCAGCATATCCCTGAGGCATCTTATAGCTACCAAAGCACTGTGGAAATTAAACAATGAAAGAATTAAAAGAGAGAGAGGGAGATGCTATGTATCACAGCTGCCTATTGCAAATTGCTGCTGCACACCAGTGGCTTTTGAAAATGGTTGTTGTGAATTCTAGAAACTTCTCAGTATCTTTTTCAAAAACTCACACTGCAGATTTTATGGACTTCTATGAATCTATCCCTTGTTGCTGTTTTCCCCAAA
This sequence comes from Sphaerodactylus townsendi, assembly GCF_021028975.2. Taxonomy (NCBI): domain Eukaryota; kingdom Metazoa; phylum Chordata; class Lepidosauria; order Squamata; family Sphaerodactylidae; genus Sphaerodactylus; species Sphaerodactylus townsendi. Next base: position 27,026,686 of record NC_059427.1, on the reverse strand, counting down.
CTCCCAGTTGCCTGTGTCTGATGAGTCAAAGAAGAGCACTTTGAGTGAGACAACTTAACTCTTTTCCCTTTTTCCCTTTCCAGCTAAAAACTGTCCCCCGGTGGGTTTTCTACCTGTATGGGGAGGAGCAGTGGGTATAGGACCGTTGTCCCTTCCCCGTGACATTTCCCTTGCCATTTTAATTCACCTCAGCCAGTGTTCATCTGAGGTTCCGATATACTGAGTGACTTTTTTTTGGGGGGGGGGGACACCTTTGTATCACACATGTTGGGAGTTTTATGCCTCCCAGATGCACACTGTTTTTTTTCTGTGTGTGACTACAACCAACAAGGAGAAGGATCTCTTCTCTATTTTTGTGTGCCCCATGGAACTTCTATTGGCTTCCTTGTAAACTTATATGTAATCACCTAAATCATGATTTTTGCAACAGAGCCATCACAGGTGTCAAACTCGCGGCCCTCCATATGTCATGGACTACAGTTCCCATCATCCCCTGCCAGCACGAGCAATTAGCCACGCTGGCAGGGGATGATGGGAACTGTAGTCCATAACATCTGGAGGGCCGCGAGTTTGACACCTATGCCTGGTCTGTGAGGCAGTTTGAGGATGTAAAAGCAGTATGTGGGGAGAGGCTGAACCCACTGTACACTCCCTGCTTAGAAACAGCAAACAACCACTTCATGTCAGGGGGGCATCAAACTCCTGTAGCATATGATACAAACTTGTATTGTTCTCCAACAAATAGGAGGACTCTGTAATGTGTAGATGGAAGTAGAGTTTGCTCCGGTTAAAATGAAACTTCGTTTAGCAACATTTTTCTCCTCCATTTCTTGAATCTGGTCTTACAAATGGGATAATGAATACTGCCTAGTATAAGTCGCTGAAATATTATCACAGTAACCATTGCTTTTATTTTAAACTTTTATTATCGGGAAGAATAGATAAAAGCAGGACAAAAAAGATTACCTACTCTCACAGATTTTGCTCCCAAACCTTCCTTCTTTCCCCCTCTTTCAAACTACATCTATTCCCATTGAAATAGCAGCTCTTACGCAGAGATTCTTTCCTTTTATTGTGAATCACTCCCCATTAAATTACTTTCTATTCTGTCGCCTATTGATGGTCTCTTTACAATGTGCTGCAGGAATTCAGATTAAGGGTTTTTCCCCCTCAAAATATGTAACAGCGTAATGTATTTTGGGAGTGAAGTAGTCCATGCCATTGTACTGGGCCATGATGTCTCTGTAGAACTCTGTAGGTCTGGATATGTTGTTTAGGTTCAATAGCAACAAATAGTCCTCCTACGTTAAAGGGAAAGGTATTAGTTTTTGGGAATTGGGGGTGGCAGTGGGAAGAAAAGAAAATAGAGTCCAAGTGTCAAAATAGGAGCACCCCCCCCCCCACCAAGCATGGTATAGCAGGGAGGAATGGTGGGCTCTAATCTGGAAAACTGGGTTTGTTTCCCCACTTCTCCACATGCAGCCTGCTGGGTGACCTTGGACCAATCACAGCTCTCTCAGCTCTTGTAAGACTCCTTAAAGATAGATAAAAGCAGGGTATAAAAATCAACTCTTTGTTCATTGTGTTTTCAATATACTGATATGACAAACTTCTAACCAACCATTTATTGTATTGTCGAAGGCTTTCACGGCCGGAATCATTTGGGTGCTATGTGGTTTCCGGGCTGTATGGCCGTGTTCTAGCAGCATTCTCTGCCGGCGTTTACATACCATCTGTGGCACATTTATGCGGACTACTCAGGATCTCTCTGAAGATGCCAGCCACAGATGCAGGCGAAACGTCAGGAGAGAATGCTGCTAGAACACGGCCATACAGCCCGGAAACCACACAGCACCCAACCATTTATTGTTTTGTTGCTGTCCCAGTTCCTGTGTAACTGAAAGGTCAAATGGGAAAGCAAGATGAAGCCAGTTATGTAACCAAAAAGGGTAGATATCCTATCTGCTCAGTAACCAACGTAACCTCCAGGAAATGAAGACGTGTCAGTGGAGTCACTTCACATCTACAAATACAGGAAGGCTTCCTTGAGTGGCCTCTCCATAGTTGCGGTCTTTGATTAGAGCTGTGTGGTTGGTGGAGCACAGGTAGAATCACTGCCTGACTTTCCTTAGCTCATTTTAATTGTGCTGTGAACTCAGTTCTGACTGACACTTTGGCTGATCATGCACAAGGTGTCTGGTGCATGATGGGGGCGAATGTCCATTGCAGCAAAATTTCTTGTACAGATCCTCGACCCCCGCTCTCACTTTCCATTCTCTCCATGGCAAACATCATCACTTCTAGTGTGACCTTTAATTTTGTTCACAGCCAGATTTTAATTTTGTTCACAGCCAGAGTGGGCAGATTTGCCAGTGAGCACAGATGTCCCAGACACAGTTTCCCTCCTACCCCAGCCTACCTAGCCCCACCCTTCCCACTCCCTCACACTGCTCTCCATGCCTTTCCCCTCTCTCCCCTTTCCATGTTGCCAGCTTCTTATTTCTTTAAATGCTCACATCAAGCTCTTGATTTAAAAATAACAGAGATGTCTTTTTTCAAGGAACAGTATAAGCAGGTTCTCTTTTTGGCTTCACCCCAACTCTCCTGCTTTACTTCTGACCTCCCCGCTGACTGGGAGGACTTTAAAAAAACTTCATGACATGGCCCCTCCTGCTGCAGCCGGCAGCTCATCTGAGAAAGAGTTAATAGAACCTTGCAGAGAGACGCCAGCTGAATCAATAGATCCTGAAGCAGCTTAGGCTTCTGGATCATAGCTAATTAACAGGACTAAGGAAGATGCCCTTTATCTTGCAACTACCTGGGGTGAAGAGATCTGTGCCTTTAAGGAGGAGTTGATGGGCAGAGTTAAAAGAAGCAGGGGCCTGGAAGAGTTCTCTGCAGAAAAACTGCATGGCAGGAGTGAGTGCCTCCTTATGTGTAAACAGAGAAATGTGAGGAGATCCCACTACAGTTTCACTGCTCAGTGAAAAGCCCTGAGGTAAGCATTCCATGTATAATGGACCTCTGTCCCATAATAGGTTAGCTCAGTGTTCTCAGTGATTAGTGATTCCAGAATACTTGCTGGACAGAGAAGAAGAAGAGCTTGGATATATACCCCACTTTTCTCTCCTGTAAGGAGACTCAATGTGGTTTACAAGCTCCTTTCCCTTCCTTTCCCCACAACAGACACCTTGTGAGGTAGGTGGGGCTGAGAGTTCCGAAGAACTGTGATTAGCCTAAGGTCATTCAGCAGGAATGCAGGAGTCCGGAATCACATTTGGTTCACCAGATAACCCTCTGCCACTCAGGTGGAGGGATGGGGAATCAAACTCTGTTCTCCAGATTAGAATCCACCTGCTCTTAACCACTACGCAACACTGGCTCTCTTTTCTAGTCTTTCAGATCATTCCAGTCAGATCAAAAATGAATGCTTGCTTGGCACGACTGCTAAATCTTTGGCGGGGAGCTTCAGGTGGTTTTGGTGCTTGGATTCCCTTCCTGAATTGAAGAAGACCTTTCCAGTAATTGAAGAAGACCGGACATGAGATAGATTGATTCAGTAAAAGAAGCAAGATTTGAGCAAGGCTGTCAATTATGAAGATCTGGAGATCATTCATTCATGGGGTCACCATAAATTGGAACACACATGTTTTCCAGATCAGACTATTTGTGGTATTGTTGGTGGTCTCTGATTTTTCCAGCTGATTCATTTGCTTTGAACTGATAGCAAAGTCTTGATGTTCCTTGGCCTGTAATTCCTTAGCGTTCTCACTAAGTGTGCATCTATCAGATCTGGATAACTGATTAAGGTTTAAAAAATTGTTTTGTAGGAACTCTCCAAATGATTTGCTGGTGTTTCATTTGGCTTAGTGATCAGACTGTGGTTACAGTATTACTCTGCTATGCTACACCTTCCGTTTATGTCTACTTGCATCAATCCAACCTCAGTACTAGAAATCCTTTATCGGCTCCTGTGTTTTTCATAACTAATATTCTCATTCATCTGGTACTTCTAATTTACATTTTCTGTTTGTGAAATCCCCTGTCTTTATTAAGTGTCAGATTGGATAAGATTTATTCTGTGCGGCTATGCAGCATGTTTAAGCAGATAACTGAGAGGTCTACTTCCACTTCTTATGAATGCATGAGGAAAGGAATGAATGGCTGCAAAGATATGGGAACAAAATGAGAAGATAGTAAATGTAGTTTTAACTGGTGCCTTGAAGATTGATAACTGAGATTAAAATTTTAATGTGCTCACAGGTAGTGGAGAAAAATGCTAAAACTTTCTACTAATAAAACACATTTTCTTCCTCAAAAGAACAGTTTTGCTTTCCACCTTGCAAATTATGTCACTATCTTTCCTCGTCTGTTGCATTTGATTTTCTCAAAGCTCTGGACAGAAATGAACGGATGAATCAGACTTTCTAGGGCTCGAGCATAATTTCCCGGGCACCAGTAAAAACTTAACAGGCACTTCCTCAATTCCATCCGATGATACTATCTAATGAGTCATAAAAGAAAAATTATTGTTAACATGACATAAATGGATCATATGCCAATTAGCTTTTCAGCCGCAGCCTAGGCTGTTTATTTCCCAGAGCTCAGTCTTGGGGCTTGGACATTACTACTATTTTTTTTGCAGATTGGATATAAATTAACTTAAGGACATCCTTAAGCAGAACAGGAAATCGACAGTATTAGTACCATCCTAAGCAGAATGGCATCTTTTTAAGGTCATTGACTTCAGTGAACATAGATGGGTGTAACTGTACATTGGGTGGGTCCGGTAGGATACCATGTCTATTTCGGGTCATTGATATCCTTTTTTTAGTCACATGAGAGCAGGGCCAGAGCGAGGGGGAACTGCGCCCCCTCTATAGTATACACTCTAGGACAGTGTTTCCAACCCTTTTTGAGGTCAGGGTACCCTTGACCTCACTGTTCATATCTCATGGTACCCCTGCTGCCAGCCTCCACCTTCCCCTCTCATGCCCCTGCTTGCCACACCCCCCACCTTCCCCTCCCAGGGTGAAGGGAAGCACTGGGGGTGGTGGTGGCTGCTGACCTTGTGGCAGGCCCTGCCCCATGGGCCAGCTCCATGTCCTTGCTGGCGCCGGTGGGAGACACCACAAAAATGAGGGGGGGGGGGCGGTAGTGTTGCTGCAGTACCCCTGGGACATGCTCATGGCACCCCAGGGTACCACGGTACCCTGGTTGAGAATGGCTGCTCTAGGATATGCAGTGTATGTCTCACAAAGATGTTACTCTACTGTGTCATTCCTGAGCAGTGGCATATTTACCCGGGGATGAAGGATACCCTCTGTCCCCAGTTGCCATTACTCTGGCGCATCATCTTCGGGCGCACTCGACCCTGACTGTCGACATGGGCAGGGTTGAAGGCGCCTGGCTGTCGCGTGCGCACCCCCCCCGCCATCCCCTTGCTCCCGGCTGGGGTCCCAGCCAGCAGCCAGCAGTCCCTTCTGCCCTCCCCTCCGGGGAAGCCAGAAGTAACTGCCATCTCTCGACCTTCCTCTGAGCTCACCCCCAGCCTCAGTGCTTGGGAGTCCGAGAGACCGTATTCACTTCTGACTTCCCTGGACGGGAGGGCAGAAGGGACTGCTGACGGCTGGCTGGGACCCCAGTCGGGAGCAAGGGGGGGAGCAGGGGGCCGTGTGGCAGCCAGGCACCCTTGACCCTGCCCATGTCGATGATGACATGGGTGGGGTCGAGGGTGCCCGAAGACGATGAGGCAGCAGGAAGTCCTGCCGTCTTCCTGGTCACGTGCCTTTTTCCTGGTCACAATGTGTCTCTGGGTGCCATTTGTGCTAGATACACCTCTGTTCTTGAGACTTGATTACTAGCCGCATCTTTTGGGCAGATTTCTCTTTGTGGTGCCCTCTTCTAGGATTGTCCATTTGGAAATATAGCAATGCCAGCAATGTCACTGCTTTTTCCCTTCCACTACTATTCCAAGTAGTGGCAAGCAACAGAACTTGCCAGTGGATGGCTTTATACTGAAGTGGGGGACCTGACAATCCTGGGGGCATGGCCAATCCTCTGGAATGGCCTACCCTTTATTTTCCTCTTTTAGAAAGGTAAGTAGAACAGTTTTATTTCAGAAAGCATTTGGGTGAGGATGAACTGTTTTTTTTTTTTTGGCAGATTTGGCTGACTTTAAAAAAATAACGTTTTTATGTGTTTGAAACTTAATAACTAGTTTGGGTCTAAGGAGATGAGGTGGAATATAAATATTTTAAATAAGCAAACTGTTAAACCTTGGGTACATTCATAATTAGATGTGTGGGGGCTGCATGTACCATGATGCATGATGGCCACTAACCTGGATAGCTTTAAAGGGGGCTTGGACAGATTTATGGAGGAGAAGTCGATCTATGGCTACCAATCTTGATCCTCTTTGATCTGAGATTGCAAATGCCTTAACAGACCAGGTGCTCGGGAGCAACAGCCGCAGAAGGCCATTGCTTTCACATCCTGCATGTGAGCTCCCAAAGGCACCTGGTGGGCCACTGCGAGTAGCAGAGAGCTGGACTAGATGGACTCTGGTCTGATCCAGCTGGCTTGTTCTTATGTTCTTATGTTCTTACCCTTTGAAATATAGCTGTATACATGCCTGAAGAAGGCTGACTGTGAAGAGGAAATATGTCACAGGTCATCGTCGCAGAACCCAAGAAATCTTTTGTTGCTTGTGCTTGGCTGCCATTTTTAGTGTGGCCGTTGTGTTGTTATACTGATGGGTTTTTGAGGAGTGTGATATGGTCACTACCAATGGGCCATTCCTTCCTGTTAAGTTTGCTTGCTTCTGTGTTGGATCTGCCTTGGCACTTCCTTTAAATCTTCTATTTGGAAACAGTCTCTTCTTGTATTCTGTATTCAAAACAGCAGTTTAGAAAGCCTGAAGCGCTGGAGTATTTGCCCTCAGTTGATGGTGTTCACTGGAACCAGTGGCATTAACCTCTCACTGCAGCGGCTTCCTTATCTGCAAGGTGGGACTAGTATTCATAAAATGTTTGTAGATTCCTGGACAAAGAGGCATCCATAATGCATCGGGCTTGTTGTTTCATGGCAGAAAACCTGGGAAGCTTTTAGCAATAGAATTAATTTATATTCTTTACTATTAAAACTCAGTCTGGTAAATCCAAGTTAAATGCAATTTTGTTTAATGAGTGATGCTGGGATTATGATTCATCACTCATTTTCCTAATTAGCTGTACTTGACTTTTTATGCCAAAATGCCTGATTTGAAAACTGATACTCTTCTCTTTTTTTTGCAATTAAATAAAATGATGTTTTAGGGCCTGAAGTTATCATCACGTTAAAAAAAACCCCAACATTTGGCTTTTCCTTCTTGATTGCCCATTAACAGTAACACAACACCAGTGTGTAGGGCATAGGACTGTGACACAACCTGCTGTTTTTCCAAAAGCTTTGTTATTCTGACTGAGACTGCTTAACAAGTACAAGAGCAGGCTAATCTTTATGCAGAAAAGAAATGTTCTATTCCTGTTTTACTTAATAAAAAAGGTCCCCATGTCTTTGTTTACCACCAGTTCAGGGCATCTGTGAATGGAAACATCTTCTCATGAGCAAAATATTATTTGTTTGTTTACTTGGTTTATCCCACTTCCCCCAACCCAGAGCAATTTTTGACATTGTCCTCCTTTTTTTCATTTTATCCTCCCAACAACAGTTCTGTGATGCAAGTTAAGCTGGAGACAGTAATTGGCCTATGGCCACTCAGATAACCCAACAGTTAGTACAAACTTTATTGCCAAACCAATAGCAAACATTAGTTAGAAATCCAACTGTGGCATCAGCCAGTAACCCCGGTTTGTTGTTCAGCTGATATATGGACATCACAACATACCAGGTTGATCAAAACATGGTTTGCAAACTGTGGTTTATCATGGTTCCTGAATTCGGTTGCAGCGATTCCAATCCTTTTTTCCCCTTAGTGGAAGAGATGAATACCTGCAGGGGAGAATTGCTGGGTGGAAGATAATAACTTATAACTTTTCCTGACAGTTTTTTGTTGCAGCTCCCCTCATTGTATTTTTGATTGATTCCCTCTCTGCAATCTGGGTGTTGAAGTTACCTCCAGAAGAGGGGAAAAATCACCGGAAAGGGGAATGAAGTTTCAGGAAAGGATTATATGATGACTTTAGTATTTTTTATCATAAACTGTCTACTTGGTCCTCTTCAGGGTGTTTGTTGTGAGGGAGGAAGGGCAAGGAGATTGTAAGCCCCTTTGAGTCTCCTACAGGAGAGAAAGGGGGGATATAAATCCAAACTCCTCCTCCTCCTCCTCCTCCTCCTCCTCCTCCTCCTCCGCTGCCGCCGCCACCGCCGCCAAGTCTTAACATTGGCATTTGTAGCCCAGTAGTAAGTAACGACTCTGATTGGTTGCAGTGCACCAGAGTATCAGGCAGAAAAAGCTCTTCTCCGATACCTACCAAGTGCTAAACTACACATTACATTTTTCAGGATTTACGCCGAGGTTCCTTCCAAAAGGGGAGCAGTGGCACTGGTGTAGATCCTTCCCTATCAAATAGGATGCCAACCTCATAATGGGACCTGAAGATCTCTCAGAATAACACGTGATCTCCAGTCAACAGAGATCAGCTCCCCTGGCGAAAATTGGCACATTGAGGTGTAGATTCTGTAGTATTATACCCTGCCCCTCACAGGCTCCACCCTCAAATCTCTAGGAATTTCCCAACATGGAGTTGCCAACTTTACACATGACAGAAAGTTCAAAGGTGGCCTCATCATCACTGGAGTTGTACACCCAGTGGTGGGATTCAGCAGGTTTTCACCACTTCGGCAGAACTGGTTGTTAAAATGGTGCTTGTAAACAACTAGTTGTTAAATTATTTGAATCCCTCCACCGGAACCGGTTGTTAAATTATTTGAATCCCACCACTGTGTACACCTCTCTACTTTGAACATGAAGGACATCCTTTCAATGGTAGAACTTTCCACATACAAGGTTCCAAGTTTAATTCCATGTTCATCTTCAACGTGAAGAATCTCAGCACCAAACTACACGTTACATTTTTGGATGAGTGCTTTTTCCACAGTGACACAGCAGCTATGTCGAAAGGCTTTTTTAAAGTCCCCAGAAGCCCAAGTGGGCTTGGGATGATAATGTAGCTAGAGGAGGGGGCTCCTGCTTTCCTGTGCCATTTTCCTGAGCCCTAACAGCCCGGAGAGGGAGGGGACCACCATCAGAGCTACTTGTGAAATATTCTGAGCACATGCAGTTCCAAAGATGGGCATCTCCCCTCATGCCACTGTCCTTATCCCAATCAGGCTCCTGTGCAATTTAAAAAAAATTCAAGTTGGGTCCAGGCACTGAGCCCTTCTGCAAACCCCTTCCCCCAAATACAGTGCAAAGTAGAGGCATTGTGAGCAGTTGCCAGGGCAACTAAGAATCACAGCCAGGAACCCATCACAAGGTGTTTTCTCAGTGTCTTTGATGGCAAGGAACTCTGTGGTTGCTTTTTATTTCATGAAGTTTGGACAAAGTTGTTTTTAGTCCTGCAAAGATCTCCCATATTATAACAGACACACAGGGAGCAGAAAAGACAACAACATGCAGGTTTGGTGGAGAGAGGCAGGGTTTCTTCTGCCATGCTGTTGATTCAATAGATGATGGCTGTTAGAACCCTTACAAGACAGGAATGTTGCTTCCTCTCTTGCCTGATATCAGTAAGTGACTACTCTGCCCTTCTAGCTAATGCGTGTAGTTTGTTCTGTTTTCATAACATGAAAATTATGACCTTGTGGTATGAAGACTGCAGCGGAGGCTGTTGCATCCATCATTTGAGCATTTTCAAACATCAGTGGGATGGAAGTGGCTGTTTTGACATTATTTGAATCATTGAATGGCAACAGGATGGCAAATTTGTGCTAAGATGGGATAGTATCACTCTTAATGACATCATTAAGTTCAGTGGCAGTCCTCAGAAAGTGGGATGAATCACTTGTAAGAATAAGAGCTCAACCTAGTACAGTTAGGCATTGCTTCATGATACCTGTTGATTTTTATATCTCACCTGGAGTGTACTTCCGTCCATGTATGCACAGGTACCTTGAATGTCATGGGGCTTTCCTATCGACAGTGATGGGACCACTTTTGTTCATAAGAACATAAGAACAAGCCAGCTGGATCACACCAGAGTCCATCTAGTCCAGCTCTCTGCTACTCGCAGTGGCCCACCAGGTGCCTTTGGGAGCTATACTTCTTTGCCTTGAAAAGTTGCCAGTAGGATATAGCTGCACAGGCTGTTCTTCACAAACAATCATTATTAAGCACTTGTCATTTTAGAAGAGCTATTTTGTAATGATAATAAGGGTTTAAGGTCACCATAACCAGTATGCAGCCATATCTGCATATCTGAAATAAATATTTGCTTTACTCTTACCAAAAAGTTTTAAAATACTGTTACAGAAAGCGGAGCTTTAGCTACAATTGACAATTTTTCTTTAAGACACACACGAAGCTGTCAGTGAATTTTGTTTGATTTCTAAAAGGTCATATAAAGTCGACAATCATGACATGAGGGTACTTCCAAAGCTACACTAAAAAAACCCCTCTGGAAATTACATTACCAGTATACCTTGTAAGTAAAATACCTTATACCTTTTTTTCCACCTCCAAAAGGTAGCAATTTAAAGAAAAGATCCTAAATCATGCCAATTTTTTTAGCATGATTTGGGCTGCTTCAGCCTCACCCCCCCCCTTTTTAAAAAAGGAATTCCCTCTTCGCCCCTCACCTCACTTACCTGCTAGTTGGCTCCACCGATGCAGCCTTTGGGTTCCACATGGGAGACTATGGTGGCCGCAGGACCACAAACCCAGCTCGGCCTCCAGGTTCCATGTGGGATTCAAAGGCAGCCATCCCTGCAACTAGAGTTCAGGGGAGGGGACAGGAAGATGGGATGTAGAAATGGAGGCGCGGGGGGGGGGTGGTAAAATTTGGATTTGGGTCCAATGGACCAACATTTTTTTAAGAGTCCTGGATTTTCCAGTATTGGGATTCAGAAATATTTGGGTTTCTCAAAAAAAAAATTCAGGTCTGTTAAGATCTGAAACCAAATTTTACTGGTATTTTTTTTTTGCACCCCCTACTCCCCTGCGTTCAACCTGATGGGGTACAGTCCACCCTACTCCTTTGGAATTCAACCATCTCAGTTGTGTATGAAGGGCTACTAGCTTCCAGTTGGGGTTTGGAATTCTTCCAGGGTTATTGCTGACCTCAAGACTTCAGAGATTAGAGAAAACAGCAGCTTCAGAGGGTGGATTCCATGGCATCACGTACCTGCTGAATTCTCTCCCCACTCCCCACCCCCAGCTCAGCCCCCAAATCTCCAGGAATTTTCCTGTCCAAGTTAGAAAAAGAAGAAGAGTTTGGATTTATATCCCTCCCTTTCTCTCCTGTAGGACACTCAAAGGGGCTTACAATCTCCTTGCTCTTCCCCCCTCACAACAAACACCCTGTGAGATGAGTGGGGCTGAGAGAGCTCCGAAAAGCTGTGACTTGCCCAAGGTCACCCAGCTGGCGTGTGTGGGAGTGCACAGGCTAATCTGAATTCCCCAGATAAGCCTCAACATCTTAGGCAGCAGAGCAGGGAATCAAACCCCGATTCCTCCAGATTAGAATGCACCTGCTCTTAACCACTACGCCACTTCTGCTCCTCTAGGCCTTAGCCTCATTTCAGGAAACTGTCTAGTTGTACAGGAAAATGTGTCACATCTATTACTTTGCTGCAGTAAACGAATGATCAGGCTTAGAACAATCCCTGATAACATTTTCCAGTCCAATTAGTGTTTACTCCACATTTTATTTATTTTATTTTTGTTTTCCAAATTTATATCCTGCCTTTGTGCCCTCACAAGGATTGTCAAGGCAACTAACACGATGTCAGTTTTTGATGAAATAGCAGCCTAGAATATTAGTGTCATTTGGCCAAACTTTAATCATTTTACAAAGATAGCCGACATGCCATTTCCCAGGTGTAGAGAGTGAGCTAATTGGGTGATTATATTTCACTCCCTTTATATAGACAGTGCAATGCTAAACAGAGTGACATCTTTCTAAACCCATTCACTTCAATGGACAAGTCATCTTCAAATCTAATGTTCTGCATTGGCTGGTTGCCAATTGCTCCTTGGATAAACACATAAACCTGCCTTGCACTGAGTGAAGACCTTGGTCTGTCAAGGATCAGGATCTCCTCTGATGGGGCAGAAAGTGACCAAGGTTTCAGGTGGACGTATTTCATGTCACCTAGTACCAGATCCTTTTAACTAAAGATGCCAGGGATGGAACCTGGGACCTTTTGCAAGCAAAGTAGATGCCATACCTGTAGAGAACCAGTCAAAAGTAACCGTGTCAAGTTCCTTATTGAGCTGGCATTCTTTGTCATGAACAGGCAATGTGAGAACTGACCCCAAAATCTCAAACAGCCGCTTATACAGGGCATCAAACAAGCTCCCGCCAAAAGAAGATAAACAAGTCAGGTTCTCACACAGAATCTCACACAGACAGTTTCACACAGGCAAGCGAGCAAAAGCAAGATAACCAAAACAGTGAAATTCCCCTTCCCGGGTGTTCCGCCAGAACCTCCAGCGGGAACTTTTCCAAGGTTGAACTGCAACCTTACAATACCACTGAGTCATGGGTCCTTCCATGCTTGATTGGCTACAAGGGTAATAATCCTGAGAGAGCGGCCTGAAACCCCTCAAGAGTTGGCATTGCCCCCATGCTGGTGTAAATGCTACTTGTGCCAGTGTAAGTGGCATTTATTCCAGGGCAACAGAATTTATGCTGGTTCTGGGGAGCCACGCAGCAGTGTAATGCTCAGGCACTGGCACCGTACCAGATCCAGAGCTCCCTCTGGCACAGAAGCCCACATCAGCACCAAAGGAAGTGTTTATTTAGTTGGTTACCTGAGGGTTGTTTTTTTTTTGGCCCTCACCCCATATTCTGGTGCAGACTTACGCTAGCAAAAAGGCAGGCACAATCCATGCAGCTGCATAAAGCAGTTCCGCAGGAGTTTGGGGAGTGTCCCAAACCAGAGCTACCAACCTTCAAAGATGCCTGTTCTGTTGTGCTAAGGTAGTGCAGTGTTTAAAGTGATATGCTAGGATCTGAAATACCTGCTCAGCTACGAAAGTGACTGGGTGGCTTTGTGTTTTAGCCTCAGAGGCAGGGCTGTGAGGATAAAAAGGCAAATGATGTACTCGTCGGAGGAAGATTAAAAAAAATATGCAACCTACTTTCTGCCCTCATCAGGGCTACTAAGATGGCTAACAGATTAAAACATATGTAATAAAATGCATGTTAAAAAGCACTAAAACAAAAACCATCTGTCATTAAAACAAGCTATTATAGTACCCATACAAAAATATATATAAACAACAGCAGGGATCACTGAGAGAACACCAGGCAAAATACCCCGTACCTGTTGGTAGAATATGTCAACTGAGGGGGGACAGGCCAGTGTATCAAGGGATAATGTTCCAAAGTTCTAGTGCCATGACTGAGAAGGCCCGCTCCTTAGAAGGCAGGAACACTTGAGATCTGGCCTTGGGAAGTGACTGCAGTGATTGAATAGGTTCATAATAGAGTGCATTGGGATAGGATGAGAAAAGGACATTGGAACATGGCTCATAATGCGAATTTTCTTTGTGTGAGTATGGTCGTTACCCCACTTACCTGCTGCTGCGCGCTAATCTCCGCAAGTAGTGCGGGGTCCCCCAGCACTCCCCACTACAGGTGCGGCAACAACGCAGCCGCCCCGAAGCTGCTGCTGTCGCGCCCCCTCAGCGCGTGTCACTCCTGGCGCTCCTCGAAACAGCGCCTTTTGATGACCCCGCGCAGAGCGTGGGGTCGTGGGGAAGCCCGGGAGCGCGCCAGAAATGATGCGCACTGGGAGTAGCGCGCAGCAACCACTCACCCAGGTAAGTGGGGAAACGCCCTATGTTTAATTGCTCCAAGGCTGTCTACAGGGATGCTGTCACTCTGATTTTTAACATATATTTCTTAAAAAGCATGATGTTATGTGCAGGTTAGTGAAAGCAGCAAAGAAGCTTGAGGATGCTGACAACATGATTAAACCATGGTGATATTTCAAGATGTACAACGTTTATTTCACAACTCATACCTTACATCCTGCAGTGTCTGTGGGTTTGAGTGTGGGAATAATGTACCATTGAAGGGGCCCACCTCTAGCACCGCACTGCCACCTCCTTGCCTCTTAGTGCCCTCTTAGGTAATCCCACTGCCCTCCAGGGGGCAGTACTGCCTGCTTTGAGAATCATTGCTTTTTAGAGGCAGGACAAGAATGAAGAAGGTCCAGAATTCTCAGGTGCGTCTTCTGATCTTGAAAAGGCTGAAGTAAAGTTTTATACAATACGAACAAGCTGTTCCAGAATGTGCAGTCAGTTCAGATTGTTTGCATTTCCTTAGGAAACAAAAATTACATTTGGTTGGTTTGCTGGTGAACTCACAGCAACTATCTAAAGAACATGCATCCTGACAATACCTTTCTATTTTTAGATGTGGAAGAACAGGCTGAAATAATGAAGAGTGAGATTGTTGTGCTGAGCTATTGCTTAGCTGATTTGGATTCCTTGATCGTGCTGATGGGCCTTCTGAGTGCTTTGAGCTCTTTCAAAGTGTCTTGAAAAATTTCATCTTTAGGCAAGGTTGCTTCATTAGCGATTGGTTACACTGCCTGCGAACTTGCTGGCAGAAGGAAGCCCAGTGCCCCCGTTCGCACAAACTCCTTGTTGTATCAAAAGTCAATTTTCTTGACTTTTAGGAATTGCACAATTCAGTACCAAGACATGAGGTCATATATCTTGTGATTGTATAGTGTACTGATTGAGGCCTATTAGAACTCCCAGGTTTCATAACTTGCTTTACAATGAGATTGTGGTTAGAAACTACGAAGAAAATAATCTCAGTGCAGACCCAAAGTAATCTTGGGGCAATGGAGTTTTCGGTAAACAACCAGACCCAATCAGATGGCAAGAGTGAGGGGCAATTCATCACTGGAACAACCTATCTCGGAGTACAGTAGATTTTCTGTATTGTTTGGAGCCTTTTAAAATTAAGAATTTCATTATTTCTGAAATGGCTTGTTCTGCTCCAAACCTGTAGGTTCTGTGCAAGTGTTACTGGATGAGTGTGTTTTGCCTTTTGATGTATTGTTTTGCAAGAGGGAATATTCCAAATTAACCCACTGGATGTTTCAACCAAATATTGCAGGCAACGCAAATGGGTAGAATAAAACCATTTGTTTTTAGCTTGAGTCGGCATGGTTCCTGCCATATTCCTCAACATTGGGGAAAAAATCATTTCATTTCCCTTCTGTCTTGTTTCTTGTGTCATCTTTTCTTTCATTCTCCTCGGCTGCTTCAACCTTTCTTTATCAGAATCTCTTCTGGTAGGAATAGTTTGATGTTTTGGCCATGCCAGCAGGGGATGATGGGAATTGTAGTTCATGAACATCAAAAGCGTCAGAGTTGGACACCCCTGCTCTACCCAGAGTTCTTCCAGTGGATGCCATGAAATTTGTCCAGAATGTCATCCAGTGTATCTACCCCACAGCGGTTGGATTACTGGAAATATTTTGGACAAATAAATATTCCTGAATCCTTGGAAGGCCAAAGGCTTCTGAAATTACGTTGCTAATGTGTAGGGAAGTTATCTATAGAGATTTGGCAAATGCAGTGCCTCTCAACAGTCTCCTGAACACTGTCTCCCCACCCCCGCCATCACTTTACTCATGTCTTTCCTCTCCACCATCTTTAATTGGTTTAGTGGCAGCATTAACAGCAAGTGTTTGCAAATCAGTCCTGAGGAGAATGTGTTTGATCGGTTTGAGAGTAGACCAAGTTGCGGAGTGAGTTCGAGTCAGACTACATTTTCCACCAAAGGAAGGGGTAGGATAATTTCCTTCTTCCTGTAGACACCTGATTTGCCTCTTGTGACATCCCCGGGTGTCCCCTGTCCCCCCGGAGCTGGGAGTTTAGTGGGCTGCAATGGATGAGTCAAAAATGTTCTGTTCCACTGACGGAAGAGCCTTGTGTGAGCAGAACATTCAGTCTGGATCCAATCCAATTTCCAGGAACAGTGGAGAAGTGCACACCAATGGGAGAAAAACTCCTGTGGAGGCACAGTTAAATTGTGATGGTGGATGAGCATATGAAACCATTTTTCTACAAAATAATATAAGAGTGTGTGTGCACATGGGCATATATGTAGCATCTGTATATATAAAAAGCTAACAGTGTTTTTGTCAGTGGTACTATAACTCAGTAACTGCTTGGCCAATTCCTCTGAAAATTCCTAGCCGCTATAGTCAGCCAGGTGAGAGTGTTTTTAGGTGTTCACATACCTGAAATTTCACACCTGGACCAGGTAAAATGCCTTTTTCTTGACGCTCCATGGTGAAGGACATGCAGCTGCCTGTGTGTAACTGTCACCCTTAGAATGTTCGTGTAGCTTAAAATGTTCACTTCGATGGCCAGATATGAGCAGTGGAAACAGTATATAGGCAATAACTCAAGTAGAAGTGAAACACACACACATACATACACACGAGGGAGAAGGAAGGGAGGGAGAGGGAGGGGTGGCATGCAAGGGAAGAGAGGGAGGGAGAGGAGGGGGGTGTTAGTGGCGGGAGGCGCATGAGGAGTACCAGTGGGTAGAGAGGTGGTAGATGGTGAGGGGTGGCATGCAAGGGAAGAGAAGTGAGGGAGGGAAGAGAGTGAGGGGTGACATGCAAGGGACGGGTATAGTATAGTATATATTGTATACAGTTTAATTTTATATGTAGTTTAATGTTTTAATAGTAGTACATTTTATGTTAATTTTCCTAAACTATATTTCCCTCCTTTATTTCTTAGATAGCGCTATGGTGGCAAATCAGTGTGCTACGGAGTGTTCATGTACTGTACCACTGGGTATTAAATAGCTGCTGCTTGAATGTGTATGTTTTGTCATGTAGGTCCGAGAAGTGTCAGACTGTGTTTTTCTTACACCATCTTATATCAAATGCTGAAGGACTGTTGATTTTAAACAGGGAAAACCCATAACAGATAATGTGTGAACACTTGTAATCTGGTAATCTACAAGAACTTGCATATTCCCTCAGCAGTTCCGCTTCTGTAGTGTCTACGAATAGCCGATGGCTGTCCTGTCACTGTGGAACTATTCTGTCTTGTGGCACAGTCATCCTCAAAATAATTGTGAGGCTGGAAACATGATTGTTATGAGCAGGTTTTGACACGTTGCTTCATCCTCCTTCAGCAGTAGATCCTTCCTGCAGGTATAGTTTGAGGCTTTTCTGTTCAGCTGTCAAAATAACCCTTGGGGTGTTCATATTCACTTGAGCTAGTCGGAGCTTTCTTCCTTTTGTTAACCCTTTGGCACTGGAAAATGAAATCCTCCCGTCTGGGAGGTACCGATGTATTTTAGATGAGCACTTAATTTTAGGAAATCCTGGCTTGTGGTGCCAAGCAAATAAGTGATGAAAGAGACTAAAGATTTTGCATTGTTGCCATGTTTATGTGTTCTCGCCTTGACACGCCTCCTCCTTTTATCCATATGCCAATATGTTCTTTGCAAATTCTCCATGACAATAGTTATTTCCAGAAAGAATATATAAATATAGGATCTTTGTGCCTAGTTGAGCATGTTTTTCAAAGCGGGTTGTTGTTTTTTTTTGCCATCAAGTCGCAGCCACCTTATGATGACCCAAAGAGTTTTCAAAACAAAAGATATTTGCCATTGCCTGCTTCTGCATAGCCACCCTGTACTTCTTTGTGGTCTCCTATCCAAATGCCCCCTGCTTAGCTTTTGAGAATCTGACAAGATCAGGCTAGCCTGAGCTATCCAGGTCAGGGCAGGGAAATTATACTATCTTTTGTCCCCAGAAGGCCCTCAGTGGCTGAAAGTCCAAAATGAAAATGCGCTACTTGAAGAGCCTTGCAAAATCCATGATCATCAGGTTTAACTAGCAGTATAACATGCATCCAGTTCTCACTTCAATTAACACCTGTTTTGTCACCATTCAGCCTTTTTAATTTTAATCTACCTACCTACCTACCTACCTACCTACCTACCTACCTACCTACCTACCTACCTACCTACCTACCTACCTACCTACCTACCTACCTACCTACCTACCTACCTACCTACCTACCTACCTACCTACCTACCTACCTACCTACCTACCGGGTGGGGGGGGGGGGGGGTGGGGGGGGGGGGGGGTGGGGGGGGGGGGGGGTGGGGGGGGGGGGGGGTGGGGGGGGGGGGGGGTGGGGGGGGGGGGGGGACCTATCTACCTATCTACCTATCTACCTATCTACCTACCTACCTACCTACCTACCTACCTACCTACCTACCTACCCACCCACCCATTTATTTATTTATTTATTTATTTATTTATTTATTTATTTATTTATTTATTTATTTATTTATATGCCGCCCTCCCCAAAGGCTCAGGGCGGTGTCCATCAATGATAAAACAATTTAAAACATCATAATATATAATTTACATAAAATAATGCATAAAATACCAAGACTACAGATGGCTTCAACCCCTCCCTCCCCCCTTTATATACCCACGGGAGGCCAGATGTTCTTATGGCTGAGTTGACATCATCCCGGCTGGCCAAACGCCTGGCGGAACAGGTCCGTCTTACAGGCCCTGTGGAAACTTTGTAAGCCTTGCAGGGCCCTGATCTCACCTGGAAGCCTGTTCACCAGGTAGGGGCCAGAGCCGTAAAGGCCCTGGCCCTTGTAGAGGCCAGCTGGATCGCCTTGGGGCCAGGGATCACCAGTAGGTCCACCTCTGATGAGCGGAGGGACCTAGAAGGGCTATATAGGGAGAGACGGTCCCTCAGATAAGCAGGGCCAAGGCCGCGAATGGCTTTGAAGGTCAATACCAAAACTTTAATATAGATATAGATAGATATAGATAGATATTAACATGGGTCTCCCATGGACTTCGTCCCTCTGTGCCCATTTACAGAGAGAGCAGTTTACAAATTGACTAAAATAATTAATTCTCAGTATTACCACTTGTCAGAGTTTTCTTCTGAGCACTGTGACCTCGGATTGCCTTTCACCGAAGCAATCCAGGAGGATTAACCATAAATTAGGATGAAATTAATGAAGCAGCAGGGAAAAACCATCTAAAACAATAATTTAAAAGCTGAATTATCATTTAAAAGGTGAATATTCATAAACTTTAGCTGAAAAAAAACTACCTCATTGAATTAAGTAGCTTCTACCTCACAAAGAAAATTTATAAATGCTAGTCACTACTTTAACTGCTGATATCCATGAGTATTGTTTTTCTGCTCACTGACAAAGAAGACAAGATCTTTTGATGATCCTTACTTTGTTACTGCCTTTTTTACTCAGTTTCTCCATGAATCCCACTAATCAGTGTTACTGATGCATCTGAAATTGCTGGCCACGGGCTGCATTTGACAGCCTGTCTATAATTGTTTTGGTGTGTTTTTTTTCCGGAATGGCAGCTGGAAGGCTTCCTACTTCAAAACGTAGCTCTCAAAGAGGCCGGAATGCCCCAAAGTCCATGAGAGATCTGATTCCAAGGGGTGCCTGAAGTTTTCATTGACATCGACAAACAGCAACAGAGTTTCTGGATGTGTTTACAGCCGTTTGTTGTTCTTCAGAAGAAAATTCTGGTGGGAAAAAAACACTGTATCCTTCAACATTCTGCTGTAATTATATCTATCTATCTATCTGTCCGTCCATCCGTCCGTCCATCTGTCTGAAGAGCCGCGTGGCGTAGTGGTTAAGTGCTTACACTGCCACTCACACAGTGAGAAGTTCGAGCCCCCTGTCAGTCAGATATCCTGGCAGCTGGCTCATGGTCAACTCAGCCATCCATCCATTCCTTGGTCGCTAAATGAGTACCTAGCTCATAGTACCTAGCTCATAGAACATAAGAACAAGCCAGCTGGATCAGACCAAAGTCCATCTAGTCCAGCTCTCTGCTACTCGCAGTGGCCCACCAGGTGCTTTGGGGAGCTCACATGTAGGATGTGAACGCAATGGTCTTCTGCGGCTGCTGCTCCCGAGCACCTGGTCTGCTAAGGCATTTGCAATCAGAGATCAAGGAGGATCAAGATTGGTAGCCATAAATCGACTTCTCCTCCATCAATCTGTCCAAGCCCCTTTTAAAGCTATCCAGGTTAGTGGCCATCACCACCTCCTGTGGCAGCATATTCTAAACACCAATCACACGTTGCGTGAAGAAGTGTTTCCTTTTATTAGTCCTAATTCTTCCCCCCAGCATTTTCAATGAATGCCCCCTGGTTCTAGTATTGTGAGAAAGAGAGAAAAAATTCTCTCTGTCAACATTTTCTACCCCATGCATAATTTTATAGACTTCAATCATATCCCCCCTCAGCCGTCTCCTCTCCAAACTAAAGAGTCCCAAACGCTGCAGCCTCTCCTCATAGGGAAGGTGCTCCAGTCCCTCAATCATCCTTGTTGCCCTTCTCTGCACTTTTTCTATCTCCTCAATATTCTTTTTGAGATGCAGCGACCAGAACTGGACACAGTACTCCAAGTGCGGTCGCACCACTGCTTTATATAAGGGCATGACAATCTTTGCAGTTTTATTCTCAATTCCTTTCCTAATGATTCCCAGCATACAGTTTGCCCTTTTCACAGCTGCCATGCATTGAGTTGACATCCCCATGGAACTATCAACTAAGACGCCCAAATCCCTTTCCTGGTCTGTGACTGATAACACTGACCCTTGTAGCTTGTATGTGAAGTTTGGATTTTTTGCCCCTATGTGCATCACTTTGCATTTTGCTACATTGAACTGCATTTGCCATTTCTTAGCCCACTCACCTAATTTATCAAGGTCCGCTTGGAGCTCTTTGCAATCCTTTGCGGTTCTCACCACCCTAGGGGGTAAAGAATAGCTGGGGAAAGCAATGGCAAACTACTCACAAAAATCGCTTGCCTATGAAATCACTGCTTGCAGTGGTACCCCAGAGTTGGACATGACTGAAGGGGAAACTTTACCTCTCTCTCTCTCTCTCTCTCTCTCTCTCTCTCTCTCTCTCTCTCTCTCTCTATCTATCTATCTATCTATCTATCTATCTATCTATCTATCTATCTATCTATCTATCTATATCACCTATCATCTATCATCTGTCTGTCTGTCTGTCTGTCGTCTGTCTGTCTGCTCATTTAGAAGAAGAAGAGTTGGCTTTTATACCCTGCTTTTCTCAATCTTTAAGGAGTCTCACATCCGCTTACAATTGCCTTCCCTTCCCCTCCACATAACAGACACCTTGTGAAGTAAATGGGCCTGAGAGAGCTCTGAGAGAACTGTGACTAGCCTCAGGTCACCCAGCAGGCTTCTTGTGAAAGAGAGGAGACTCAAACCTGGTTCACCAGATTAGGGTCTGCCTGCCTTAGCCACCACACCATGCCGACTCTATCTGTCTTTCTGTCAATCTGTCTGTCCGTCTGTCCACCCATCTGTCGAAGAATAACAATAGCGGGGTGTTTTCTTCCTGATGGAAGTAGATATCGGCACACCAAATTCCATAGGCAATTAGCATAGAACTGAACGATGATATGAACAGGGGAAGCACCTGCCTTTAATGAGAGCTGGGAGACAATTATGAGAAACCATCCATTCTCATTTCCAATCTATAGCTCAAAGCCCCCCCTGGAACTCAGGGAAGGATGCTCCCCTTGGGTCCCATATCGAGCAATTAGATTCATTATGGTGGTTTTATAACTTTCTCCGTAGCGTCTGGCATGGACCTCTTCGGGGCGGGGAGGGGGGGAGAACAATGCTGTCGGATGAACGGTTGGTCTGTTCCTGAAAGGCACTCCCTCCGAGGCCATAAATAAAACTTGGCCAGCTGCACATGCTAATGACCTAAACCAGGGACCATTCTAAAGGAAGACCTTTGGAGAACACGTTCGGCTTCATCAGGGGGTTTCGCCTCGGCGTGGAGAAAAGGATATAGAGGGCTAATTAAAATATTACATAATTGCAATGCACCAGAGTCTCGGCTGCCTTCTTTTTAGTCTTCGGGGCATAATTCAAAGGTATCGACCATGACTTATCAAGCTCTAAACAGCCTTGGCTCCGCATATCTTAAAGAGTACCTCCACCTGTGTCCCTCTGTGATGCTTAAAATTGATCAAGAGTGTCCTGTTAACAACACCATCTGTGCGCCGAGTTTGAACATTACGAGCCAGCTCCATAGATCATCCATGCTTTGGCAAAGCTTCAAGAGACGAGACGGAAGAAGAGTGGGTTTTTTTATATCTCGCTTTTCTCTACCGTAAGGAGTCCCAAAGTGGCTTACAACCACCTTCCCTTCCCCTTCCACTGAATAGGCACCTTGTGGGGTAGGTGGGGCTGAGAGATTTCTGAAGAACTGGGACTGGTCCAAGGTCGCCCAGCAGGCTTCATGTGGCAGAGTGGGGAAATCAACCTGGTTCTCCAGATCAGAGGCCACCGCTCATGTGAAGGAGTGGGAAATCAAACCCAGTTCTCCAGATTAGAGTCCCCCCACTCTTAATCATTACACCCTGCCGGCTCTCAAATTTTACCCCCAGGTATAGATTCCCAAGTACAAAATGCTCCAGCACACAATACACCTTTTCCTAGATGCTGCCCGCATCTATTTCCCCCCCCCCAAGAAAATAGTAATTGAATAGAGATGGACAACTCTTTATCAGAAGATTAACCATGCTGGACCATCAGCATCCAAGAGTATGCAGTGCAGTGATTAGAGTGGTGGACTAGGAAAATGGGACGACAACATTCAAATTCCCTCTTTGCCTTGGAAGCTTGCCACGTGACCTTGGGCCTATCACAATCTTTCTGCCTAACCAACATGAAAGTATGGGGTTACCAGCCTCCAGGGGAGCCCTTGAGGTCTCTCAGAACTAAAAGGGTCTCTCAAACCCTTTTTCAGAATCCATATCCTCTTACTTTAACCTTTCTCTTAGCTGTTGTTGCAGAAGACCTCTTGCTATGATTTCAAGTCAAACAAAGTGTTAAAATAAGCCATGATGGCTTACTTGAGATTTCTAACTGTTTCCGAAGGCTGAAGACATAGACCTAGAACAAAAGGAATCATTCTAAGTGACCTGGCAAAGGTAGCCCTCAGTTCAAGCACTGAGTCTTAATTGAATCATGAGATGACCAGGGACGCTCCATCCTCCACACAACCCAGTGGTGGGTTAAAATCGTGGGGGGTGGGGGGGGGGGGCGGGGGGGGGGGGCGGGGGGGGGGGGGGGTGGGGGGGGGGGGGGGTGGGGGGGGGGGGGGGTGAGGGGGGGGGGGGGTGGCTGGCGGGGGGGGGGTGGGGGGGGGGGGGGGTGGGGGGGGGGGGGGGTGGGGGGGGGGGGGGGTGGGGGGGGGGGGGGGTGGGGGGGGGGGGGGGTGGGGGGGGGGGGGGGTGGGGGGGGGGGGGGGTGGGGGGGGGGGGGGGTGGGGGGGGGGGGGGGTGGGGGGGGGGGGGGGTGGGGGGGGGGGGGGGTGGGGGGGGGGGGGGGTGGGGGGGGGGGGGGGTGGGGGGGGGGGGGGGTGGGGGGGGGGGGGGGTGGGGGGGGGGGGGGGTGGGGGGGGGGGGGGGTGGGGGGGGGGGGGGGTGGGGGGGGGGGGGGGTGGGGGGGGGGGGGGGTGGGGGGGGGGGGGGGTGGGGGGGGGGGGGGGTGGGGGGGGGGGGGGGTGGGGGGGGGGGGGGGTGGGGGGGGGGGGGGGTGGGGGGGGGGGGGGGTGGGGGGGGGGGGGGGTGGGGGGGGGGGGGGGTGGGGGGGGGGGGGGGTGGGGGGGGGGGGGGGTGGGGGGGGGGGGGGGTGGGGGGGGGGGGGGGTGGGGGGGGGGGGGGGTGGGGGGGGGGGGGGGTGGGGGGGGGGGGGGGTGGGGGGGGGGGGGGGTGGGGGGGGGGGGGGGTGGGGGGGGGGGGGGGTGGGGGGGGGGGGGGGTGGGGGGGGGGGGGGGTGGGGGGGGGGGGGGGTGGGGGGGGGGGGGGGTGGGGGGGGGGGGGGGTGGGGGGGGGGGGGGGTGGGGGGGGGGGGGGGTGGGGGGGGGGGGGGGTGGGGGGGGGGGGGGGTGGGGGGGGGGGGGGGTGGGGGGGGGGGGGGGTGGGGGGGGGGGGGGGTGGGGGGGGGGGGGGGTGGGGGGGGGGGGGGGTGGGGGGGGGGGGGGGTGGGGGGGGGGGGGGGTGGGGGGGGGGGGGGGTGGGGGGGGGGGGGGGTGGGGGGGGGGGGGGGTGGGGGGGGGGGGGGGTGGGGGGGGGGGGGGGTGGGGGGGGGGGGGGGTGGGGGGGGGGGGGGGTGGGGGGGGGGGGGGGTGGGGGGGGGGGGGGGTGGGGGGGGGGGGGGGTGGGGGGGGGGGGGGGTGGGGGGGGGGGGGGGTGGGGGGGGGGGGGGGTGGGGGGGGGGGGGGGTGGGGGGGGGGGGGGGTGGGGGGGGGGGGGGGTGGGGGGGGGGGGGGGTGGGGGGGGGGGGGGGTGGGGGGGGGGGGGGGTGGGGGGGGGGGGGGGTGGGGGGGGGGGGGGGTGGGGGGGGGGGGGGGTGGGGGGGGGGGGGGGTGGGGGGGGGGGGGGGTGGGGGGGGGGGGGGGTGGGGGGGGGGGGGGGTGGGGGGGGGGGGGGGTGGGGGGGGGGGGGGGTGGGGGGGGGGGGGGGTGGGGGGGGGGGGGGGTGGGGGGGGGGGGGGGTGGGGGGGGGGGGGGGTGGGGGGGGGGGGGGGTGGGGGGGGGGGGGGGTGGGGGGGGGGGGGGGTGGGGGGGGGGGGGGGTGGGGGGGGGGGGGGGTGGGGGGGGGGGGGGGTGGGGGGGGGGGGGGGTGGGGGGGGGGGGGGGTGGGGGGGGGGGGGGGTGGGGGGGGGGGGGGGTGGGGGGGGGGGGGGGTGGGGGGGGGGGGGGGTGGGGGGGGGGGGGGGTGGGGGGGGGGGGGGGTGGGGGGGGGGGGGGGTGGGGGGGGGGGGGGGTGGGGGGGGGGGGGGGTGGGGGGGGGGGGGGGTGGGGGGGGGGGGGGGTGGGGGGGGGGGGGGGTGGGGGGGGGGGGGGGTGGGGGGGGGGGGGGGTGGGGGGGGGGGGGGGTGGGGGGGGGGGGGGGTGGGGGGGGGGGGGGGTGGGGGGGGGGGGGGGTGGGGGGGGGGGGGGGTGGGGGGGGGGGGGGGTGGGGGGGGGGGGGGGTGGGGGGGGGGGGGGGTGGGGGGGGGGGGGGGTGGGGGGGGGGGGGGGTGGGGGGGGGGGGGGGTGGGGGGGGGGGGGGGTGGGGGGGGGGGGGGGTGGGGGGGGGGGGGGGTGGGGGGGGGGGGGGGTGGGGGGGGGGGGGGGTGGGGGGGGGGGGGGGTGGGGGGGGGGGGGGGTGGGGGGGGGGGGGGGTGGGGGGGGGGGGGGGTGGGGGGGGGGGGGGGTGGGGGGGGGGGGGGGTGGGGGGGGGGGGGGGTGGGGGGGGGGGGGGGTGGGGGGGGGGGGGGGTGGGGGGGGGGGGGGGTGGGGGGGGGGGGGGGTGGGGGGGGGGGGGGGTGGGGGGGGGGGGGGGTGGGGGGGGGGGGGGGTGGGGGGGGGGGGGGGTGGGGGGGGGGGGGGGTGGGGGGGGGGGGGGGTGGGGGGGGGGGGGGGTGGGGGGGGGGGGGGGTGGGGGGGGGGGGGGGTGGGGGGGGGGGGGGGTGGGGGGGGGGGGGGGTGGGGGGGGGGGGGGGTGGGGGGGGGGGGGGGTGGGGGGGGGGGGGGGTGGGGGGGGGGGGGGGTGGGGGGGGGGGGGGGTGGGGGGGGGGGGGGGTGGGGGGGGGGGGGGGTGGGGGGGGGGGGGGGTGGGGGGGGGGGGGGGTGGGGGGGGGGGGGGGTGGGGGGGGGGGGGGGTGGGGGGGGGGGGGGGTGGGGGGGGGGGGGGGTGGGGGGGGGGGGGGGTGGGGGGGGGGGGGGGTGGGGGGGGGGGGGGGTGGGGGGGGGGGGGGGTGGGGGGGGGGGGGGGTGGGGGGGGGGGGGGGTGGGGGGGGGGGGGGGTGGGGGGGGGGGGGGGTGGGGGGGGGGGGGGGTGGGGGGGGGGGGGGGTGGGGGGGGGGGGGGGTGGGGGGGGGGGGGGGTGGGGGGGGGGGGGGGTGGGGGGGGGGGGGGGTGGGGGGGGGGGGGGGTGGGGGGGGGGGGGGGTGGGGGGGGGGGGGGGTGGGGGGGGGGGGGGGTGGGGGGGGGGGGGGGTGGGGGGGGGGGGGGGTGGGGGGGGGGGGGGGTGGGGGGGGGGGGGGGTGGGGGGGGGGGGGGGTGGGGGGGGGGGGGGGTGGGGGGGGGGGGGGGTGGGGGGGGGGGGGGGTGGGGGGGGGGGGGGGTGGGGGGGGGGGGGGGTGGGGGGGGGGGGGGGTGGGGGGGGGGGGGGGTGGGGGGGGGGGGGGGTGGGGGGGGGGGGGGGTGGGGGGGGGGGGGGGTGGGGGGGGGGGGGGGTGGGGGGGGGGGGGGGTGGGGGGGGGGGGGGGTGGGGGGGGGGGGGGGTGGGGGGGGGGGGGGGTGGGGGGGGGGGGGGGTGGGGGGGGGGGGGGGTGGGGGGGGGGGGGGGTGGGGGGGGGGGGGGGTGGGGGGGGGGGGGGGTGGGGGGGGGGGGGGGTGGGGGGGGGGGGGGGTGGGGGGGGGGGGGGGTGGGGGGGGGGGGGGGTGGGGGGGGGGGGGGGTGGGGGGGGGGGGGGGTGGGGGGGGGGGGGGGTGGGGGGGGGGGGGGGTGGGGGGGGGGGGGGGTGGGGGGGGGGGGGGGTGGGGGGGGGGGGGGGTGGGGGGGGGGGGGGGTGGGGGGGGGGGGGGGTGGGGGGGGGGGGGGGTGGGGGGGGGGGGGGGTGGGGGGGGGGGGGGGTGGGGGGGGGGGGGGGTGGGGGGGGGGGGGGGTGGGGGGGGGGGGGGGTGGGGGGGGGGGGGGGTGGGGGGGGGGGGGGGTGGGGGGGGGGGGGGGTGGGGGGGGGGGGGGGTGGGGGGGGGGGGGGGTGGGGGGGGGGGGGGGTGGGGGGGGGGGGGGGTGGGGGGGGGGGGGGGTGGGGGGGGGGGGGGGTGGGGGGGGGGGGGGGTGGGGGGGGGGGGGGGTGGGGGGGGGGGGGGGTGGGGGGGGGGGGGGGTGGGGGGGGGGGGGGGTGGGGGGGGGGGGGGGTGGGGGGGGGGGGGGGTGGGGGGGGGGGGGGGTGGGGGGGGGGGGGGGTGGGGGGGGGGGGGGGTGGGGGGGGGGGGGGGTGGGGGGGGGGGGGGGTGGGGGGGGGGGGGGGTGGGGGGGGGGGGGGGTGGGGGGGGGGGGGGGTGGGGGGGGGGGGGGGTGGGGGGGGGGGGGGGTGGGGGGGGGGGGGGGTGGGGGGGGGGGGGGGTGGGGGGGGGGGGGGGTGGGGGGGGGGGGGGGTGGGGGGGGGGGGGGGTGGGGGGGGGGGGGGGTGGGGGGGGGGGGGGGTGGGGGGGGGGGGGGGTGGGGGGGGGGGGGGGTGGGGGGGGGGGGGGGTGGGGGGGGGGGGGGGTGGGGGGGGGGGGGGGTGGGGGGGGGGGGGGGTGGGGGGGGGGGGGGGTGGGGGGGGGGGGGGGTGGGGGGGGGGGGGGGTGGGGGGGGGGGGGGGTGGGGGGGGGGGGGGGTGGGGGGGGGGGGGGGTGGGGGGGGGGGGGGGTGGGGGGGGGGGGGGGTGGGGGGGGGGGGGGGTGGGGGGGGGGGGGGGTGGGGGGGGGGGGGGGTGGGGGGGGGGGGGGGTGGGGGGGGGGGGGGGTGGGGGGGGGGGGGGGTGGGGGGGGGGGGGGGTGGGGGGGGGGGGGGGTGGGGGGGGGGGGGGGTGGGGGGGGGGGGGGGTGGGGGGGGGGGGGGGTGGGGGGGGGGGGGGGTGGGGGGGGGGGGGGGTGGGGGGGGGGGGGGGTGGGGGGGGGGGGGGGTGGGGGGGGGGGGGGGTGGGGGGGGGGGGGGGTGGGGGGGGGGGGGGGTGGGGGGGGGGGGGGGTGGGGGGGGGGGGGGGTGGGGGGGGGGGGGGGTGGGGGGGGGGGGGGGTGGGGGGGGGGGGGGGTGGGGGGGGGGGGGGGTGGGGGGGGGGGGGGGTGGGGGGGGGGGGGGGTGGGGGGGGGGGGGGGTGGGGGGGGGGGGGGGTGGGGGGGGGGGGGGGTGGGGGGGGGGGGGGGTGGGGGGGGGGGGGGGTGGGGGGGGGGGGGGGTGGGGGGGGGGGGGGGTGGGGGGGGGGGGGGGTGGGGGGGGGGGGGGGTGGGGGGGGGGGGGGGTGGGGGGGGGGGGGGGTGGGGGGGGGGGGGGGTGGGGGGGGGGGGGGGTGGGGGGGGGGGGGGGTGGGGGGGGGGGGGGGTGGGGGGGGGGGGGGGTGGGGGGGGGGGGGGGTGGGGGGGGGGGGGGGTGGGGGGGGGGGGGGGTGGGGGGGGGGGGGGGTGGGGGGGGGGGGGGGTGGGGGGGGGGGGGGGTGGGGGGGGGGGGGGGTGGGGGGGGGGGGGGGTGGGGGGGGGGGGGGGTGGGGGGGGGGGGGGGTGGGGGGGGGGGGGGGTGGGGGGGGGGGGGGGTGGGGGGGGGGGGGGGTGGGGGGGGGGGGGGGTGGGGGGGGGGGGGGGTGGGGGGGGGGGGGGGTGGGGGGGGGGGGGGGTGGGGGGGGGGGGGGGTGGGGGGGGGGGGGGGTGGGGGGGGGGGGGGGTGGGGGGGGGGGGGGGTGGGGGGGGGGGGGGGTGGGGGGGGGGGGGGGTGGGGGGGGGGGGGGGTGGGGGGGGGGGGGGGTGGGGGGGGGGGGGGGTGGGGGGGGGGGGGGGTGGGGGGGGGGGGGGGTGGGGGGGGGGGGGGGTGGGGGGGGGGGGGGGTGGGGGGGGGGGGGGGTGGGGGGGGGGGGGGGTGGGGGGGGGGGGGGGTGGGGGGGGGGGGGGGTGGGGGGGGGGGGGGGTGGGGGGGGGGGGGGGTGGGGGGGGGGGGGGGTGGGGGGGGGGGGGGGTGGGGGGGGGGGGGGGTGGGGGGGGGGGGGGGTGGGGGGGGGGGGGGGTGGGGGGGGGGGGGGGTGGGGGGGGGGGGGGGTGGGGGGGGGGGGGGGTGGGGGGGGGGGGGGGTGGGGGGGGGGGGGGGTGGGGGGGGGGGGGGGTGGGGGGGGGGGGGGGTGGGGGGGGGGGGGGGTGGGGGGGGGGGGGGGTGGGGGGGGGGGGGGGTGGGGGGGGGGGGGGGTGGGGGGGGGGGGGGGTGGGGGGGGGGGGGGGTGGGGGGGGGGGGGGGTGGGGGGGGGGGGGGGTGGGGGGGGGGGGGGGTGGGGGGGGGGGGGGGTGGGGGGGGGGGGGGGTGGGGGGGGGGGGGGGTGGGGGGGGGGGGGGGTGGGGGGGGGGGGGGGTGGGGGGGGGGGGGGGTGGGGGGGGGGGGGGGTGGGGGGGGGGGGGGGTGGGGGGGGGGGGGGGTGGGGGGGGGGGGGGGTGGGGGGGGGGGGGGGTGGGGGGGGGGGGGGGTGGGGGGGGGGGGGGGTGGGGGGGGGGGGGGGTGGGGGGGGGGGGGGGTGGGGGGGGGGGGGGGTGGGGGGGGGGGGGGGTGGGGGGGGGGGGGGGTGGGGGGGGGGGGGGGTGGGGGGGGGGGGGGGTGGGGGGGGGGGGGGGTGGGGGGGGGGGGGGGTGGGGGGGGGGGGGGGTGGGGGGGGGGGGGGGTGGGGGGGGGGGGGGGTGGGGGGGGGGGGGGGTGGGGGGGGGGGGGGGTGGGGGGGGGGGGGGGTGGGGGGGGGGGGGGGTGGGGGGGGGGGGGGGTGGGGGGGGGGGGGGGTGGGGGGGGGGGGGGGTGGGGGGGGGGGGGGGTGGGGGGGGGGGGGGGTGGGGGGGGGGGGGGGTGGGGGGGGGGGGGGGTGGGGGGGGGGGGGGGTGGGGGGGGGGGGGGGTGGGGGGGGGGGGGGGTGGGGGGGGGGGGGGGTGGGGGGGGGGGGGGGTGGGGGGGGGGGGGGGTGGGGGGGGGGGGGGGTGGGGGGGGGGGGGGGTGGGGGGGGGGGGGGGTGGGGGGGGGGGGGGGTGGGGGGGGGGGGGGGTGGGGGGGGGGGGGGGTGGGGGGGGGGGGGGGTGGGGGGGGGGGGGGGTGGGGGGGGGGGGGGGTGGGGGGGGGGGGGGGTGGGGGGGGGGGGGGGTGGGGGGGGGGGGGGGTGGGGGGGGGGGGGGGTGGGGGGGGGGGGGGGTGGGGGGGGGGGGGGGTGGGGGGGGGGGGGGGTGGGGGGGGGGGGGGGTGGGGGGGGGGGGGGGTGGGGGGGGGGGGGGGTGGGGGGGGGGGGGGGTGGGGGGGGGGGGGGGTGGGGGGGGGGGGGGGTGGGGGGGGGGGGGGGTGGGGGGGGGGGGGGGTGGGGGGGGGGGGGGGTGGGGGGGGGGGGGGGTGGGGGGGGGGGGGGGTGGGGGGGGGGGGGGGTGGGGGGGGGGGGGGGTGGGGGGGGGGGGGGGTGGGGGGGGGGGGGGGTGGGGGGGGGGGGGGGTGGGGGGGGGGGGGGGTGGGGGGGGGGGGGGGTGGGGGGGGGGGGGGGTGGGGGGGGGGGGGGGTGGGGGGGGGGGGGGGTGGGGGGGGGGGGGGGTGGGGGGGGGGGGGGGTGGGGGGGGGGGGGGGTGGGGGGGGGGGGGGGTGGGGGGGGGGGGGGGTGGGGGGGGGGGGGGGTGGGGGGGGGGGGGGGTGGGGGGGGGGGGGGGTGGGGGGGGGGGGGGGTGGGGGGGGGGGGGGGTGGGGGGGGGGGGGGGTGGGGGGGGGGGGGGGTGGGGGGGGGGGGGGGTGGGGGGGGGGGGGGGTGGGGGGGGGGGGGGGTGGGGGGGGGGGGGGGTGGGGGGGGGGGGGGGTGGGGGGGGGGGGGGGTGGGGGGGGGGGGGGGTGGGGGGGGGGGGGGGTGGGGGGGGGGGGGGGTGGGGGGGGGGGGGGGTGGGGGGGGGGGGGGGTGGGGGGGGGGGGGGGTGGGGGGGGGGGGGGGTGGGGGGGGGGGGGGGTGGGGGGGGGGGGGGGTGGGGGGGGGGGGGGGTGGGGGGGGGGGGGGGTGGGGGGGGGGGGGGGTGGGGGGGGGGGGGGGTGGGGGGGGGGGGGGGTGGGGGGGGGGGGGGGTGGGGGGGGGGGGGGGTGGGGGGGGGGGGGGGTGGGGGGGGGGGGGGGTGGGGGGGGGGGGGGGTGGGGGGGGGGGGGGGTGGGGGGGGGGGGGGGTGGGGGGGGGGGGGGGTGGGGGGGGGGGGGGGTGGGGGGGGGGGGGGGTGGGGGGGGGGGGGGGTGGGGGGGGGGGGGGGTGGGGGGGGGGGGGGGTGGGGGGGGGGGGGGGTGGGGGGGGGGGGGGGTGGGGGGGGGGGGGGGTGGGGGGGGGGGGGGGTGGGGGGGGGGGGGGGTGGGGGGGGGGGGGGGTGGGGGGGGGGGGGGGTGGGGGGGGGGGGGGGTGGGGGGGGGGGGGGGTGGGGGGGGGGGGGGGTGGGGGGGGGGGGGGGTGGGGGGGGGGGGGGGTGGGGGGGGGGGGGGGTGGGGGGGGGGGGGGGTGGGGGGGGGGGGGGGTGGGGGGGGGGGGGGGTGGGGGGGGGGGGGGGTGGGGGGGGGGGGGGGTGGGGGGGGGGGGGGGTGGGGGGGGGGGGGGGTGGGGGGGGGGGGGGGTGGGGGGGGGGGGGGGTGGGGGGGGGGGGGGGTGGGGGGGGGGGGGGGTGGGGGGGGGGGGGGGTGGGGGGGGGGGGGGGTGGGGGGGGGGGGGGGTGGGGGGGGGGGGGGGTGGGGGGGGGGGGGGGTGGGGGGGGGGGGGGGTGGGGGGGGGGGGGGGTGGGGGGGGGGGGGGGTGGGGGGGGGGGGGGGTGGGGGGGGGGGGGGGTGGGGGGGGGGGGGGGTGGGGGGGGGGGGGGGTGGGGGGGGGGGGGGGTGGGGGGGGGGGGGGGTGGGGGGGGGGGGGGGTGGGGGGGGGGGGGGGTGGGGGGGGGGGGGGGTGGGGGGGGGGGGGGGTGGGGGGGGGGGGGGGTGGGGGGGGGGGGGGGTGGGGGGGGGGGGGGGTGGGGGGGGGGGGGGGTGGGGGGGGGGGGGGGTGGGGGGGGGGGGGGGTGGGGGGGGGGGGGGGTGGGGGGGGGGGGGGGTGGGGGGGGGGGGGGGTGGGGGGGGGGGGGGGTGGGGGGGGGGGGGGGTGGGGGGGGGGGGGGGTGGGGGGGGGGGGGGGTGGGGGGGGGGGGGGGTGGGGGGGGGGGGGGGTGGGGGGGGGGGGGGGTGGGGGGGGGGGGGGGTGGGGGGGGGGGGGGGTGGGGGGGGGGGGGGGTGGGGGGGGGGGGGGGTGGGGGGGGGGGGGGGTGGGGGGGGGGGGGGGTGGGGGGGGGGGGGGGTGGGGGGGGGGGGGGGTGGGGGGGGGGGGGGGTGGGGGGGGGGGGGGGTGGGGGGGGGGGGGGGTGGGGGGGGGGGGGGGTGGGGGGGGGGGGGGGTGGGGGGGGGGGGGGGTGGGGGGGGGGGGGGGTGGGGGGGGGGGGGGGTGGGGGGGGGGGGGGGTGGGGGGGGGGGGGGGTGGGGGGGGGGGGGGGTGGGGGGGGGGGGGGGTGGGGGGGGGGGGGGGTGGGGGGGGGGGGGGGTGGGGGGGGGGGGGGGTGGGGGGGGGGGGGGGTGGGGGGGGGGGGGGGTGGGGGGGGGGGGGGGTGGGGGGGGGGGGGGGTGGGGGGGGGGGGGGGTGGGGGGGGGGGGGGGTGGGGGGGGGGGGGGGTGGGGGGGGGGGGGGGTGGGGGGGGGGGGGGGTGGGGGGGGGGGGGGGTGGGGGGGGGGGGGGGTGGGGGGGGGGGGGGGTGGGGGGGGGGGGGGGTGGGGGGGGGGGGGGGTGGGGGGGGGGGGGGGTGGGGGGGGGGGGGGGTGGGGGGGGGGGGGGGTGGGGGGGGGGGGGGGTGGGGGGGGGGGGGGGTGGGGGGGGGGGGGGGTGGGGGGGGGGGGGGGTGGGGGGGGGGGGGGGTGGGGGGGGGGGGGGGTGGGGGGGGGGGGGGGTGGGGGGGGGGGGGGGTGGGGGGGGGGGGGGGTGGGGGGGGGGGGGGGTGGGGGGGGGGGGGGGTGGGGGGGGGGGGGGGTGGGGGGGGGGGGGGGTGGGGGGGGGGGGGGGTGGGGGGGGGGGGGGGTGGGGGGGGGGGGGGGTGGGGGGGGGGGGGGGTGGGGGGGGGGGGGGGTGGGGGGGGGGGGGGGTGGGGGGGGGGGGGGGTGGGGGGGGGGGGGGGTGGGGGGGGGGGGGGGTGGGGGGGGGGGGGGGTGGGGGGGGGGGGGGGTGGGGGGGGGGGGGGGTGGGGGGGGGGGGGGGTGGGGGGGGGGGGGGGTGGGGGGGGGGGGGGGTGGGGGGGGGGGGGGGTGGGGGGGGGGGGGGGTGGGGGGGGGGGGGGGTGGGGGGGGGGGGGGGTGGGGGGGGGGGGGGGTGGGGGGGGGGGGGGGTGGGGGGGGGGGGGGGTGGGGGGGGGGGGGGGTGGGGGGGGGGGGGGGTGGGGGGGGGGGGGGGTGGGGGGGGGGGGGGGTGGGGGGGGGGGGGGGTGGGGGGGGGGGGGGGTGGGGGGGGGGGGGGGTGGGGGGGGGGGGGGGTGGGGGGGGGGGGGGGTGGGGGGGGGGGGGGGTGGGGGGGGGGGGGGGTGGGGGGGGGGGGGGGTGGGGGGGGGGGGGGGTGGGGGGGGGGGGGGGTGGGGGGGGGGGGGGGTGGGGGGGGGGGGGGGTGGGGGGGGGGGGGGGTGGGGGGGGGGGGGGGTGGGGGGGGGGGGGGGTGGGGGGGGGGGGGGGTGGGGGGGGGGGGGGGTGGGGGGGGGGGGGGGTGGGGGGGGGGGGGGGTGGGGGGGGGGGGGGGTGGGGGGGGGGGGGGGTGGGGGGGGGGGGGGGTGGGGGGGGGGGGGGGTGGGGGGGGGGGGGGGTGGGGGGGGGGGGGGGTGGGGGGGGGGGGGGGTGGGGGGGGGGGGGGGTGGGGGGGGGGGGGGGTGGGGGGGGGGGGGGGTGGGGGGGGGGGGGGGTGGGGGGGGGGGGGGGTGGGGGGGGGGGGGGGTGGGGGGGGGGGGGGGTGGGGGGGGGGGGGGGTGGGGGGGGGGGGGGGTGGGGGGGGGGGGGGGTGGGGGGGGGGGGGGGTGGGGGGGGGGGGGGGTGGGGGGGGGGGGGGGTGGGGGGGGGGGGGGGTGGGGGGGGGGGGGGGTGGGGGGGGGGGGGGGTGGGGGGGGGGGGGGGTGGGGGGGGGGGGGGGTGGGGGGGGGGGGGGGTGGGGGGGGGGGGGGGTGGGGGGGGGGGGGGGTGGGGGGGGGGGGGGGTGGGGGGGGGGGGGGGTGGGGGGGGGGGGGGGTGGGGGGGGGGGGGGGTGGGGGGGGGGGGGGGTGGGGGGGGGGGGGGGTGGGGGGGGGGGGGGGTGGGGGGGGGGGGGGGTGGGGGGGGGGGGGGGTGGGGGGGGGGGGGGGTGGGGGGGGGGGGGGGTGGGGGGGGGGGGGGGTGGGGGGGGGGGGGGGTGGGGGGGGGGGGGGGTGGGGGGGGGGGGGGGTGGGGGGGGGGGGGGGTGGGGGGGGGGGGGGGTGGGGGGGGGGGGGGGTGGGGGGGGGGGGGGGTGGGGGGGGGGGGGGGTGGGGGGGGGGGGGGGTGGGGGGGGGGGGGGGTGGGGGGGGGGGGGGGTGGGGGGGGGGGGGGGTGGGGGGGGGGGGGGGTGGGGGGGGGGGGGGGTGGGGGGGGGGGGGGGTGGGGGGGGGGGGGGGTGGGGGGGGGGGGGGGTGGGGGGGGGGGGGGGTGGGGGGGGGGGGGGGTGGGGGGGGGGGGGGGTGGGGGGGGGGGGGGGTGGGGGGGGGGGGGGGTGGGGGGGGGGGGGGGTGGGGGGGGGGGGGGGTGGGGGGGGGGGGGGGTGGGGGGGGGGGGGGGTGGGGGGGGGGGGGGGTGGGGGGGGGGGGGGGTGGGGGGGGGGGGGGGTGGGGGGGGGGGGGGGTGGGGGGGGGGGGGGGTGGGGGGGGGGGGGGGTGGGGGGGGGGGGGGGTGGGGGGGGGGGGGGGTGGGGGGGGGGGGGGGTGGGGGGGGGGGGGGGTGGGGGGGGGGGGGGGTGGGGGGGGGGGGGGGTGGGGGGGGGGGGGGGTGGGGGGGGGGGGGGGTGGGGGGGGGGGGGGGTGGGGGGGGGGGGGGGTGGGGGGGGGGGGGGGTGGGGGGGGGGGGGGGTGGGGGGGGGGGGGGGTGGGGGGGGGGGGGGGTGGGGGGGGGGGGGGGTGGGGGGGGGGGGGGGTGGGGGGGGGGGGGGGTGGGGGGGGGGGGGGGTGGGGGGGGGGGGGGGTGGGGGGGGGGGGGGGTGGGGGGGGGGGGGGGTGGGGGGGGGGGGGGGTGGGGGGGGGGGGGGGTGGGGGGGGGGGGGGGTGGGGGGGGGGGGGGGTGGGGGGGGGGGGGGGTGGGGGGGGGGGGGGGTGGGGGGGGGGGGGGGTGGGGGGGGGGGGGGGTGGGGGGGGGGGGGGGTGGGGGGGGGGGGGGGTGGGGGGGGGGGGGGGTGGGGGGGGGGGGGGGTGGGGGGGGGGGGGGGTGGGGGGGGGGGGGGGTGGGGGGGGGGGGGGGTGGGGGGGGGGGGGGGTGGGGGGGGGGGGGGGTGGGGGGGGGGGGGGGTGGGGGGGGGGGGGGGTGGGGGGGGGGGGGGGTGGGGGGGGGGGGGGGTGGGGGGGGGGGGGGGTGGGGGGGGGGGGGGGTGGGGGGGGGGGGGGGTGGGGGGGGGGGGGGGTGGGGGGGGGGGGGGGTGGGGGGGGGGGGGGGTGGGGGGGGGGGGGGGTGGGGGGGGGGGGGGGTGGGGGGGGGGGGGGGTGGGGGGGGGGGGGGGTGGGGGGGGGGGGGGGTGGGGGGGGGGGGGGGTGGGGGGGGGGGGGGGTGGGGGGGGGGGGGGGTGGGGGGGGGGGGGGGTGGGGGGGGGGGGGGGTGGGGGGGGGGGGGGGTGGGGGGGGGGGGGGGTGGGGGGGGGGGGGGGTGGGGGGGGGGGGGGGTGGGGGGGGGGGGGGGTGGGGGGGGGGGGGGGTGGGGGGGGGGGGGGGTGGGGGGGGGGGGGGGTGGGGGGGGGGGGGGGTGGGGGGGGGGGGGGGTGGGGGGGGGGGGGGGTGGGGGGGGGGGGGGGTGGGGGGGGGGGGGGGTGGGGGGGGGGGGGGGTGGGGGGGGGGGGGGGTGGGGGGGGGGGGGGGTGGGGGGGGGGGGGGGTGGGGGGGGGGGGGGGTGGGGGGGGGGGGGGGTGGGGGGGGGGGGGGGTGGGGGGGGGGGGGGGTGGGGGGGGGGGGGGGTGGGGGGGGGGGGGGGTGGGGGGGGGGGGGGGTGGGGGGGGGGGGGGGTGGGGGGGGGGGGGGGTGGGGGGGGGGGGGGGTGGGGGGGGGGGGGGGTGGGGGGGGGGGGGGGTGGGGGGGGGGGGGGGTGGGGGGGGGGGGGGGTGGGGGGGGGGGGGGGTGGGGGGGGGGGGGGGTGGGGGGGGGGGGGGGTGGGGGGGGGGGGGGGTGGGGGGGGGGGGGGGTGGGGGGGGGGGGGGGTGGGGGGGGGGGGGGGTGGGGGGGGGGGGGGGTGGGGGGGGGGGGGGGTGGGGGGGGGGGGGGGTGGGGGGGGGGGGGGGTGGGGGGGGGGGGGGGTGGGGGGGGGGGGGGGTGGGGGGGGGGGGGGGTGGGGGGGGGGGGGGGTGGGGGGGGGGGGGGGTGGGGGGGGGGGGGGGTGGGGGGGGGGGGGGGTGGGGGGGGGGGGGGGTGGGGGGGGGGGGGGGTGGGGGGGGGGGGGGGTGGGGGGGGGGGGGGGTGGGGGGGGGGGGGGGTGGGGGGGGGGGGGGGTGGGGGGGGGGGGGGGTGGGGGGGGGGGGGGGTGGGGGGGGGGGGGGGTGGGGGGGGGGGGGGGTGGGGGGGGGGGGGGGTGGGGGGGGGGGGGGGTGGGGGGGGGGGGGGGTGGGGGGGGGGGGGGGTGGGGGGGGGGGGGGGTGGGGGGGGGGGGGGGTGGGGGGGGGGGGGGGTGGGGGGGGGGGGGGGTGGGGGGGGGGGGGGGTGGGGGGGGGGGGGGGTGGGGGGGGGGGGGGGTGGGGGGGGGGGGGGGTGGGGGGGGGGGGGGGTGGGGGGGGGGGGGGGTGGGGGGGGGGGGGGGTGGGGGGGGGGGGGGGTGGGGGGGGGGGGGGGTGGGGGGGGGGGGGGGTGGGGGGGGGGGGGGGTGGGGGGGGGGGGGGGTGGGGGGGGGGGGGGGTGGGGGGGGGGGGGGGTGGGGGGGGGGGGGGGTGGGGGGGGGGGGGGGTGGGGGGGGGGGGGGGTGGGGGGGGGGGGGGGTGGGGGGGGGGGGGGGTGGGGGGGGGGGGGGGTGGGGGGGGGGGGGGGTGGGGGGGGGGGGGGGTGGGGGGGGGGGGGGGTGGGGGGGGGGGGGGGTGGGGGGGGGGGGGGGTGGGGGGGGGGGGGGGTGGGGGGGGGGGGGGGTGGGGGGGGGGGGGGGTGGGGGGGGGGGGGGGTGGGGGGGGGGGGGGGTGGGGGGGGGGGGGGGTGGGGGGGGGGGGGGGTGGGGGGGGGGGGGGGTGGGGGGGGGGGGGGGTGGGGGGGGGGGGGGGTGGGGGGGGGGGGGGGTGGGGGGGGGGGGGGGTGGGGGGGGGGGGGGGTGGGGGGGGGGGGGGGTGGGGGGGGGGGGGGGTGGGGGGGGGGGGGGGTGGGGGGGGGGGGGGGTGGGGGGGGGGGGGGGTGGGGGGGGGGGGGGGTGGGGGGGGGGGGGGGTGGGGGGGGGGGGGGGTGGGGGGGGGGGGGGGTGGGGGGGGGGGGGGGTGGGGGGGGGGGGGGGTGGGGGGGGGGGGGGGTGGGGGGGGGGGGGGGTGGGGGGGGGGGGGGGTGGGGGGGGGGGGGGGTGGGGGGGGGGGGGGGTGGGGGGGGGGGGGGGTGGGGGGGGGGGGGGGTGGGGGGGGGGGGGGGTGGGGGGGGGGGGGGGTGGGGGGGGGGGGGGGTGGGGGGGGGGGGGGGTGGGGGGGGGGGGGGGTGGGGGGGGGGGGGGGTGGGGGGGGGGGGGGGTGGGGGGGGGGGGGGGTGGGGGGGGGGGGGGGTGGGGGGGGGGGGGGGTGGGGGGGGGGGGGGGTGGGGGGGGGGGGGGGTGGGGGGGGGGGGGGGTGGGGGGGGGGGGGGGTGGGGGGGGGGGGGGGTGGGGGGGGGGGGGGGTGGGGGGGGGGGGGGGTGGGGGGGGGGGGGGGTGGGGGGGGGGGGGGGTGGGGGGGGGGGGGGGTGGGGGGGGGGGGGGGTGGGGGGGGGGGGGGGTGGGGGGGGGGGGGGGTGGGGGGGGGGGGGGGTGGGGGGGGGGGGGGGTGGGGGGGGGGGGGGGTGGGGGGGGGGGGGGGTGGGGGGGGGGGGGGGTGGGGGGGGGGGGGGGTGGGGGGGGGGGGGGGTGGGGGGGGGGGGGGGTGGGGGGGGGGGGGGGTGGGGGGGGGGGGGGGTGGGGGGGGGGGGGGGTGGGGGGGGGGGGGGGTGGGGGGGGGGGGGGGTGGGGGGGGGGGGGGGTGGGGGGGGGGGGGGGTGGGGGGGGGGGGGGGTGGGGGGGGGGGGGGGTGGGGGGGGGGGGGGGTGGGGGGGGGGGGGGGTGGGGGGGGGGGGGGGTGGGGGGGGGGGGGGGTGGGGGGGGGGGGGGGTGGGGGGGGGGGGGGGTGGGGGGGGGGGGGGGTGGGGGGGGGGGGGGGTGGGGGGGGGGGGGGGTGGGGGGGGGGGGGGGTGGGGGGGGGGGGGGGTGGGGGGGGGGGGGGGTGGGGGGGGGGGGGGGTGGGGGGGGGGGGGGGTGGGGGGGGGGGGGGGTGGGGGGGGGGGGGGGTGGGGGGGGGGGGGGGTGGGGGGGGGGGGGGGTGGGGGGGGGGGGGGGTGGGGGGGGGGGGGGGTGGGGGGGGGGGGGGGTGGGGGGGGGGGGGGGTGGGGGGGGGGGGGGGTGGGGGGGGGGGGGGGTGGGGGGGGGGGGGGGTGGGGGGGGGGGGGGGTGGGGGGGGGGGGGGGTGGGGGGGGGGGGGGGTGGGGGGGGGGGGGGGTGGGGGGGGGGGGGGGTGGGGGGGGGGGGGGGTGGGGGGGGGGGGGGGTGGGGGGGGGGGGGGGTGGGGGGGGGGGGGGGTGGGGGGGGGGGGGGGTGGGGGGGGGGGGGGGTGGGGGGGGGGGGGGGTGGGGGGGGGGGGGGGTGGGGGGGGGGGGGGGTGGGGGGGGGGGGGGGTGGGGGGGGGGGGGGGTGGGGGGGGGGGGGGGTGGGGGGGGGGGGGGGTGGGGGGGGGGGGGGGTGGGGGGGGGGGGGGGTGGGGGGGGGGGGGGGTGGGGGGGGGGGGGGGTGGGGGGGGGGGGGGGTGGGGGGGGGGGGGGGTGGGGGGGGGGGGGGGTGGGGGGGGGGGGGGGTGGGGGGGGGGGGGGGTGGGGGGGGGGGGGGGTGGGGGGGGGGGGGGGTGGGGGGGGGGGGGGGTGGGGGGGGGGGGGGGTGGGGGGGGGGGGGGGTGGGGGGGGGGGGGGGTGGGGGGGGGGGGGGGTGGGGGGGGGGGGGGGTGGGGGGGGGGGGGGGTGGGGGGGGGGGGGGGTGGGGGGGGGGGGGGGTGGGGGGGGGGGGGGGTGGGGGGGGGGGGGGGTGGGGGGGGGGGGGGGTGGGGGGGGGGGGGGGTGGGGGGGGGGGGGGGTGGGGGGGGGGGGGGGTGGGGGGGGGGGGGGGTGGGGGGGGGGGGGGGTGGGGGGGGGGGGGGGTGGGGGGGGGGGGGGGTGGGGGGGGGGGGGGGTGGGGGGGGGGGGGGGTGGGGGGGGGGGGGGGTGGGGGGGGGGGGGGGTGGGGGGGGGGGGGGGTGGGGGGGGGGGGGGGTGGGGGGGGGGGGGGGTGGGGGGGGGGGGGGGTGGGGGGGGGGGGGGGTGGGGGGGGGGGGGGGTGGGGGGGGGGGGGGGTGGGGGGGGGGGGGGGTGGGGGGGGGGGGGGGTGGGGGGGGGGGGGGGTGGGGGGGGGGGGGGGTGGGGGGGGGGGGGGGTGGGGGGGGGGGGGGGTGGGGGGGGGGGGGGGTGGGGGGGGGGGGGGGTGGGGGGGGGGGGGGGTGGGGGGGGGGGGGGGTGGGGGGGGGGGGGGGTGGGGGGGGGGGGGGGTGGGGGGGGGGGGGGGTGGGGGGGGGGGGGGGTGGGGGGGGGGGGGGGTGGGGGGGGGGGGGGGTGGGGGGGGGGGGGGGTGGGGGGGGGGGGGGGTGGGGGGGGGGGGGGGTGGGGGGGGGGGGGGGTGGGGGGGGGGGGGGGTGGGGGGGGGGGGGGGTGGGGGGGGGGGGGGGTGGGGGGGGGGGGGGGTGGGGGGGGGGGGGGGTGGGGGGGGGGGGGGGTGGGGGGGGGGGGGGGTGGGGGGGGGGGGGGGTGGGGGGGGGGGGGGGTGGGGGGGGGGGGGGGTGGGGGGGGGGGGGGGTGGGGGGGGGGGGGGGTGGGGGGGGGGGGGGGTGGGGGGGGGGGGGGGTGGGGGGGGGGGGGGGTGGGGGGGGGGGGGGGTGGGGGGGGGGGGGGGTGGGGGGGGGGGGGGGTGGGGGGGGGGGGGGGTGGGGGGGGGGGGGGGTGGGGGGGGGGGGGGGTGGGGGGGGGGGGGGGTGGGGGGGGGGGGGGGTGGGGGGGGGGGGGGGTGGGGGGGGGGGGGGGTGGGGGGGGGGGGGGGTGGGGGGGGGGGGGGGTGGGGGGGGGGGGGGGTGGGGGGGGGGGGGGGTGGGGGGGGGGGGGGGTGGGGGGGGGGGGGGGTGGGGGGGGGGGGGGGTGGGGGGGGGGGGGGGTGGGGGGGGGGGGGGGTGGGGGGGGGGGGGGGTGGGGGGGGGGGGGGGTGGGGGGGGGGGGGGGTGGGGGGGGGGGGGGGTGGGGGGGGGGGGGGGTGGGGGGGGGGGGGGGTGGGGGGGGGGGGGGGTGGGGGGGGGGGGGGGTGGGGGGGGGGGGGGGTGGGGGGGGGGGGGGGTGGGGGGGGGGGGGGGTGGGGGGGGGGGGGGGTGGGGGGGGGGGGGGGTGGGGGGGGGGGGGGGTGGGGGGGGGGGGGGGTGGGGGGGGGGGGGGGTGGGGGGGGGGGGGGGTGGGGGGGGGGGGGGGTGGGGGGGGGGGGGGGTGGGGGGGGGGGGGGGTGGGGGGGGGGGGGGGTGGGGGGGGGGGGGGGTGGGGGGGGGGGGGGGTGGGGGGGGGGGGGGGTGGGGGGGGGGGGGGGT
Source organism: Sphaerodactylus townsendi (assembly GCF_021028975.2). Classification (NCBI taxonomy): domain Eukaryota; kingdom Metazoa; phylum Chordata; class Lepidosauria; order Squamata; family Sphaerodactylidae; genus Sphaerodactylus; species Sphaerodactylus townsendi. The sequence goes on along the minus strand of NC_059427.1, from coordinate 26,985,610 downwards.
GGGGGGGGGGGGGGGTGGGGGGGGGGGGGGGTGGGGGGGGGGGGGGGTGGGGGGGGGGGGGGGTGGGGGGGGGGGGGGGTGGGGGGGGGGGGGGGTGGGGGGGGGGGGGGGTGGGGGGGGGGGGGGGTGGGGGGGGGGGGGGGTGGGGGGGGGGGGGGGTGGGGGGGGGGGGGGGTGGGGGGGGGGGGGGGTGGGGGGGGGGGGGGGTGGGGGGGGGGGGGGGTGGGGGGGGGGGGGGGTGGGGGGGGGGGGGGGTGGGGGGGGGGGGGGGTGGGGGGGGGGGGGGGTGGGGGGGGGGGGGGGTGGGGGGGGGGGGGGGTGGGGGGGGGGGGGGGTGGGGGGGGGGGGGGGTGGGGGGGGGGGGGGGTGGGGGGGGGGGGGGGTGGGGGGGGGGGGGGGTGGGGGGGGGGGGGGGTGGGGGGGGGGGGGGGTGGGGGGGGGGGGGGGTGGGGGGGGGGGGGGGTGGGGGGGGGGGGGGGTGGGGGGGGGGGGGGGTGGGGGGGGGGGGGGGTGGGGGGGGGGGGGGGTGGGGGGGGGGGGGGGTGGGGGGGGGGGGGGGTGGGGGGGGGGGGGGGTGGGGGGGGGGGGGGGTGGGGGGGGGGGGGGGTGGGGGGGGGGGGGGGTGGGGGGGGGGGGGGGTGGGGGGGGGGGGGGGTGGGGGGGGGGGGGGGTGGGGGGGGGGGGGGGTGGGGGGGGGGGGGGGTGGGGGGGGGGGGGGGTGGGGGGGGGGGGGGGTGGGGGGGGGGGGGGGTGGGGGGGGGGGGGGGTGGGGGGGGGGGGGGGTGGGGGGGGGGGGGGGTGGGGGGGGGGGGGGGTGGGGGGGGGGGGGGGTGGGGGGGGGGGGGGGTGGGGGGGGGGGGGGGTGGGGGGGGGGGGGGGTGGGGGGGGGGGGGGGTGGGGGGGGGGGGGGGTGGGGGGGGGGGGGGGTGGGGGGGGGGGGGGGTGGGGGGGGGGGGGGGTGGGGGGGGGGGGGGGTGGGGGGGGGGGGGGGTGGGGGGGGGGGGGGGTGGGGGGGGGGGGGGGTGGGGGGGGGGGGGGGTGGGGGGGGGGGGGGGTGGGGGGGGGGGGGGGTGGGGGGGGGGGGGGGTGGGGGGGGGGGGGGGTGGGGGGGGGGGGGGGTGGGGGGGGGGGGGGGTGGGGGGGGGGGGGGGTGGGGGGGGGGGGGGGTGGGGGGGGGGGGGGGTGGGGGGGGGGGGGGGTGGGGGGGGGGGGGGGTGGGGGGGGGGGGGGGTGGGGGGGGGGGGGGGTGGGGGGGGGGGGGGGTGGGGGGGGGGGGGGGTGGGGGGGGGGGGGGGTGGGGGGGGGGGGGGGTGGGGGGGGGGGGGGGTGGGGGGGGGGGGGGGTGGGGGGGGGGGGGGGTGGGGGGGGGGGGGGGTGGGGGGGGGGGGGGGTGGGGGGGGGGGGGGGTGGGGGGGGGGGGGGGTGGGGGGGGGGGGGGGTGGGGGGGGGGGGGGGTGGGGGGGGGGGGGGGTGGGGGGGGGGGGGGGTGGGGGGGGGGGGGGGTGGGGGGGGGGGGGGGTGGGGGGGGGGGGGGGTGGGGGGGGGGGGGGGTGGGGGGGGGGGGGGGTGGGGGGGGGGGGGGGTGGGGGGGGGGGGGGGTGGGGGGGGGGGGGGGTGGGGGGGGGGGGGGGTGGGGGGGGGGGGGGGTGGGGGGGGGGGGGGGTGGGGGGGGGGGGGGGTGGGGGGGGGGGGGGGTGGGGGGGGGGGGGGGTGGGGGGGGGGGGGGGTGGGGGGGGGGGGGGGTGGGGGGGGGGGGGGGTGGGGGGGGGGGGGGGTGGGGGGGGGGGGGGGTGGGGGGGGGGGGGGGTGGGGGGGGGGGGGGGTGGGGGGGGGGGGGGGTGGGGGGGGGGGGGGGTGGGGGGGGGGGGGGGTGGGGGGGGGGGGGGGTGGGGGGGGGGGGGGGTGGGGGGGGGGGGGGGTGGGGGGGGGGGGGGGTGGGGGGGGGGGGGGGTGGGGGGGGGGGGGGGTGGGGGGGGGGGGGGGTGGGGGGGGGGGGGGGTGGGGGGGGGGGGGGGTGGGGGGGGGGGGGGGTGGGGGGGGGGGGGGGTGGGGGGGGGGGGGGGTGGGGGGGGGGGGGGGTGGGGGGGGGGGGGGGTGGGGGGGGGGGGGGGTGGGGGGGGGGGGGGGTGGGGGGGGGGGGGGGTGGGGGGGGGGGGGGGTGGGGGGGGGGGGGGGTGGGGGGGGGGGGGGGTGGGGGGGGGGGGGGGTGGGGGGGGGGGGGGGTGGGGGGGGGGGGGGGTGGGGGGGGGGGGGGGTGGGGGGGGGGGGGGGTGGGGGGGGGGGGGGGTGGGGGGGGGGGGGGGTGGGGGGGGGGGGGGGTGGGGGGGGGGGGGGGTGGGGGGGGGGGGGGGTGGGGGGGGGGGGGGGTGGGGGGGGGGGGGGGTGGGGGGGGGGGGGGGTGGGGGGGGGGGGGGGTGGGGGGGGGGGGGGGTGGGGGGGGGGGGGGGTGGGGGGGGGGGGGGGTGGGGGGGGGGGGGGGTGGGGGGGGGGGGGGGTGGGGGGGGGGGGGGGTGGGGGGGGGGGGGGGTGGGGGGGGGGGGGGGTGGGGGGGGGGGGGGGTGGGGGGGGGGGGGGGTGGGGGGGGGGGGGGGTGGGGGGGGGGGGGGGTGGGGGGGGGGGGGGGTGGGGGGGGGGGGGGGTGGGGGGGGGGGGGGGTGGGGGGGGGGGGGGGTGGGGGGGGGGGGGGGTGGGGGGGGGGGGGGGTGGGGGGGGGGGGGGGTGGGGGGGGGGGGGGGTGGGGGGGGGGGGGGGTGGGGGGGGGGGGGGGTGGGGGGGGGGGGGGGTGGGGGGGGGGGGGGGTGGGGGGGGGGGGGGGTGGGGGGGGGGGGGGGTGGGGGGGGGGGGGGGTGGGGGGGGGGGGGGGTGGGGGGGGGGGGGGGTGGGGGGGGGGGGGGGTGGGGGGGGGGGGGGGTGGGGGGGGGGGGGGGTGGGGGGGGGGGGGGGTGGGGGGGGGGGGGGGTGGGGGGGGGGGGGGGTGGGGGGGGGGGGGGGTGGGGGGGGGGGGGGGTGGGGGGGGGGGGGGGTGGGGGGGGGGGGGGGTGGGGGGGGGGGGGGGTGGGGGGGGGGGGGGGTGGGGGGGGGGGGGGGTGGGGGGGGGGGGGGGTGGGGGGGGGGGGGGGTGGGGGGGGGGGGGGGTGGGGGGGGGGGGGGGTGGGGGGGGGGGGGGGTGGGGGGGGGGGGGGGTGGGGGGGGGGGGGGGTGGGGGGGGGGGGGGGTGGGGGGGGGGGGGGGTGGGGGGGGGGGGGGGTGGGGGGGGGGGGGGGTGGGGGGGGGGGGGGGTGGGGGGGGGGGGGGGTGGGGGGGGGGGGGGGTGGGGGGGGGGGGGGGTGGGGGGGGGGGGGGGTGGGGGGGGGGGGGGGTGGGGGGGGGGGGGGGTGGGGGGGGGGGGGGGTGGGGGGGGGGGGGGGTGGGGGGGGGGGGGGGTGGGGGGGGGGGGGGGTGGGGGGGGGGGGGGGTGGGGGGGGGGGGGGGTGGGGGGGGGGGGGGGTGGGGGGGGGGGGGGGTGGGGGGGGGGGGGGGTGGGGGGGGGGGGGGGTGGGGGGGGGGGGGGGTGGGGGGGGGGGGGGGTGGGGGGGGGGGGGGGTGGGGGGGGGGGGGGGTGGGGGGGGGGGGGGGTGGGGGGGGGGGGGGGTGGGGGGGGGGGGGGGTGGGGGGGGGGGGGGGTGGGGGGGGGGGGGGGTGGGGGGGGGGGGGGGTGGGGGGGGGGGGGGGTGGGGGGGGGGGGGGGTGGGGGGGGGGGGGGGTGGGGGGGGGGGGGGGTGGGGGGGGGGGGGGGTGGGGGGGGGGGGGGGTGGGGGGGGGGGGGGGTGGGGGGGGGGGGGGGTGGGGGGGGGGGGGGGTGGGGGGGGGGGGGGGTGGGGGGGGGGGGGGGTGGGGGGGGGGGGGGGTGGGGGGGGGGGGGGGTGGGGGGGGGGGGGGGTGGGGGGGGGGGGGGGTGGGGGGGGGGGGGGGTGGGGGGGGGGGGGGGTGGGGGGGGGGGGGGGTGGGGGGGGGGGGGGGTGGGGGGGGGGGGGGGTGGGGGGGGGGGGGGGTGGGGGGGGGGGGGGGTGGGGGGGGGGGGGGGTGGGGGGGGGGGGGGGTGGGGGGGGGGGGGGGTGGGGGGGGGGGGGGGTGGGGGGGGGGGGGGGTGGGGGGGGGGGGGGGTGGGGGGGGGGGGGGGTGGGGGGGGGGGGGGGTGGGGGGGGGGGGGGGTGGGGGGGGGGGGGGGTGGGGGGGGGGGGGGGTGGGGGGGGGGGGGGGTGGGGGGGGGGGGGGGTGGGGGGGGGGGGGGGTGGGGGGGGGGGGGGGTGGGGGGGGGGGGGGGTGGGGGGGGGGGGGGGTGGGGGGGGGGGGGGGTGGGGGGGGGGGGGGGTGGGGGGGGGGGGGGGTGGGGGGGGGGGGGGGTGGGGGGGGGGGGGGGTGGGGGGGGGGGGGGGTGGGGGGGGGGGGGGGTGGGGGGGGGGGGGGGTGGGGGGGGGGGGGGGTGGGGGGGGGGGGGGGTGGGGGGGGGGGGGGGTGGGGGGGGGGGGGGGTGGGGGGGGGGGGGGGTGGGGGGGGGGGGGGGTGGGGGGGGGGGGGGGTGGGGGGGGGGGGGGGTGGGGGGGGGGGGGGGTGGGGGGGGGGGGGGGTGGGGGGGGGGGGGGGTGGGGGGGGGGGGGGGTGGGGGGGGGGGGGGGTGGGGGGGGGGGGGGGTGGGGGGGGGGGGGGGTGGGGGGGGGGGGGGGTGGGGGGGGGGGGGGGTGGGGGGGGGGGGGGGTGGGGGGGGGGGGGGGTGGGGGGGGGGGGGGGTGGGGGGGGGGGGGGGTGGGGGGGGGGGGGGGTGGGGGGGGGGGGGGGTGGGGGGGGGGGGGGGTGGGGGGGGGGGGGGGTGGGGGGGGGGGGGGGTGGGGGGGGGGGGGGGTGGGGGGGGGGGGGGGTGGGGGGGGGGGGGGGTGGGGGGGGGGGGGGGTGGGGGGGGGGGGGGGTGGGGGGGGGGGGGGGTGGGGGGGGGGGGGGGTGGGGGGGGGGGGGGGTGGGGGGGGGGGGGGGTGGGGGGGGGGGGGGGTGGGGGGGGGGGGGGGTGGGGGGGGGGGGGGGTGGGGGGGGGGGGGGGTGGGGGGGGGGGGGGGTGGGGGGGGGGGGGGGTGGGGGGGGGGGGGGGTGGGGGGGGGGGGGGGTGGGGGGGGGGGGGGGTGGGGGGGGGGGGGGGTGGGGGGGGGGGGGGGTGGGGGGGGGGGGGGGTGGGGGGGGGGGGGGGTGGGGGGGGGGGGGGGTGGGGGGGGGGGGGGGTGGGGGGGGGGGGGGGTGGGGGGGGGGGGGGGTGGGGGGGGGGGGGGGTGGGGGGGGGGGGGGGTGGGGGGGGGGGGGGGTGGGGGGGGGGGGGGGTGGGGGGGGGGGGGGGTGGGGGGGGGGGGGGGTGGGGGGGGGGGGGGGTGGGGGGGGGGGGGGGTGGGGGGGGGGGGGGGTGGGGGGGGGGGGGGGTGGGGGGGGGGGGGGGTGGGGGGGGGGGGGGGTGGGGGGGGGGGGGGGTGGGGGGGGGGGGGGGTGGGGGGGGGGGGGGGTGGGGGGGGGGGGGGGTGGGGGGGGGGGGGGGTGGGGGGGGGGGGGGGTGGGGGGGGGGGGGGGTGGGGGGGGGGGGGGGTGGGGGGGGGGGGGGGTGGGGGGGGGGGGGGGTGGGGGGGGGGGGGGGTGGGGGGGGGGGGGGGTGGGGGGGGGGGGGGGTGGGGGGGGGGGGGGGTGGGGGGGGGGGGGGGTGGGGGGGGGGGGGGGTGGGGGGGGGGGGGGGTGGGGGGGGGGGGGGGTGGGGGGGGGGGGGGGTGGGGGGGGGGGGGGGTGGGGGGGGGGGGGGGTGGGGGGGGGGGGGGGTGGGGGGGGGGGGGGGTGGGGGGGGGGGGGGGTGGGGGGGGGGGGGGGTGGGGGGGGGGGGGGGTGGGGGGGGGGGGGGGTGGGGGGGGGGGGGGGTGGGGGGGGGGGGGGGTGGGGGGGGGGGGGGGTGGGGGGGGGGGGGGGTGGGGGGGGGGGGGGGTGGGGGGGGGGGGGGGTGGGGGGGGGGGGGGGTGGGGGGGGGGGGGGGTGGGGGGGGGGGGGGGTGGGGGGGGGGGGGGGTGGGGGGGGGGGGGGGTGGGGGGGGGGGGGGGTGGGGGGGGGGGGGGGTGGGGGGGGGGGGGGGTGGGGGGGGGGGGGGGTGGGGGGGGGGGGGGGTGGGGGGGGGGGGGGGTGGGGGGGGGGGGGGGTGGGGGGGGGGGGGGGTGGGGGGGGGGGGGGGTGGGGGGGGGGGGGGGTGGGGGGGGGGGGGGGTGGGGGGGGGGGGGGGTGGGGGGGGGGGGGGGTGGGGGGGGGGGGGGGTGGGGGGGGGGGGGGGTGGGGGGGGGGGGGGGTGGGGGGGGGGGGGGGTGGGGGGGGGGGGGGGTGGGGGGGGGGGGGGGTGGGGGGGGGGGGGGGTGGGGGGGGGGGGGGGTGGGGGGGGGGGGGGGTGGGGGGGGGGGGGGGTGGGGGGGGGGGGGGGTGGGGGGGGGGGGGGGTGGGGGGGGGGGGGGGTGGGGGGGGGGGGGGGTGGGGGGGGGGGGGGGTGGGGGGGGGGGGGGGTGGGGGGGGGGGGGGGTGGGGGGGGGGGGGGGTGGGGGGGGGGGGGGGTGGGGGGGGGGGGGGGTGGGGGGGGGGGGGGGTGGGGGGGGGGGGGGGTGGGGGGGGGGGGGGGTGGGGGGGGGGGGGGGTGGGGGGGGGGGGGGGTGGGGGGGGGGGGGGGTGGGGGGGGGGGGGGGTGGGGGGGGGGGGGGGTGGGGGGGGGGGGGGGTGGGGGGGGGGGGGGGTGGGGGGGGGGGGGGGTGGGGGGGGGGGGGGGTGGGGGGGGGGGGGGGTGGGGGGGGGGGGGGGTGGGGGGGGGGGGGGGTGGGGGGGGGGGGGGGTGGGGGGGGGGGGGGGTGGGGGGGGGGGGGGGTGGGGGGGGGGGGGGGTGGGGGGGGGGGGGGGTGGGGGGGGGGGGGGGTGGGGGGGGGGGGGGGTGGGGGGGGGGGGGGGTGGGGGGGGGGGGGGGTGGGGGGGGGGGGGGGTGGGGGGGGGGGGGGGTGGGGGGGGGGGGGGGTGGGGGGGGGGGGGGGTGGGGGGGGGGGGGGGTGGGGGGGGGGGGGGGTGGGGGGGGGGGGGGGTGGGGGGGGGGGGGGGTGGGGGGGGGGGGGGGTGGGGGGGGGGGGGGGTGGGGGGGGGGGGGGGTGGGGGGGGGGGGGGGTGGGGGGGGGGGGGGGTGGGGGGGGGGGGGGGTGGGGGGGGGGGGGGGTGGGGGGGGGGGGGGGTGGGGGGGGGGGGGGGTGGGGGGGGGGGGGGGTGGGGGGGGGGGGGGGTGGGGGGGGGGGGGGGTGGGGGGGGGGGGGGGTGGGGGGGGGGGGGGGTGGGGGGGGGGGGGGGTGGGGGGGGGGGGGGGTGGGGGGGGGGGGGGGTGGGGGGGGGGGGGGGTGGGGGGGGGGGGGGGTGGGGGGGGGGGGGGGTGGGGGGGGGGGGGGGTGGGGGGGGGGGGGGGTGGGGGGGGGGGGGGGTGGGGGGGGGGGGGGGTGGGGGGGGGGGGGGGTGGGGGGGGGGGGGGGTGGGGGGGGGGGGGGGTGGGGGGGGGGGGGGGTGGGGGGGGGGGGGGGTGGGGGGGGGGGGGGGTGGGGGGGGGGGGGGGTGGGGGGGGGGGGGGGTGGGGGGGGGGGGGGGTGGGGGGGGGGGGGGGTGGGGGGGGGGGGGGGTGGGGGGGGGGGGGGGTGGGGGGGGGGGGGGGTGGGGGGGGGGGGGGGTGGGGGGGGGGGGGGGTGGGGGGGGGGGGGGGTGGGGGGGGGGGGGGGTGGGGGGGGGGGGGGGTGGGGGGGGGGGGGGGTGGGGGGGGGGGGGGGTGGGGGGGGGGGGGGGTGGGGGGGGGGGGGGGTGGGGGGGGGGGGGGGTGGGGGGGGGGGGGGGTGGGGGGGGGGGGGGGTGGGGGGGGGGGGGGGTGGGGGGGGGGGGGGGTGGGGGGGGGGGGGGGTGGGGGGGGGGGGGGGTGGGGGGGGGGGGGGGTGGGGGGGGGGGGGGGTGGGGGGGGGGGGGGGTGGGGGGGGGGGGGGGTGGGGGGGGGGGGGGGTGGGGGGGGGGGGGGGTGGGGGGGGGGGGGGGTGGGGGGGGGGGGGGGTGGGGGGGGGGGGGGGTGGGGGGGGGGGGGGGTGGGGGGGGGGGGGGGTGGGGGGGGGGGGGGGTGGGGGGGGGGGGGGGTGGGGGGGGGGGGGGGTGGGGGGGGGGGGGGGTGGGGGGGGGGGGGGGTGGGGGGGGGGGGGGGTGGGGGGGGGGGGGGGTGGGGGGGGGGGGGGGTGGGGGGGGGGGGGGGTGGGGGGGGGGGGGGGTGGGGGGGGGGGGGGGTGGGGGGGGGGGGGGGTGGGGGGGGGGGGGGGTGGGGGGGGGGGGGGGTGGGGGGGGGGGGGGGTGGGGGGGGGGGGGGGTGGGGGGGGGGGGGGGTGGGGGGGGGGGGGGGTGGGGGGGGGGGGGGGTGGGGGGGGGGGGGGGTGGGGGGGGGGGGGGGTGGGGGGGGGGGGGGGTGGGGGGGGGGGGGGGTGGGGGGGGGGGGGGGTGGGGGGGGGGGGGGGTGGGGGGGGGGGGGGGTGGGGGGGGGGGGGGGTGGGGGGGGGGGGGGGTGGGGGGGGGGGGGGGTGGGGGGGGGGGGGGGTGGGGGGGGGGGGGGGTGGGGGGGGGGGGGGGTGGGGGGGGGGGGGGGTGGGGGGGGGGGGGGGTGGGGGGGGGGGGGGGTGGGGGGGGGGGGGGGTGGGGGGGGGGGGGGGTGGGGGGGGGGGGGGGTGGGGGGGGGGGGGGGTGGGGGGGGGGGGGGGTGGGGGGGGGGGGGGGTGGGGGGGGGGGGGGGTGGGGGGGGGGGGGGGTGGGGGGGGGGGGGGGTGGGGGGGGGGGGGGGTGGGGGGGGGGGGGGGTGGGGGGGGGGGGGGGTGGGGGGGGGGGGGGGTGGGGGGGGGGGGGGGTGGGGGGGGGGGGGGGTGGGGGGGGGGGGGGGTGGGGGGGGGGGGGGGTGGGGGGGGGGGGGGGTGGGGGGGGGGGGGGGTGGGGGGGGGGGGGGGTGGGGGGGGGGGGGGGTGGGGGGGGGGGGGGGTGGGGGGGGGGGGGGGTGGGGGGGGGGGGGGGTGGGGGGGGGGGGGGGTGGGGGGGGGGGGGGGTGGGGGGGGGGGGGGGTGGGGGGGGGGGGGGGTGGGGGGGGGGGGGGGTGGGGGGGGGGGGGGGTGGGGGGGGGGGGGGGTGGGGGGGGGGGGGGGTGGGGGGGGGGGGGGGTGGGGGGGGGGGGGGGTGGGGGGGGGGGGGGGTGGGGGGGGGGGGGGGTGGGGGGGGGGGGGGGTGGGGGGGGGGGGGGGTGGGGGGGGGGGGGGGTGGGGGGGGGGGGGGGTGGGGGGGGGGGGGGGTGGGGGGGGGGGGGGGTGGGGGGGGGGGGGGGTGGGGGGGGGGGGGGGTGGGGGGGGGGGGGGGTGGGGGGGGGGGGGGGTGGGGGGGGGGGGGGGTGGGGGGGGGGGGGGGTGGGGGGGGGGGGGGGTGGGGGGGGGGGGGGGTGGGGGGGGGGGGGGGTGGGGGGGGGGGGGGGTGGGGGGGGGGGGGGGTGGGGGGGGGGGGGGGTGGGGGGGGGGGGGGGTGGGGGGGGGGGGGGGTGGGGGGGGGGGGGGGTGGGGGGGGGGGGGGGTGGGGGGGGGGGGGGGTGGGGGGGGGGGGGGGTGGGGGGGGGGGGGGGTGGGGGGGGGGGGGGGTGGGGGGGGGGGGGGGTGGGGGGGGGGGGGGGTGGGGGGGGGGGGGGGTGGGGGGGGGGGGGGGTGGGGGGGGGGGGGGGTGGGGGGGGGGGGGGGTGGGGGGGGGGGGGGGTGGGGGGGGGGGGGGGTGGGGGGGGGGGGGGGTGGGGGGGGGGGGGGGTGGGGGGGGGGGGGGGTGGGGGGGGGGGGGGGTGGGGGGGGGGGGGGGTGGGGGGGGGGGGGGGTGGGGGGGGGGGGGGGTGGGGGGGGGGGGGGGTGGGGGGGGGGGGGGGTGGGGGGGGGGGGGGGTGGGGGGGGGGGGGGGTGGGGGGGGGGGGGGGTGGGGGGGGGGGGGGGTGGGGGGGGGGGGGGGTGGGGGGGGGGGGGGGTGGGGGGGGGGGGGGGTGGGGGGGGGGGGGGGTGGGGGGGGGGGGGGGTGGGGGGGGGGGGGGGTGGGGGGGGGGGGGGGTGGGGGGGGGGGGGGGTGGGGGGGGGGGGGGGTGGGGGGGGGGGGGGGTGGGGGGGGGGGGGGGTGGGGGGGGGGGGGGGTGGGGGGGGGGGGGGGTGGGGGGGGGGGGGGGTGGGGGGGGGGGGGGGTGGGGGGGGGGGGGGGTGGGGGGGGGGGGGGGTGGGGGGGGGGGGGGGTGGGGGGGGGGGGGGGTGGGGGGGGGGGGGGGTGGGGGGGGGGGGGGGTGGGGGGGGGGGGGGGTGGGGGGGGGGGGGGGTGGGGGGGGGGGGGGGTGGGGGGGGGGGGGGGTGGGGGGGGGGGGGGGTGGGGGGGGGGGGGGGTGGGGGGGGGGGGGGGTGGGGGGGGGGGGGGGTGGGGGGGGGGGGGGGTGGGGGGGGGGGGGGGTGGGGGGGGGGGGGGGTGGGGGGGGGGGGGGGTGGGGGGGGGGGGGGGTGGGGGGGGGGGGGGGTGGGGGGGGGGGGGGGTGGGGGGGGGGGGGGGTGGGGGGGGGGGGGGGTGGGGGGGGGGGGGGGTGGGGGGGGGGGGGGGTGGGGGGGGGGGGGGGTGGGGGGGGGGGGGGGTGGGGGGGGGGGGGGGTGGGGGGGGGGGGGGGTGGGGGGGGGGGGGGGTGGGGGGGGGGGGGGGTGGGGGGGGGGGGGGGTGGGGGGGGGGGGGGGTGGGGGGGGGGGGGGGTGGGGGGGGGGGGGGGTGGGGGGGGGGGGGGGTGGGGGGGGGGGGGGGTGGGGGGGGGGGGGGGTGGGGGGGGGGGGGGGTGGGGGGGGGGGGGGGTGGGGGGGGGGGGGGGTGGGGGGGGGGGGGGGTGGGGGGGGGGGGGGGTGGGGGGGGGGGGGGGTGGGGGGGGGGGGGGGTGGGGGGGGGGGGGGGTGGGGGGGGGGGGGGGTGGGGGGGGGGGGGGGTGGGGGGGGGGGGGGGTGGGGGGGGGGGGGGGTGGGGGGGGGGGGGGGTGGGGGGGGGGGGGGGTGGGGGGGGGGGGGGGTGGGGGGGGGGGGGGGTGGGGGGGGGGGGGGGTGGGGGGGGGGGGGGGTGGGGGGGGGGGGGGGTGGGGGGGGGGGGGGGTGGGGGGGGGGGGGGGTGGGGGGGGGGGGGGGTGGGGGGGGGGGGGGGTGGGGGGGGGGGGGGGTGGGGGGGGGGGGGGGTGGGGGGGGGGGGGGGTGGGGGGGGGGGGGGGTGGGGGGGGGGGGGGGTGGGGGGGGGGGGGGGTGGGGGGGGGGGGGGGTGGGGGGGGGGGGGGGTGGGGGGGGGGGGGGGTGGGGGGGGGGGGGGGTGGGGGGGGGGGGGGGTGGGGGGGGGGGGGGGTGGGGGGGGGGGGGGGTGGGGGGGGGGGGGGGTGGGGGGGGGGGGGGGTGGGGGGGGGGGGGGGTGGGGGGGGGGGGGGGTGGGGGGGGGGGGGGGTGGGGGGGGGGGGGGGTGGGGGGGGGGGGGGGTGGGGGGGGGGGGGGGTGGGGGGGGGGGGGGGTGGGGGGGGGGGGGGGTGGGGGGGGGGGGGGGTGGGGGGGGGGGGGGGTGGGGGGGGGGGGGGGTGGGGGGGGGGGGGGGTGGGGGGGGGGGGGGGTGGGGGGGGGGGGGGGTGGGGGGGGGGGGGGGTGGGGGGGGGGGGGGGTGGGGGGGGGGGGGGGTGGGGGGGGGGGGGGGTGGGGGGGGGGGGGGGTGGGGGGGGGGGGGGGTGGGGGGGGGGGGGGGTGGGGGGGGGGGGGGGTGGGGGGGGGGGGGGGTGGGGGGGGGGGGGGGTGGGGGGGGGGGGGGGTGGGGGGGGGGGGGGGTGGGGGGGGGGGGGGGTGGGGGGGGGGGGGGGTGGGGGGGGGGGGGGGTGGGGGGGGGGGGGGGTGGGGGGGGGGGGGGGTGGGGGGGGGGGGGGGTGGGGGGGGGGGGGGGTGGGGGGGGGGGGGGGTGGGGGGGGGGGGGGGTGGGGGGGGGGGGGGGTGGGGGGGGGGGGGGGTGGGGGGGGGGGGGGGTGGGGGGGGGGGGGGGTGGGGGGGGGGGGGGGTGGGGGGGGGGGGGGGTGGGGGGGGGGGGGGGTGGGGGGGGGGGGGGGTGGGGGGGGGGGGGGGTGGGGGGGGGGGGGGGTGGGGGGGGGGGGGGGTGGGGGGGGGGGGGGGTGGGGGGGGGGGGGGGTGGGGGGGGGGGGGGGTGGGGGGGGGGGGGGGTGGGGGGGGGGGGGGGTGGGGGGGGGGGGGGGTGGGGGGGGGGGGGGGTGGGGGGGGGGGGGGGTGGGGGGGGGGGGGGGTGGGGGGGGGGGGGGGTGGGGGGGGGGGGGGGTGGGGGGGGGGGGGGGTGGGGGGGGGGGGGGGTGGGGGGGGGGGGGGGTGGGGGGGGGGGGGGGTGGGGGGGGGGGGGGGTGGGGGGGGGGGGGGGTGGGGGGGGGGGGGGGTGGGGGGGGGGGGGGGTGGGGGGGGGGGGGGGTGGGGGGGGGGGGGGGTGGGGGGGGGGGGGGGTGGGGGGGGGGGGGGGTGGGGGGGGGGGGGGGTGGGGGGGGGGGGGGGTGGGGGGGGGGGGGGGTGGGGGGGGGGGGGGGTGGGGGGGGGGGGGGGTGGGGGGGGGGGGGGGTGGGGGGGGGGGGGGGTGGGGGGGGGGGGGGGTGGGGGGGGGGGGGGGTGGGGGGGGGGGGGGGTGGGGGGGGGGGGGGGTGGGGGGGGGGGGGGGTGGGGGGGGGGGGGGGTGGGGGGGGGGGGGGGTGGGGGGGGGGGGGGGTGGGGGGGGGGGGGGGTGGGGGGGGGGGGGGGTGGGGGGGGGGGGGGGTGGGGGGGGGGGGGGGTGGGGGGGGGGGGGGGTGGGGGGGGGGGGGGGTGGGGGGGGGGGGGGGTGGGGGGGGGGGGGGGTGGGGGGGGGGGGGGGTGGGGGGGGGGGGGGGTGGGGGGGGGGGGGGGTGGGGGGGGGGGGGGGTGGGGGGGGGGGGGGGTGGGGGGGGGGGGGGGTGGGGGGGGGGGGGGGTGGGGGGGGGGGGGGGTGGGGGGGGGGGGGGGTGGGGGGGGGGGGGGGTGGGGGGGGGGGGGGGTGGGGGGGGGGGGGGGTGGGGGGGGGGGGGGGTGGGGGGGGGGGGGGGTGGGGGGGGGGGGGGGTGGGGGGGGGGGGGGGTGGGGGGGGGGGGGGGTGGGGGGGGGGGGGGGTGGGGGGGGGGGGGGGTGGGGGGGGGGGGGGGTGGGGGGGGGGGGGGGTGGGGGGGGGGGGGGGTGGGGGGGGGGGGGGGTGGGGGGGGGGGGGGGTGGGGGGGGGGGGGGGTGGGGGGGGGGGGGGGTGGGGGGGGGGGGGGGTGGGGGGGGGGGGGGGTGGGGGGGGGGGGGGGTGGGGGGGGGGGGGGGTGGGGGGGGGGGGGGGTGGGGGGGGGGGGGGGTGGGGGGGGGGGGGGGTGGGGGGGGGGGGGGGTGGGGGGGGGGGGGGGTGGGGGGGGGGGGGGGTGGGGGGGGGGGGGGGTGGGGGGGGGGGGGGGTGGGGGGGGGGGGGGGTGGGGGGGGGGGGGGGTGGGGGGGGGGGGGGGTGGGGGGGGGGGGGGGTGGGGGGGGGGGGGGGTGGGGGGGGGGGGGGGTGGGGGGGGGGGGGGGTGGGGGGGGGGGGGGGTGGGGGGGGGGGGGGGTGGGGGGGGGGGGGGGTGGGGGGGGGGGGGGGTGGGGGGGGGGGGGGGTGGGGGGGGGGGGGGGTGGGGGGGGGGGGGGGTGGGGGGGGGGGGGGGTGGGGGGGGGGGGGGGTGGGGGGGGGGGGGGGTGGGGGGGGGGGGGGGTGGGGGGGGGGGGGGGTGGGGGGGGGGGGGGGTGGGGGGGGGGGGGGGTGGGGGGGGGGGGGGGTGGGGGGGGGGGGGGGTGGGGGGGGGGGGGGGTGGGGGGGGGGGGGGGTGGGGGGGGGGGGGGGTGGGGGGGGGGGGGGGTGGGGGGGGGGGGGGGTGGGGGGGGGGGGGGGTGGGGGGGGGGGGGGGTGGGGGGGGGGGGGGGTGGGGGGGGGGGGGGGTGGGGGGGGGGGGGGGTGGGGGGGGGGGGGGGTGGGGGGGGGGGGGGGTGGGGGGGGGGGGGGGTGGGGGGGGGGGGGGGTGGGGGGGGGGGGGGGTGGGGGGGGGGGGGGGTGGGGGGGGGGGGGGGTGGGGGGGGGGGGGGGTGGGGGGGGGGGGGGGTGGGGGGGGGGGGGGGTGGGGGGGGGGGGGGGTGGGGGGGGGGGGGGGTGGGGGGGGGGGGGGGTGGGGGGGGGGGGGGGTGGGGGGGGGGGGGGGTGGGGGGGGGGGGGGGTGGGGGGGGGGGGGGGTGGGGGGGGGGGGGGGTGGGGGGGGGGGGGGGTGGGGGGGGGGGGGGGTGGGGGGGGGGGGGGGTGGGGGGGGGGGGGGGTGGGGGGGGGGGGGGGTGGGGGGGGGGGGGGGTGGGGGGGGGGGGGGGTGGGGGGGGGGGGGGGTGGGGGGGGGGGGGGGTGGGGGGGGGGGGGGGTGGGGGGGGGGGGGGGTGGGGGGGGGGGGGGGTGGGGGGGGGGGGGGGTGGGGGGGGGGGGGGGTGGGGGGGGGGGGGGGTGGGGGGGGGGGGGGGTGGGGGGGGGGGGGGGTGGGGGGGGGGGGGGGTGGGGGGGGGGGGGGGTGGGGGGGGGGGGGGGTGGGGGGGGGGGGGGGTGGGGGGGGGGGGGGGTGGGGGGGGGGGGGGGTGGGGGGGGGGGGGGGTGGGGGGGGGGGGGGGTGGGGGGGGGGGGGGGTGGGGGGGGGGGGGGGTGGGGGGGGGGGGGGGTGGGGGGGGGGGGGGGTGGGGGGGGGGGGGGGTGGGGGGGGGGGGGGGTGGGGGGGGGGGGGGGTGGGGGGGGGGGGGGGTGGGGGGGGGGGGGGGTGGGGGGGGGGGGGGGTGGGGGGGGGGGGGGGTGGGGGGGGGGGGGGGTGGGGGGGGGGGGGGGTGGGGGGGGGGGGGGGTGGGGGGGGGGGGGGGTGGGGGGGGGGGGGGGTGGGGGGGGGGGGGGGTGGGGGGGGGGGGGGGTGGGGGGGGGGGGGGGTGGGGGGGGGGGGGGGTGGGGGGGGGGGGGGGTGGGGGGGGGGGGGGGTGGGGGGGGGGGGGGGTGGGGGGGGGGGGGGGTGGGGGGGGGGGGGGGTGGGGGGGGGGGGGGGTGGGGGGGGGGGGGGGTGGGGGGGGGGGGGGGTGGGGGGGGGGGGGGGTGGGGGGGGGGGGGGGTGGGGGGGGGGGGGGGTGGGGGGGGGGGGGGGTGGGGGGGGGGGGGGGTGGGGGGGGGGGGGGGTGGGGGGGGGGGGGGGTGGGGGGGGGGGGGGGTGGGGGGGGGGGGGGGTGGGGGGGGGGGGGGGTGGGGGGGGGGGGGGGTGGGGGGGGGGGGGGGTGGGGGGGGGGGGGGGTGGGGGGGGGGGGGGGTGGGGGGGGGGGGGGGTGGGGGGGGGGGGGGGTGGGGGGGGGGGGGGGTGGGGGGGGGGGGGGGTGGGGGGGGGGGGGGGTGGGGGGGGGGGGGGGTGGGGGGGGGGGGGGGTGGGGGGGGGGGGGGGTGGGGG
Source organism: Sphaerodactylus townsendi (assembly GCF_021028975.2). Classification (NCBI taxonomy): domain Eukaryota; kingdom Metazoa; phylum Chordata; class Lepidosauria; order Squamata; family Sphaerodactylidae; genus Sphaerodactylus; species Sphaerodactylus townsendi. The sequence goes on along the minus strand of NC_059427.1, from coordinate 26,970,021 downwards.
GGGGGGGGGGTGGGGGGGGGGGGGGGTGGGGGGGGGGGGGGGTGGGGGGGGGGGGGGGTGGGGGGGGGGGGGGGTGGGGGGGGGGGGGGGTGGGGGGGGGGGGGGGTGGGGGGGGGGGGGGGTGGGGGGGGGGGGGGGTGGGGGGGGGGGGGGGTGGGGGGGGGGGGGGGTGGGGGGGGGGGGGGGTGGGGGGGGGGGGGGGTGGGGGGGGGGGGGGGTGGGGGGGGGGGGGGGTGGGGGGGGGGGGGGGTGGGGGGGGGGGGGGGTGGGGGGGGGGGGGGGTGGGGGGGGGGGGGGGTGGGGGGGGGGGGGGGTGGGGGGGGGGGGGGGTGGGGGGGGGGGGGGGTGGGGGGGGGGGGGGGTGGGGGGGGGGGGGGGTGGGGGGGGGGGGGGGTGGGGGGGGGGGGGGGTGGGGGGGGGGGGGGGTGGGGGGGGGGGGGGGTGGGGGGGGGGGGGGGTGGGGGGGGGGGGGGGTGGGGGGGGGGGGGGGTGGGGGGGGGGGGGGGTGGGGGGGGGGGGGGGTGGGGGGGGGGGGGGGTGGGGGGGGGGGGGGGTGGGGGGGGGGGGGGGTGGGGGGGGGGGGGGGTGGGGGGGGGGGGGGGTGGGGGGGGGGGGGGGTGGGGGGGGGGGGGGGTGGGGGGGGGGGGGGGTGGGGGGGGGGGGGGGTGGGGGGGGGGGGGGGTGGGGGGGGGGGGGGGTGGGGGGGGGGGGGGGTGGGGGGGGGGGGGGGTGGGGGGGGGGGGGGGTGGGGGGGGGGGGGGGTGGGGGGGGGGGGGGGTGGGGGGGGGGGGGGGTGGGGGGGGGGGGGGGTGGGGGGGGGGGGGGGTGGGGGGGGGGGGGGGTGGGGGGGGGGGGGGGTGGGGGGGGGGGGGGGTGGGGGGGGGGGGGGGTGGGGGGGGGGGGGGGTGGGGGGGGGGGGGGGTGGGGGGGGGGGGGGGTGGGGGGGGGGGGGGGTGGGGGGGGGGGGGGGTGGGGGGGGGGGGGGGTGGGGGGGGGGGGGGGTGGGGGGGGGGGGGGGTGGGGGGGGGGGGGGGTGGGGGGGGGGGGGGGTGGGGGGGGGGGGGGGTGGGGGGGGGGGGGGGTGGGGGGGGGGGGGGGTGGGGGGGGGGGGGGGTGGGGGGGGGGGGGGGTGGGGGGGGGGGGGGGTGGGGGGGGGGGGGGGTGGGGGGGGGGGGGGGTGGGGGGGGGGGGGGGTGGGGGGGGGGGGGGGTGGGGGGGGGGGGGGGTGGGGGGGGGGGGGGGTGGGGGGGGGGGGGGGTGGGGGGGGGGGGGGGTGGGGGGGGGGGGGGGTGGGGGGGGGGGGGGGTGGGGGGGGGGGGGGGTGGGGGGGGGGGGGGGTGGGGGGGGGGGGGGGTGGGGGGGGGGGGGGGTGGGGGGGGGGGGGGGTGGGGGGGGGGGGGGGTGGGGGGGGGGGGGGGTGGGGGGGGGGGGGGGTGGGGGGGGGGGGGGGTGGGGGGGGGGGGGGGTGGGGGGGGGGGGGGGTGGGGGGGGGGGGGGGTGGGGGGGGGGGGGGGTGGGGGGGGGGGGGGGTGGGGGGGGGGGGGGGTGGGGGGGGGGGGGGGTGGGGGGGGGGGGGGGTGGGGGGGGGGGGGGGTGGGGGGGGGGGGGGGTGGGGGGGGGGGGGGGTGGGGGGGGGGGGGGGTGGGGGGGGGGGGGGGTGGGGGGGGGGGGGGGTGGGGGGGGGGGGGGGTGGGGGGGGGGGGGGGTGGGGGGGGGGGGGGGTGGGGGGGGGGGGGGGTGGGGGGGGGGGGGGGTGGGGGGGGGGGGGGGTGGGGGGGGGGGGGGGTGGGGGGGGGGGGGGGTGGGGGGGGGGGGGGGTGGGGGGGGGGGGGGGTGGGGGGGGGGGGGGGTGGGGGGGGGGGGGGGTGGGGGGGGGGGGGGGTGGGGGGGGGGGGGGGTGGGGGGGGGGGGGGGTGGGGGGGGGGGGGGGTGGGGGGGGGGGGGGGTGGGGGGGGGGGGGGGTGGGGGGGGGGGGGGGTGGGGGGGGGGGGGGGTGGGGGGGGGGGGGGGTGGGGGGGGGGGGGGGTGGGGGGGGGGGGGGGTGGGGGGGGGGGGGGGTGGGGGGGGGGGGGGGTGGGGGGGGGGGGGGGTGGGGGGGGGGGGGGGTGGGGGGGGGGGGGGGTGGGGGGGGGGGGGGGTGGGGGGGGGGGGGGGTGGGGGGGGGGGGGGGTGGGGGGGGGGGGGGGTGGGGGGGGGGGGGGGTGGGGGGGGGGGGGGGTGGGGGGGGGGGGGGGTGGGGGGGGGGGGGGGTGGGGGGGGGGGGGGGTGGGGGGGGGGGGGGGTGGGGGGGGGGGGGGGTGGGGGGGGGGGGGGGTGGGGGGGGGGGGGGGTGGGGGGGGGGGGGGGTGGGGGGGGGGGGGGGTGGGGGGGGGGGGGGGTGGGGGGGGGGGGGGGTGGGGGGGGGGGGGGGTGGGGGGGGGGGGGGGTGGGGGGGGGGGGGGGTGGGGGGGGGGGGGGGTGGGGGGGGGGGGGGGTGGGGGGGGGGGGGGGTGGGGGGGGGGGGGGGTGGGGGGGGGGGGGGGTGGGGGGGGGGGGGGGTGGGGGGGGGGGGGGGTGGGGGGGGGGGGGGGTGGGGGGGGGGGGGGGTGGGGGGGGGGGGGGGTGGGGGGGGGGGGGGGTGGGGGGGGGGGGGGGTGGGGGGGGGGGGGGGTGGGGGGGGGGGGGGGTGGGGGGGGGGGGGGGTGGGGGGGGGGGGGGGTGGGGGGGGGGGGGGGTGGGGGGGGGGGGGGGTGGGGGGGGGGGGGGGTGGGGGGGGGGGGGGGTGGGGGGGGGGGGGGGTGGGGGGGGGGGGGGGTGGGGGGGGGGGGGGGTGGGGGGGGGGGGGGGTGGGGGGGGGGGGGGGTGGGGGGGGGGGGGGGTGGGGGGGGGGGGGGGTGGGGGGGGGGGGGGGTGGGGGGGGGGGGGGGTGGGGGGGGGGGGGGGTGGGGGGGGGGGGGGGTGGGGGGGGGGGGGGGTGGGGGGGGGGGGGGGTGGGGGGGGGGGGGGGTGGGGGGGGGGGGGGGTGGGGGGGGGGGGGGGTGGGGGGGGGGGGGGGTGGGGGGGGGGGGGGGTGGGGGGGGGGGGGGGTGGGGGGGGGGGGGGGTGGGGGGGGGGGGGGGTGGGGGGGGGGGGGGGTGGGGGGGGGGGGGGGTGGGGGGGGGGGGGGGTGGGGGGGGGGGGGGGTGGGGGGGGGGGGGGGTGGGGGGGGGGGGGGGTGGGGGGGGGGGGGGGTGGGGGGGGGGGGGGGTGGGGGGGGGGGGGGGTGGGGGGGGGGGGGGGTGGGGGGGGGGGGGGGTGGGGGGGGGGGGGGGTGGGGGGGGGGGGGGGTGGGGGGGGGGGGGGGTGGGGGGGGGGGGGGGTGGGGGGGGGGGGGGGTGGGGGGGGGGGGGGGTGGGGGGGGGGGGGGGTGGGGGGGGGGGGGGGTGGGGGGGGGGGGGGGTGGGGGGGGGGGGGGGTGGGGGGGGGGGGGGGTGGGGGGGGGGGGGGGTGGGGGGGGGGGGGGGTGGGGGGGGGGGGGGGTGGGGGGGGGGGGGGGTGGGGGGGGGGGGGGGTGGGGGGGGGGGGGGGTGGGGGGGGGGGGGGGTGGGGGGGGGGGGGGGTGGGGGGGGGGGGGGGTGGGGGGGGGGGGGGGTGGGGGGGGGGGGGGGTGGGGGGGGGGGGGGGTGGGGGGGGGGGGGGGTGGGGGGGGGGGGGGGTGGGGGGGGGGGGGGGTGGGGGGGGGGGGGGGTGGGGGGGGGGGGGGGTGGGGGGGGGGGGGGGTGGGGGGGGGGGGGGGTGGGGGGGGGGGGGGGTGGGGGGGGGGGGGGGTGGGGGGGGGGGGGGGTGGGGGGGGGGGGGGGTGGGGGGGGGGGGGGGTGGGGGGGGGGGGGGGTGGGGGGGGGGGGGGGTGGGGGGGGGGGGGGGTGGGGGGGGGGGGGGGTGGGGGGGGGGGGGGGTGGGGGGGGGGGGGGGTGGGGGGGGGGGGGGGTGGGGGGGGGGGGGGGTGGGGGGGGGGGGGGGTGGGGGGGGGGGGGGGTGGGGGGGGGGGGGGGTGGGGGGGGGGGGGGGTGGGGGGGGGGGGGGGTGGGGGGGGGGGGGGGTGGGGGGGGGGGGGGGTGGGGGGGGGGGGGGGTGGGGGGGGGGGGGGGTGGGGGGGGGGGGGGGTGGGGGGGGGGGGGGGTGGGGGGGGGGGGGGGTGGGGGGGGGGGGGGGTGGGGGGGGGGGGGGGTGGGGGGGGGGGGGGGTGGGGGGGGGGGGGGGTGGGGGGGGGGGGGGGTGGGGGGGGGGGGGGGTGGGGGGGGGGGGGGGTGGGGGGGGGGGGGGGTGGGGGGGGGGGGGGGTGGGGGGGGGGGGGGGTGGGGGGGGGGGGGGGTGGGGGGGGGGGGGGGTGGGGGGGGGGGGGGGTGGGGGGGGGGGGGGGTGGGGGGGGGGGGGGGTGGGGGGGGGGGGGGGTGGGGGGGGGGGGGGGTGGGGGGGGGGGGGGGTGGGGGGGGGGGGGGGTGGGGGGGGGGGGGGGTGGGGGGGGGGGGGGGTGGGGGGGGGGGGGGGTGGGGGGGGGGGGGGGTGGGGGGGGGGGGGGGTGGGGGGGGGGGGGGGTGGGGGGGGGGGGGGGTGGGGGGGGGGGGGGGTGGGGGGGGGGGGGGGTGGGGGGGGGGGGGGGTGGGGGGGGGGGGGGGTGGGGGGGGGGGGGGGTGGGGGGGGGGGGGGGTGGGGGGGGGGGGGGGTGGGGGGGGGGGGGGGTGGGGGGGGGGGGGGGTGGGGGGGGGGGGGGGTGGGGGGGGGGGGGGGTGGGGGGGGGGGGGGGTGGGGGGGGGGGGGGGTGGGGGGGGGGGGGGGTGGGGGGGGGGGGGGGTGGGGGGGGGGGGGGGTGGGGGGGGGGGGGGGTGGGGGGGGGGGGGGGTGGGGGGGGGGGGGGGTGGGGGGGGGGGGGGGTGGGGGGGGGGGGGGGTGGGGGGGGGGGGGGGTGGGGGGGGGGGGGGGTGGGGGGGGGGGGGGGTGGGGGGGGGGGGGGGTGGGGGGGGGGGGGGGTGGGGGGGGGGGGGGGTGGGGGGGGGGGGGGGTGGGGGGGGGGGGGGGTGGGGGGGGGGGGGGGTGGGGGGGGGGGGGGGTGGGGGGGGGGGGGGGTGGGGGGGGGGGGGGGTGGGGGGGGGGGGGGGTGGGGGGGGGGGGGGGTGGGGGGGGGGGGGGGTGGGGGGGGGGGGGGGTGGGGGGGGGGGGGGGTGGGGGGGGGGGGGGGTGGGGGGGGGGGGGGGTGGGGGGGGGGGGGGGTGGGGGGGGGGGGGGGTGGGGGGGGGGGGGGGTGGGGGGGGGGGGGGGTGGGGGGGGGGGGGGGTGGGGGGGGGGGGGGGTGGGGGGGGGGGGGGGTGGGGGGGGGGGGGGGTGGGGGGGGGGGGGGGTGGGGGGGGGGGGGGGTGGGGGGGGGGGGGGGTGGGGGGGGGGGGGGGTGGGGGGGGGGGGGGGTGGGGGGGGGGGGGGGTGGGGGGGGGGGGGGGTGGGGGGGGGGGGGGGTGGGGGGGGGGGGGGGTGGGGGGGGGGGGGGGTGGGGGGGGGGGGGGGTGGGGGGGGGGGGGGGTGGGGGGGGGGGGGGGTGGGGGGGGGGGGGGGTGGGGGGGGGGGGGGGTGGGGGGGGGGGGGGGTGGGGGGGGGGGGGGGTGGGGGGGGGGGGGGGTGGGGGGGGGGGGGGGTGGGGGGGGGGGGGGGTGGGGGGGGGGGGGGGTGGGGGGGGGGGGGGGTGGGGGGGGGGGGGGGTGGGGGGGGGGGGGGGTGGGGGGGGGGGGGGGTGGGGGGGGGGGGGGGTGGGGGGGGGGGGGGGTGGGGGGGGGGGGGGGTGGGGGGGGGGGGGGGTGGGGGGGGGGGGGGGTGGGGGGGGGGGGGGGTGGGGGGGGGGGGGGGTGGGGGGGGGGGGGGGTGGGGGGGGGGGGGGGTGGGGGGGGGGGGGGGTGGGGGGGGGGGGGGGTGGGGGGGGGGGGGGGTGGGGGGGGGGGGGGGTGGGGGGGGGGGGGGGTGGGGGGGGGGGGGGGTGGGGGGGGGGGGGGGTGGGGGGGGGGGGGGGTGGGGGGGGGGGGGGGTGGGGGGGGGGGGGGGTGGGGGGGGGGGGGGGTGGGGGGGGGGGGGGGTGGGGGGGGGGGGGGGTGGGGGGGGGGGGGGGTGGGGGGGGGGGGGGGTGGGGGGGGGGGGGGGTGGGGGGGGGGGGGGGTGGGGGGGGGGGGGGGTGGGGGGGGGGGGGGGTGGGGGGGGGGGGGGGTGGGGGGGGGGGGGGGTGGGGGGGGGGGGGGGTGGGGGGGGGGGGGGGTGGGGGGGGGGGGGGGTGGGGGGGGGGGGGGGTGGGGGGGGGGGGGGGTGGGGGGGGGGGGGGGTGGGGGGGGGGGGGGGTGGGGGGGGGGGGGGGTGGGGGGGGGGGGGGGTGGGGGGGGGGGGGGGTGGGGGGGGGGGGGGGTGGGGGGGGGGGGGGGTGGGGGGGGGGGGGGGTGGGGGGGGGGGGGGGTGGGGGGGGGGGGGGGTGGGGGGGGGGGGGGGTGGGGGGGGGGGGGGGTGGGGGGGGGGGGGGGTGGGGGGGGGGGGGGGTGGGGGGGGGGGGGGGTGGGGGGGGGGGGGGGTGGGGGGGGGGGGGGGTGGGGGGGGGGGGGGGTGGGGGGGGGGGGGGGTGGGGGGGGGGGGGGGTGGGGGGGGGGGGGGGTGGGGGGGGGCTTCTTCTTCTTCTTCTTCTTCTTCTTCTTCTTCTTCTTCTTCTTCTTCTTCTTCTTCTTCTTCTTCTTCTTCTTCTTCTTCTTCTTCTTCTTCTTCTTCTTCTTCATGATGCAGCAGGCTTCATGTGGAAGGGTGAGGAATCAAACCCAGTTCTCCAGATTAGAGTCCGCAACTCTTCACTACTACACCATGCTGACTTTCAAGACCATGTGATCAGCAGTTAAGCTAAGGCCATTGCTTTCACATCCTGCATGTGAGCTCCCAAAGGCACCTGGTGGGCCACTGCGAGTAGCAGAGAGCTGGACTAGATGGACTCTGGTCTGATCCAGCTGGCTTGTTCTTATGTTCTTATGTTCTTAAGCTACGGTATTGTTTTTTTCTGCAGGGGAGCTAGGATCAGCACTATGGCAGCTGCCGGAGACTCACATTCACTATATTCAATGGGAAGGGGAGGCTGGCAAGTGCCTTGCCACTTGTCTGATCAGCCAAAGGCTGTTAGCCCCAGGAATCCTCCTCTTCTATTCCTTTCGTTCCTAATGTGTTTTCCTTTTTTGCTCTAGCTTGGAATTCTGCATACAAAACCTACTATTATGTCTATTTTTTACGCAGCTAGCAATCTTAGGTTTATAACCGGGCAACGAACCGAGTTACGGGGAAAAAAGTACCTGCAAAAATACCGTGGGTGTGTCGACTGACAAATGATGCTGAAGTCAAAGGTGTGGTGAGGTTCAGGTGTTGTGGGGTTTTGGAGACACGGTAAAGTTTGTTTTAAAAGCGTGTTGCGCATTGAACTTTCTTGCTCCCGGCCGCTACTTCCCACTTCCCCTGAACTAGCAAATTAACACTCTGTAGCAATCTAGTGTGCAAACTATCACATTGGATTATGGGTTGACTCCGTTCAAAGAAAAACAAATTCTCAAAAGATTTCTGCTTTTGCAAGGAAAGGATGTTACTCAATTATAAGTGCATTAGCAAATTGCAGCTTTCTGCCCGGGCATTCCAAGAACACTCGTAAGCTTCCATCAGTGCCAGTGGGGACTGTATCCAGTTTCCGTTGTGCCATAAGAGAATATTTAGTACTTCAAGCTGCTGTCCGTTTTTTCCTGTCAAAGTTCAAGGTTGACATTTCCAGGACTGTTTGCTCTCCTCTTATGAAGGGGCTTTGTAGCACTCAACTTAAGCCCCCGAGTTTGGCTTGGAGTCTCCTGAGGAAAAAGAACATTGACACTAAGCTCGCTAAAGACCGCGTTCCAGTGAGCAGCAAGCTTGTGTTCTTGTGTGCTGGAAAGGCAGAAGCTTGCCGAAAGTGTGTAGAGGACTTTGTGTGAGGCCTGTTATTCATGTGAAGCAAGTTCTTCGAACAGTAGCAAATGTTCTGGAAGCTTTGTCATCGTTTCTAGGCCAGAAAAGAGACTTTTTTGAATCTTCGCTAGGGCCAGAGGTGGGATCCAACCAGTTCTCACCACTTCTCTAGAAGTGGTTACTAATTTTTTCTGAGTGCTGAGAAGGGGTTACTAAAGCAACCTCCCTGCCCAATAGGGATTGGAGGTGCGTGTGTGTGGCGGTGCCACTGGTTGAATCCCACCACCATCGGAACCTGTTATTAAAAATTTTGGATCCCACCACTGACTAGGGCTGATTTTGCATGGCACAATTACACAGAGGTTGAACTGGGATCATATATACTGGGGTGTGTGTGTGTGTGTTTATTGTGGTTTCTTGGCACGGCTCCCTGCTTTTGCCCAGGAACAGAGTTAGGACCAGTAGGAAATGCTCCAGTTTGCTCTGCACAAATCGACTTATTTACTTCGGAAGCATGTCTGAGCATGCCCAGTGTCCCACGTTCTGATTGGCTGTTGTTTTTGGGTGGGAGCTGCAAGCACCTGTGAGCTTGCCCGGCATCCCATGTTCTGATTGGCTGTTGTTTTCGAGTGGCAGCTTGAATAAAGGTCAGGCAGGGGGTGGGAAAAATAAACTTTGTCTGCTCCCAATTGGTGTTTTTGTGTATGTGCTGTGGGAATGGAAGAAATTGATCTGTGTTTTTAATGGTTTGAAGTAAGATTTTGCTGTCAGAGGGAGAAAACTAGTGAATAGGTCTGCTAGTTGATTTAAAATAAACCTTGTATTGAGGAAAATATACCAAGTGATTGTTCTGATTGCCTGTTACTTTTGAGTGGCAGCTGCAAGCACCTGTGAGCTTGCCCAGTGTCCTTAGTTCTGATTGGCTGTTGTTTTTGAGTGGCAGCTTAAATGAATGTCAAGTAGGGAGATCAGGCAGCTGGGTGTGAAAAATAAACCGGTCCCACTCCTGATTGGTTTTTGCACAGTACAGGTACAAGCAGGATTTTTAAAAAGAACCTCCAAACTGGTGATTTTTGAAAATCCCAGGTTAAGGTAAATATTGCAGGGAGACACTGGGGCAGACCCTGTGCAGCTTCAGGAACCATGAGGAATTCCCGGCTGCACAGGGATATTGTCCATGCTCACCCTGGGATATTTTGACCATGCAAAAACAGCCTAGGAGTAATTGATGCCTTTGGCAGTGGTCCTTGGTTTTACAACATGGGGTGGCTGCTGAACAATTGTATGCTAAGGTTGTTTCAAGGGAGGAACTAACAAGCGGGAGTCAGTACTAGATCCTTCTTCCTTTTCACTGTAGCCATCTTCCCCAGGCTACCTACTTTTCCTCTAGATGGGCACAGAGACTGAAAATTAGCCCTTCTGGGAGGCAAAGGTCATGGGGTCACAGTTCAGTGACTCTTCTGCCACTTGCATCCTGATTCCTCCCCCCCCCCACCCAGAAACTGCTGCTTTTCCAAATCTTGGCAACTTGCTTTTCAACAGTAAGATTAGTAGTATAATAGCGGGGTCATCTTTAGTGACTTATTGGCCTTACAACATGATGTGGATCGATATCTTTGGAGCAGTGTTCGTTGGAACAATTTTGGCTCCTCTAAGAATGAGGAAAACTAAACATCTAACGATTCAGTTATTAAGATCAAGAAAATGTTGATGCGTAGATGAAGATGGGACAGTTTTAGTCTAAAAGACTGGCTGACAGAAATTAAGAGAAATGTTATTATCGGTTGAGTAATGGCAAGGAAACATGGTTTAGGATGTGTCATATCAAATTTGCAATGGGAGGCTTGCTCATTTCCACTACTTCTGCTTTGGAACCAAGGTGCTGTCCTCAACTCTGACCTGTACTATATCCCTACAATCACAGGGCATAACCAAGTTGCAGAGCATATGCAAAGCTTATTATAGAAGCTGTAATGAGTGAAGGTTATGATCCTGTGATTTTGGAACATCCTCCTCCTGAAGACCCATCCAAACCCATCTGCACATCAGTTTTTAGTGCATAGTAATTTAACATTTAAGGTGGATTTTGGTGGTCTGGGAAAGCATGGGTGTGGGGAGGAATATTGCCATTAAACCCCACAAATCAGCATACCCGTAGTGCACTTTCTGCTCTTGAAAAAGAGGTAGGCACAAATCCCAGTAAACAAAGAGTTTTGTTTGGGTGCTGTGTGGTTTCCGGGCTCTAGAATGTTTTGGCTGTAATATTCTAGAACACGGCCATACAGCCCGGAAACCACACAGCACCCAAGTGATTCCGGCCGTGAAAGCCTTCGACAATACACAGAGTTTTGTGTTAGGAAGTTCTTACTTCTTTGAAGGTTTAAATGTACAAACGTTTGGAACTTCCTGTGTTGTCTGTGTGGCTTTCGGTTACCTTGAATTAACTTTTTTTTTTTGCTTGTCCTTTGAAAAACTTCTGTTTTTTCCTTTCCTTTTAAAGTCGGCACTGTACTGTTTCCGTGGAGGAGATTGTCTGCTGCAAATAAAGAAGCTGGTACAAGAAAAATTGTCTCCAGGTTTTAATAAATCCACATCTTAGGCTAGATATAAAGTTTGATTAGACTCCCTCTATTGTTATACGTAATTAAATTCTTGCGTGCCTTTAGCTGGGGAGGATCTTCTGATTTAATATGTACTTTCTTCAGAGGAGCAACTCTGAATGCTTTTTAATTTATGGCTCTGGCATTCTTATTAGCGCGCCCACTGTAGATTACCGTGTTTGTCAGAGCATCTGATGCTGCTGTCACACTGGATTCTTTTCAGTTGGAAGAGACCAAAAGGCCACCAAGTCCAATCCCAGCTGTGACACCAGGCCTTCTGCTATCTCGACCTTCCTCAGATCAATCTACAGAATTTTATGTGCCAAAATAAGAATGGAAGTGTAATTCCAGATGAACCAAAATATCACAGAAGAGTTGAGCAGACGCTTTCAAGTTCTCTACCACACTTTTACTTCCGGGATGTTAAGTACAAAGAACAATGCATAGAAGGCGGGAAAGAAAAATTGTAGAAAATTTTCTTTCCCCTTTTCCCATTTTCTTTCAATACTTCGTGTTTAAACTGATGAAGAGCTCAGGGGAACTGAAGAAGAAGAAGAAGAAGGAAGAAGGAAGAAGAAGAAGAAGAAGAAGAAGAAGAAGAAGAAGAGGAGGAGGAGTAGTTTGGATTTATATCCCCCCTTTCTCTCCTGTAGGAGACTCAAAGGGGCTTACAATCTCCTTGACCTTCCCCCCTCACAACAAACACCCTGTGAGGTAGGTGGGGCTGAGAGAGCTCCCGAAAAACTGTGAGGCATGTGTGGGAGTGCACAGGCTAATCTGAATTCCCCAGATAAGCCTCCACAGCTCAGGCGGCAGAGCTGGGAATCAAACCTGGTTCCTCCAGATTAGAATGCGCCTTCTCTTAACCACTGCGCCACTGCTGCTCCTTGCTCTCACTAGTTTACGATCTTTCGGTTCTAATGAAAACAGTAATCACTACTGTTGTGTTTGGATTGTTTTCTCCACAGACCACCATAGACCAATTTGCTCTGTTACCAGCTGGATAATAGATTTTATCTTATTAAGCTATTTAAAGTATTTATACCTGGCCTTTCAACCCAAATCCTCAAGGTGGGTTGTAATAAAATATGAATAAAGCTTTTTTAAAATGAAAATAACCGAAGTAGAAAATAACCAATGAACTGTGCTGTTTTTTTCATTATAGTGGATAATGGGTTGGGTCCAGCCAGTCTTTCAGCTGCTGAAACGGGTGGGAAAGCCCCTTTTGGCCATTAAAAAGGCTATGTGGGGATCATGGGACCCACGAAGACAGAAATGATGCAGGGCTGGATATAGTATGTTTTCTTTGTTTGTGTCTAAGGTAAAATTTCCCCTTCAGTCATGTCCGACCCTGGGGTACCACTGCGAGCAGTGATTTTATAAGCAAGCCTCTTTTGTGGGATAGTTTGCCATTGCTTTTCCCGGCTATTCTTTTCCCCCTAGTGATGAGCTAGGTACTCATTTACCGACCAAGAAATGGATGGATGGCTGAGTTGGCCATGAGCCAGCTGCCAGGATATCTGACCCACCGGGGGCTCGAACTCCTGACCTTGTGAGTGGCAGTGCAAGCACTTAACCACTATACCACGCGGCTTTTTTTGGGGTGTCTAATGAGTCCAAATGAACCTCCCAAAGAAGGAGGTTTCACAGTTTCAGAACCATATGAAGAGGGCTTTGTCTCCTGCAGCTCCTAATATCTAAAGGGCTTAACAGGTTCATGTAGAAGAGGGCATGGCCCAAAACCTTTTGGGGCTTTTATTGTAAATTAGGGCTTGAAATGAACAAGCTTTCTATGGAGATTTCTCAGGACACAGTAATACTGGTCCATTGTGAGTGCATTTTGTTTTCACCGTTGGACATTCTGGACAGTCTTCAAGATCAGTCAAATTAAGAGAACAAGGCTGTAATCAAAATGAGAAGAAGAAGATGATGATGATGAAGATGATGATGATGACAATGAAGAAGAAGAGGAGGAGGAGTTTGGATTCATAGCACAAGAGTTAAAAAATGATAAAGGCTCCATCAGTATTTTGACAATTTGAAATATTATATTGTTTTAGTTGAAAGCTTTACATTTTCATTGGGGTTTAAGAAGAATTGGTAGTTTAGGAGATTGGGATGTTGGTTGGGAAGATACATGCAAATAGGGCCTACTTTCTAGTTGGCTGCTAAGTTCAACTTGAGGTAACCAGTATGAAAACTTTCCTTCCTGCCTCCTCCCTGTTTGCTCAAGGACTGAGTACAAATCTGAGTTATCAGACAAGGTTCAAAATGCCCGGGAAGTCATTAATTCAGCAGGTGAATCCCCAGTTGAAAACAGACATTTAGCGTGGCAGGACCCTACTGAGCCTGCACAGCTTGCTGTGGCCTAAAGTCCACCTGGAGAAGCAGAGGGGAAGCTGAGCAGGGAGCCACATAGTCTATGCTAGGAATGAAACAAGGAGATTGATGGTGACAAAAACATACACCTTGGGTATATTTTGGTTTCAGTTATAAAGCTAGGAGTTTGAATAGAAGCAAGAAGATTATTTTTCCCAGGAGGAATCCCAGCGAGGTTTCAGATATGCTTCCTGATTGACATTGATAAGGGGAAAGTCTTGGACAGAGAAGAGGTTGTGTTCGAAGCAGTCTTGTTCATTCATTGAGTAAAGATGCATGAGAGTGTTGAGAACATTAATAGAAGTCTAGGTCTTTGTTTTCAGGAATCCTAGCACAGCAGGGTCCTTTGGGTTTAAGCGTAGTTAATTATTGAAAGGTTCTGGTTCACAGATTGTAGCTAGAGAAAAAGGAAAGGCTTGCTTTTCTCTGCTTCTCTTCAGCCCTTGTCTTGGAGATGGCCTCAAACTCATTTTCAGGAGGTCTTGTGAATGGTAGGGAGTAACAGGCCCCAAATAGATGGTGGAAGGGAGAAGGTCACAAAGTGTACGCTTGATGACAACATGTTTTGGTTGTAATACATTTTAATAAGTGTATCTTCTGGTCGATCAAGACCACCCATGGCTGTGATCTCTACTTTGTGCCTGCTCTCGTGTTCGATTTCTGTAACATATTGCTGTGACAATTTCCAAAACCCTTTACAAATTTACAGAATGAGAATCCTGCAGTGTTCTCCCCCATGAAGTTATGCATGAAATAAAAATACCAAAAAGGCTTCTGCTGTGTTCCTCATGCGGATGGCCATGCTGTCTCTAGCAATACTTCTCCTATGCCAGATCTGTGTGGAAAATTCTGCTTATGCTGAATTTTTTAAAGGTGTGAAACTAAAATCTCTTCTTTTTTGCTCATTTCACTAACAGGAGTATAATTTCATTCTTGCCACGAACAAAGTTGATTGCCTTCCATCTCATTAAATCCTGTTATATCTTATACTGCATATAACAAAATATTTAGACAATACAGAGGCAGGGGGTTGTGCACTAGTAATCAAAACTGTGAGCAATGCACAAACAATGACTAGCAGTCAGTAAGACTGCACAGTTTAACACTTTACTCAGTCACTAGTGCGAACAGAGTCTACGTGGGGCTTTTTGACAATAAATGCCCCAGTCTTCTCAAAAATATGTCAAAGCATACAATCATCCAGCAGTTCATATCACTGTAAGCTTCTCTAAAGTCAATAGAAAACCCACAACTTCAAGGACATTTTGCAGCAAGAGATAGCAGCACAGAGAGTAACACAGTCCAAACTGAATTGTAAGAACATCTAGCTTTGGACAAATTTTAGGAACATGGAAAATACCATGTGCTCACCAAATACCATTTTTCACCAGATATCATGAGCTTTTGAAGATTTATTGAAGCCAGATACTACCGGATACTGGCAGCATATTGTGGGTTTTCTATAGAGCTTAGAGAAGCTTTCATTGACGAGAATTAGTTGAATGGGCATTAGTTGTCTAATAGCCCCACTTGTAGACTCTGTTCACACTAGTGATTGAGTAAAGCATGAATCTGTTCAGTCCTACTGGCTGCTGGCCATTGTTTGTGCATTGCTCACAGTTTTGATTATAACAAAATATTGTAAGGCTAAAAATGAACCCAGGATAGGTTTGTGAAGAAGTAGATTGCCTATAGAGTAAGGCAAAGCAAATCAGGTATTGTGGTGTTTTATTTGCGGCTGTAAATTTTCTCAGTGAGGCTGCAAGCCGGAAAGGGGAAGGATGGTATATTAAACCTAATAATAAGAATAAGAATAATTTTTTTTCTTTTATCTTTTTTTCATCTGCCTTGGGAAAGATGTGGCTAAGAAGCAGAATATATATTTATGGCCATGGGACAGCTCAAATATCACATTGCAGAAAATTTGGTCAGATTAAAGATCTCGTCCCAGATGAAAGCACATTCTTCCTTTGGGACAACTGATGAACAGCAGGGTTTAGCTTTGACATGACCGACTGCAAGCGAGCTTCCAGATATCAGCCAGCTATACTGGTGATGTCTAATCACAATGGATACCAGATTTAAAGCATTTGAACACATCAATCTGGGTTGTGTCCTGGCTTCCTACCTCTTTAATTTATTCCTCCACGAGTTGGTACTTCATCTCCGTGACGTGAAAGGACACTGCCCCACTTTGAACCTCCATGAGATTCTGGTTCTCTTATACGCAGACGACACTGTTTTACTGTCCCGCAAAGAGTTGGGCTCAGATGCTTCCTTTTATCTTTTATCAACTACTGCAAAGAAAATACACTGGAACTGAATTTTGTTAAATCTGAAATACTTGTCTTTGGCAAAATTTGGAAGCCTTACACCTGGCATCTGCGTGGAAATATGATTGAACAGGTCAATTGTTTTCGGTATTTAGGAGTGGCCTTTCAAAACAACCTAAAATGGACAAATCATATGAGTCAAATAACCACTTCAGCCAACCGTAACTTCGCCGCCATTAGACATTTTTTTCACCAAAAGTGGCCAACACATTCCTTCGATTATTACCATCTATAAATCAAAACTTCTGCCTCTATAAATTACCATCTATAAATCAAAACTTCAGCGTGGAACAATACCCGCATACATCCGTAATTTAACATCACCAGCCTTGAGGCACATATTCATGCAAGCTCGAATGAATATTCTGCCCTCGGCCATTCTTAGAGGAAGATACATGCAGATCCCATCACTGGCAAGAACATGTCTTTGCCCTTTAAAGCAAAAAGAAACTACAGAACACATCCTTCTCCATTGTGTCCTGTACAGTTCCATAAGAAGAGATTTTATCGAACCCCATCTTAATCTCGATCTTTTGAACTCTGATATGGACAAGACCTGGTTTCTCTTAAACAACTGCTGTCCAAGAAGAACAGAGGATGTGACCAAGTTTTTGGCAATGGCACTCGATCCCAGACTTTCATAAAGTTTTAACTATTTTTACAAAAAAAAATATTTATTTATTTTTAATTGAATTTCTATGCCAATAAAGGTTATTTGTGTTTGTAATAATGCATTTGTGCAATGCTTGCAGCTACTGGAGCATTTTCATAGCCAAAAAGATTTCCAGCCATGGAGCGTGACTTTCTCACCTGCCACGGCAGTGCAAAATGCTGCTCCTGTGGTTAGAAAAGTGAGAAGGTTATGCTCAGCCAATGGAAAGCTTTTGTCTATGGGATGTTCTGGTAGATGCAAGCTAAAAGATTTATCCACGCAACTCCAGTTTGTACTTGCCTATACATCCATTGCTCAAATTAGAGTAAGCAACTGGAAACTCACCTCCTCCCCTTTTTGTAACGAATAGGAATGCAATTCCAATTAGTCAATGGATCCGCCACTGAAGTTTGATGCTTGCAGAAAAACAAAATGGATTCCCCCCTGTAGGTTTCATGCACACCCATGAATAAACATTAATTACGATGTGACCACAAAGTAAATGCAGCTGTGACCACATGATCTTATTTGGGAGACAAACTTGGGCTCGTAAGGACATAAGAAGAGCCTCACTGGATGAGATCGGTGGTCCATCTAGTCCAGAATCCTGTCTCACACAGTGGCCAACCAGTTACTCTGGAGAGCCAACAGTTGGGCCTAGAGGCCTTCCCCTGATGTAACACTGGTATTCAGAGGCTTACTGCCTCTGAAAGTATAGTTTCCTTTCAGTCACCATGGCTTGTAATCCCTGATAGACCTGGCTGGAAAGGGATCTCCAGAAACCGTTACTCTAAAGATCTGCTATTGAACATTGATTTCTACCCTTTAGCCAAGTGATATTCAGATTCCACAGTGGGTTTGGCTAGTTTCCAGGCCCCATCCATAATTGACATTGTTATCTTAATTAGGATTATTTAGTTGATGTTTACTAAATGGATACATTGCAGATTTTGTAGCCTCTGCACCTCTATGAAGGCTTCTCATAGGATGTCTTGTTTCAGAGCAAAACAATTTAATGACTAAAGTTTGTGTAGCTGAAGGAGACATCTGGCATAATTGAAAATAGGCATACGGGCAAAGTCAGGCTGTTTGGAAGGATCCATTTGGGATGACCTTAAATGAACAATATTTGCTTGCTGGCGAACTTGTACAACTGAACTAAGGTTACTTCATTGCAACATAATATGTCTTGAATTATTAAATTGCAGTTTTGTACACAGTGACTCTAAAAGGCGCTTTGTAATAAATATCCTTGACAGTTGTATGGGAGTAAGCTCCCTGGCTTTTTCAAAGAAGCTAATTTCTATTAGTAGAGGTATTAAATTCCTGCAGCAGTCCTGCAACGTGTGCAGTATCCCATATATGCAGTGCCATGCTGCTTAATTTCTTCTAAAGAGAAAGGGACTGCAAGTAGAACTGGGGCTCAAAGATCATTCAAAAAACACCATCCACTGATCTGGAAGCACACTCTCCCTTTGCGCAGGGACTTCCTGTAGTCAGTTTATACTAAAAGCAAGCAATAACACACTGAAGTGATGGGTTCCCTTTTTATTTTGTATGACGTTTTCAGTGCAGGAGGTACTTTGTTGAGTTTTTGTCTCCTGCGGTGCCTCAGCGCTCCATTCAGGCCCATCCGCTGTCTACAAATTCAGTCCTGACAGTACAACAGCTTGTTTCCAAACTCTCTGCAGCTTGTGGAATCTCAGTCAAGTTCATCAAGGCCTGGAAACCAAATTGAAGGAAGGAAAGACCCATAAATCTGCTCTGCATTGTTGTACACACCCCATCCATCTGTAAAATAAACACCATCCAATTATTCCCTGAGGGTGGCATTTAAATCTTTTCTTACTTCCCTAGTATTGCCACCCCGTAGTTCTTAATTATTCTGTCCTTTGCTGCTGCTGTTAATCTTGGTACAGATTGGTTCAAAATGTTTGTAATATTTAACAACAATGATGGTAGGAAGTAATACCCAAGTAATATAGTGCAACTGCTGTTTCTACCCAGTGGGCTCATAATGCTGGTACCGCACAGTACATAGCTGATGTAGCCAAGTCTGAACTGGGAAATCCCTGTAGATTTGGGGGCAGAGCCTGAGGAGGTAGAGTTTGGGGAGGGGAGGGATCTCAGCAGGGTATAATGCCATAGAGTGCTGATTAGCTGGCTAATGGAAGGCTTACAGGCAGCAAATGGCCTGCATCACTGGCAACATGGCTATATCACTTCTGACATGCACCAGAAGTGACATCTTTGTATTGCTGGCAACGAGGGAACGCTGTGGTACTTGGAAAAAACGCTAGGGTAAAAATGACTTCTATTTGGGTTATTGCCCAAATACCACACTGTCTCCACATTGCTGGTGACCTGATGATAGCACTTCCACCGCACGCTGGAAGTGACATCACTGCTTTGGCAACAACACCCTTCTAGGCCTCCCTTTGCTTTCAATAACTCCATTTCCCTTCCCCATAGTTGCCAAAAGATACCTGGCTGCACTAGCAGCTATCTTGAAGCTTTTGAGTTATTTTTAAAGGCAGCTTCATGTAAAGCTCATTGTAGTAATAGCATCCAGTCTTGGTGAACTTTGCTTTTGGGGGGTGGTCGGAGGGGGTGCATTGAGTGAGTTCAGAGATAACTCAACCAGGAGGCTTCACGTGCAGGAGCGGGGAAACAAAACAAGCCTTTTGGGGGCCCATAAAATTGAACCCCCAGAAGCAAAGGTCTCCAAACCTGGATGCTATTACCAGGAGGGCCTCCTGGAGGCACCTTGAAAGTCTGGTGCCTCTATCTTCAAAAATGTGCAGCCTGCTTACTCACTCAGAAATTCCCCATTGGCTACAATGGAGCCAAGGCACTGCATAGCAGAGAATCTGGGCAAACTTCTTGGGATGCCTGTCAGGGGTGCATTTTTAAAGTTAGTGGCACCAAAATTTTAGGGCATTATCCAGAAATTGTTCTGATGATACCACCCAAGTTTGGTGAAATTTGGGTTTTTTTTTGGGGGGGGGGCAAAGTTATGGACCCTCAAAGGTGTAGCCCCATCTCCTGTTAGCTCCCCATGGAAACAGTGGGGGATGGGGCACTCTCTTTGGGGGTCCATAACTTTACTCCCTGAAGGCCAAAATGCAAAAAACCACCAAAAATACTAAACAACCCCCCCCCCCCCAAAAAAACCCAAAAAAGCCCGAATACCTTGCATTTGGATTCGTTCATATTCGGGCAGGACACATTCGGCCGATTTTTGCCTGAATATGCCCGAATTTACCCAGAATGAATATGGTATTTGTTTTACTCGAATCTCCAAGCCTAGTGGCCACTGCTGCCTTCCCACCCCCAGTCTGGGACAGGGACACTGTACATTGTACCAGTGTCCCCGGGCCTCTGTTTCTGACCCCAGCATAGCAGGGGCAGGGCAGGGGCATGGCCAGGGGCTCCCTCCTGGACTTTGCTGGCCTTATACCAGCTGGCTGTACTTCAGACTTACGCCACCAAAAAGGCGACATAAGTATATCGAGGCCCATAGAGGCTTCTTGGCAGGGAAGCGTTTTCACTTTGTGAGCTTCCCCATGCCACTGGGAAGCCTCTACAAGAGTAGCAGGGTGGCACCACATTGGCATTGGGTCACCACCTCCAGTTTGGATGGAGCTTCCCAAGTGCTATAATATTAGTTTAGATCCACAGACATATTTTGTGAGCCGAAGGCGGGAACAATTTTCATCATCTCCCCCTTCCAATGTAGACCTACAACTCCTATTCAAGAAGTCCCTTGCCTCCCAGAGGCAGCATTTTGAGAGGCTGTTTGAGACTGCAGAGGAATTTTGTCTGTGGAAATCTTCTACTGAGTCCGAATCCAGTCTCTGTGACTTTTCAGTGTCTGATATACACCCATAAAGGATAAAGCCCACAAACAGGAAAGAGCAGTACAACGTCCTCAGGGCTTGCAATTAAACTCTGGCTTGTATACTGAGTGCTGTTCTAGTATGGGACCCGACACATAACTGAAAGTCTTGTCATGCACTCCTTTGGCACTGATCTTGATCCTGCTTATGGATGGTGAGAGCAAGGAGATAAGCTATGCTAGCTCAAGTGTTGGAGAGTCCGATTCAAATCCCTTCTCAGCCATGAAGCTGATTGGGTGCTCTTGGACCAGCTTGGTCTAACTTGATTTTCATAGTTGCGAGGATAAAATAGAGGAGGGGACTATATATACTCCCCTGAGCTTGCTGTAGGAAGGGTTGGTAAAAATAGGTAGACCATTGGACAGATAAAATCTCTCAGTCGTAGGATCTACTCCTGCTACTCAAAGAATCACTGTACCCCTCCACGTTGGTTAGGGAAAATCAGTCCATATACCACGTCAAGAGTTCTGCATAAATTAAAGAGATACTTCCTTCAGGAGACTGTCTTCCTCTGTTTACTGTTAATTAAGAGCGTGGAACCCCTAAGTGTTTTTAGTCGTCTGTTCTCAGAAGAGTCTTTCTGATGAAGAACATCGTTCGTATCAAATTCCTAAAATGTTCTCTCGTTTTCACATGTACTGGAGTTTTTTTGCTGTCTGGCAGTCATGAATAATTAACTACTGTTTATTGTAAACACGTTGTATCCATCCGAATGCTATGCAAATTTTTTGTTTTAAAAGATATCAGAGATTTTTTTTTCAAGAAAGCGTATTAATTGGGAATATAGTAGATTTGTGCAGGTGCTTTTTCCCCCAAACAAAAGGTGTTCTTGTCACCTAGATTATTTTAACAGCCAACATCATTTAAGAAAAGATTAGATGGAGTGAGTGCATTAAGTAATTGGTTTGAATTACTATAAAAATGGATTTATTGTGGGGTGGTAATTAGATAGCATGATTAAAATGTAATCTACCATTGAAATCCTTTCAATCTCTTAATTTAGGTGTTATATTAAGATGAATCCTCGAACTGCAAGTGATTTCCTTCTGTTAAACTTTATCCAGATACCCTGCATTTAGACACATTAATGCAGTAGTTCTCGAACTGTGGCCTGGGGTGTCTAAATGGTTTGCAGTGCTCACTAGTGGCTTTCAGATTAGGAATGAGGGGGAACAGGAGCTGGGGGGGTAGGCTCTCGGAGCGCCGATGACAAATAACTTTTGCATAATTTCCCCAAATGGCCATGAAATGTAGCTTGTGACTCAATAAAACAGCGCTAAATATGAAAACAGAAAACAAACATTTTCACTATAAAGTAATGCCAGTTTCTTTTGCATTGAAGGAGAAAGTAAGTTGGAGTTGCTTTGCCCATGTTCCAGTAGTATTTTCTCCTGACTCTTCTCCTGCATCTGTGCCTGGCATCCTCTGAAGATGCCACACAACCTGGAAAACCCACAACATCCTAGTGATTCCAGCTGTGAAAGCCTTCGACAATACAGGTCCTGAAATGTCCAATATGTTTAGGAATGAAACCTACTTCAAAAAGTTTGCAAACCACTAATAGATTGAAAAATTAATTTAGTTGACATCCTTTACTTTAGATGCTGCTGTTTTTTCTTTCTTTCTTTCTCCTGCTCTCTTTTCTGTCCTGGGAAAATTTAAACACGAGAGCCTCTAATGTGTAATTCAGTGTGTGAGCTAATGAAGATGTATGCACACATGGGATGAACACTGCATGCATAGTCAATTTTTTTTTGGGGGGGGGAATTCCCCTGTAAGTGTTCACATTGTCAGAAAAGAAAGCCTCATTTTAAGTAGAAAAGAGGCATTCCTCTTTAGCGTTCATGTATCTCTGTGAAATATCCTACTGCATAAGTCAGGGGTCTTCAAATTATGGGCCTCCAGATGTTCAGGAACTACAATTCCCATCAGCCCTGCCACTTGGCCATGCTGGCAGAGGCTGATGGGAATTGTAGTCCATGAACATCTGGAGGGCCATAGTTTGAAGACCTCTGGCATAAGTGGTTGTGCCTTGCTGTTACATATAACTGTGTTGAATTAACCTCAGTCTTCACAGTGGAACTTGTTAGAGGATATTCACCATACCAGCTCTGAAATACCTTCTCTTTCACATGCATTGCTTTGAAGTGATCCCAGATACTTTTGGGTTTTTCTACATACTTGTAGATGCCAAAGGAAAGAGAGCACACTAAAAGAATGAACAAAGAGATGACAATACAAGCCAGCCCTGGAGAAGTACAAAAGTGCAGAAGTTTTTCTATACCTTATCTCTGCCTGAACTTAGACATCTTTAAACATCCTGCTTCAAATTTCAGGGAAATAATTTGGCTAGAACCTTTTTTTCTTCTTCTCCAGCACTGGTTGCTCACACTAGCTTGCATGTCATTCTATGTCAGTTTGCCTCAGAGAACCAGTCCAGGCAGGCAGCTATTTTTGCTCTCCTGAATCTCTGCAGCCGTCAGTGACGAGTAGAGGCAGGTTCTGACAAAAGGAAGTTAGCAACAGGAACACTACTTGGGCCCTTTGTTGTGGCCCATCTGGCATTCTCCATTAATTAGTGCTCTATATTTAATCTGCAGCCAAATCACAAATTGGTATTTTTGCTAAGAAGGAAAGAAATTCTACAACCTTCCTTAAAGAATTTGCAAAACTGGCTTCATGAACCACATGAAGCCACCTTACGCCGAGTCAGATGGTGGGTCCTTCCAAGTCAATATTGTCTACTCAGACTGACAGTGTCAGTCTAGGCCAGGGGTAGGGAACCTGCGGCTCTCCAGATGTTCAGGAACTACAATTCTCATCAGCCTCTGTCAGCACGGCCAATTGGCCATGCTGGTAGGGGCTGATGGAAATTGTAGTTCCTGAACATCTGGAGAGCCGCAGGTTCCCTACCCCTGGTCTAGGCAGAGGTCTTTCACCTGACCTATTAACTGATTAAGTGGAGATTTTCAGGACTGAACTTGGGACCTTAGGCATACCAAGCAGATGCTCCACTAGTGAGCCACAGTCCCTTCCCACTGAGAGATTAAGAAGCCATTTGTCATGGATGTTAAGAGCAGTGTTTCCTGATAGAGGGTTGGGTGACTTTTTAGAATGTGTTTAGGGGAATCCTGAGATCTGTCAGAACATGTGTTTAGATGAGCAAAATCTAAATGACAGCTGGACCCTCCTTCTAGCAGGTACTGTGTGCAAAACCTGATCAGGTAAGGGCACCTGATTGGTACCACATTTGTATATAGATAGCACAGACAACAGAGTGATGTGTGCCTGAAAACACCTGTGGTCTGGCGAAGCACTTTGTCAGTAGATAGTAATAAATAGAACTGCTCTGGTGACTGTGTGTCTGTCAGTTCTTGTCTACATTGCGTCCTGCAAGGTGGTCTACTCCGAGTAAATCCACTGCTTCAACAGGCCCAGATGCTGCCTTTACTTGTTGCTTCAACAAGATCCCTCAAAGACAAGATGGCTCTAGCAGATGTGATACTGGAAGCAGAGGCGGAGCTACCAGGGGATGTGTGTTGCAATGGGCGCATGCCTGGGGGTGGAAAATCGCTCCCCTGTGGCACCCCACTCCCCCACGGTGCCCCCTGCCCCCACACTTACCTTATTGAAATAGTGCAGGCTGGAGAAGCGGCCTGTTCCCTTCAGGCTGAGAATGCCATGGTGGGAACTACACTTCCCATGAGACCTTGGGGTCTTTTCCAGGCTGAAGTAAGGTAAGTGGGGGTGGGGTGGGGGAGCAAGGCCAAGGGGAGGCAGAAAACACAGAGTGCGCACCGGGCGCGCTCTGGCCCAGCTACACCTCTGACTGCAAGTTCCATGAGTTTAGGTCTCAGTATAAAATTATCTTGTATGGACAGGAATTCCTAGTAAATGTTGTGAACTTGGTTTTGCATATCTACTCAATATTTCTCTCCCCCCCCCATTTTCAATTTTGTGTTGTAGTGTTGATCACAGTGTTGCCACATTCCTCTCTTGCTGGTCAGTGTAGCATGGAAAGCAGAAGTCATTGCAACAGTGATTACTACTTCTGTACTCTGTCTCACAAAAAGTGTTAGTAGACTGTGTTCATCTCCACCAAAGAAATCAATACCCCTGATCTTCTTTGTCATAGAATGCTCCACCTGGGTCCTCGTGCCTACTGAACTCTGCTCTCCCATCTATTTGAAAGTTTGATGGTAATCATTCAATGAACTATACTTAACTTTAATAAGCCTTTATTGGCCCCCAAGTGGTCTGGCTGGCCTCTACAAGGGCCAGGGCTTTTACGGCCCTGGCCCCTACCTGGTGGAACAGGCTCCCAGGTGAGATCAGGGCCCTGCAGGACATACAGAGTTTCCGCAGGGCCTGTAAAACGGACCTGTTCCGCCAGGCATTTGGCCAGCCGGGATAACACCACACTCTGTGACAAATATCTGGCCTCCGTGGGTACAAGAAATGGAGAAGGGGAAACAATTTTAATTGCCATCAGAATTTTAATAATTTATATATGGTTTTAATTGAGATAAATGCGGAATGGATTTTAACTGTTTTATATATTGATGGACACCGCCCTGAGCCCTTCGGGGAAGGGCGGTATAGAAATTCAATAAAATAAATAAAAATAAATAAATAAATTACAACAATGCTACAGTACAATGAAAGTACAAACATTTTGTCATTGTCATTCAGTAAATGCTCTTGTATTAAAGTACCATGTTCAATAATGCACACAATAATGGTTTTTAAAAAGGCAGCATGTAAAAATGAATGATAATTCTCATATTTGTTTAAGGCTTTATTTATTTATTTATTTATTTATTTTTCAGTTTTATAGACCGCCCCATCTCCTAAGGGCTCTGGGCGGTGTACAACATAATAGCCATCATATACAAATAAAACAGATAAAACCTTTAAAAGCAGCGGTAAAATGAGAGACTAAATATAATAGTTAAAATTAATTTGTAAAATGGCATCCGACAATTTCTAATGCAGAAGCATACAATTTTCTCAACCGCTGCATCTCAGCTGATCATACTGACATCTTTATCTGAGACAGAGTATAGCTTTGAACAGATGTTAGATAAAATTTATATATTGCCTAATTTGCGTTTAGTGTCCAAAAATTTGCTTTTCTTTTAACCTCCCCCCTCCCCCCGCTCAAATACACCCTTGTTTGGAGAAACCTCAGGGCTAATAACAGTAAAATGTATTCCGGTTTTAGTTAGCAGGCAAGTTGACAAATGCTTTTGATGAGCTAGACTGTTCACTGTGTTTGTAAAGACAGCATCCTTTAACAATGATGTATGAACAGAAAAGAAGGGAGAGGGAGGCAATATTAAAAAGATGGCTGTTTGGTGGTTTTCCTGATTGCCTTAAAAGTGCTGTATCTTTGCAGAGGGCATATCAAACCTTAATTTTTATTCAGAGTGTAACTTTTTTTGAGACCGTTTCGTTTAAGGAGTTCTTACAGTGCAATCCAAAGGAGAGTTATGCTAGTCTAACCCCAGTGGAATGAATGGACCTGGACTGGAGTAATTCTCCTTTCGATTGCACTGTTAATCTTTTTTTCTTTCCCGTACTTATCCTGATGAGCCCTGTCTATTGTGACCAGTAAATTAAATTTTTCTATGACAGCCGAACACGAAGTCAATCTTCTGAGGACCATTTTGTTCTTTGTGACAGGAGGGTAGTGATGGTTACCTGTGAACGTCATCCTCTGTGGATCTTTCTTACAAATGTCCTTGAACAGGTTTCTTTCATTTTTTAAAAAAAATTATAAAAAATAGAAGAGAACATTATTACAGGAAAAACGTAATACGTGAAGCTTACTTACATCTGTCAATATCTAAAACTTACATCATCAAACATTCAATTGAAAAAAATTTAGGCTTGAAAAGATTGAAATATAACAATTGTTCTTATCCATATGTCCACTGTTCTCCCTTATTGTCTCAGATCTTGACCTATGTTGTCCAAAAAGCTATTCCATTCCTTTCTAGGAAGAAGAAGAAGAAGAGTTTGGATTTATATCCCCCCTTTCTCTCCTGCAGGAGACTCAAAGGGGCTTACAATCTCCTTGCCCTTCCCCCCTCACAACAAACACCCTGTGAGGTAGGTGGGGCTGAGAGAGCTCCGAGAAGCTGTGACTAGCCCAAGGTCACCCAGCTGGCATGTGTGGGAGTGTACAGACTAATCTGAATTCCCAGATAAGCCTCCACAGCTCAGGCGGCAGAGCTGGGAATCAAACCCGGTTCCTCCAGATCAGATACACGAGCTCTTAACCTCCTACGCCACTGCTGCTTCTAAATTCGGTAGGTGATCTGCTATGTATAAGAGATGTTCACTTCACCATTGTGTCATCTTCTGTTAATTTGTTTGTCCATTCTGTAAGATCTGGCAGATGCTCTACTTTCCATCTTGCCGCAATCACTATATACTGTACAAAAATTCTTTATACACCTTTGGTACATTAATTGGCAAAATATTTAACAACATGCTTTTAGGGTGTAATGCAAACTTAACTTTTATTATCTTTTGCATTTCATCACGAATCATAATCCCATATTTCCTTGCTTGAACAAGTTTTAAGATTTTGGTGCATTTTAAAAAATCCTCTGGGTTTTTTTTTTTTTTTTAGAAAAGTTGCAATGTGTCACAAAGTGCCAAAAGCTCCTTTCTTGTTCGGCTAGCACAGAATTTGAGAGGTTCACCTTTCTGGCAATGTATCCCTTGAGGCGCTTCATATTTCTTCTTCCAAGGTACTGGGGAGTCAAACTGTATATGACTACCAGAAAAATAGACAGACAAAAACAAAGGAGGTTCTGTGTTCCTAACATTTCAACCACAAAAGAGTTGACCTTCTTGTCCCAATTCTCCTGATGACTCTTCATCTTACCAGCAGGATGAAATTTAGGGTGGTGTTTAATTTTATTTTTAAATATTAAGAATGAATCAGGTAACTGTGTAATGGAAAACATAATTCATAGTAAGAAGACTGTTGACTGTGACGCAGTGCAGATAAAAATCAATAACTTTTTCGAATAAAAAAGGGAAATTTAAAATTTAAATCAGATTTTAATTTTTTTTAATTGGGTTTTAAAAAAATAAAATGCTATTTGAGGAAAAATCTATCTAGAGTCAGTTTTTAATTTAAGGTTCATTATAGTCCAAAAATTATTCATCATGACATAAGGATTAGTTCATAATTATGTAACATGAAGCGGTGTATTCATTCACTGTTTAAATTTTGGGGTAATTGAATTCCATCAATCCATTCACAATGCCATGTAATTTTTCTGTCTAGATTCATTATTTCAAATGCTTAGTTTTGTAGTTCTCAAAACAGTGACTATGTGTCATGCCTCTTCTTCAAAGTCAAAATGTTATAAAATAAGCATACAGAGTTGAGAAAAAGACCTTAATCCCATTGTTCCTTTGCAAATATATGTACACAGAATCAGCTGTTACTTCAAGTGAGAAATTTCTCGAACTTAAATGAGTAGAAGATTGTTTAGTTTGGAACAGACCTACAGGAGGTAAGTATGAGGAAAGAGGAGCAAGCAGTAAAAATGAAAGTGAAACCTTTTGAGCAGACCACTCTACAAGTCTTGGGACCTCTATATGTATAGCCTGAAGTTTGTCATATTATGCTCTCCTTGCAGAAAACAACTATAATGGCAGCAGGCCATAGAAGAGTGTAGAAAAGTATGATTCTAATCAAGTCTAACTGACCATTGATTTTATTTAAATTAAATCCCACCCTGCTTGAAGACCACAAAGCTGACCTTGATGTACAAGAGATGAATTCCTGCTGCAAACTAGATTTTAAAGATAAATTTATAACTATCCAAGTGGCTCTAGGAGCAGCAATGGAGTAGTGGTTAAGAGCAGGTGTAATCTGGAGGAACCGGGTTTGATTCCCAGCTCTGCCGCCTGAGCTGTGGAGGCTTATCTGGGGAATTCAGATTAGCCTGTACACTCCAACACATGCCAGCTGGGTGACTTTGGGCTAGTCACAGTTCTTCTAAGCTCTCTCAGCCCCACCTACCCCACAGGGTGTTTGTTGTGAGGGGGGAAGGGCAAGGAGATTGTCAGCCCCTTTGAGTCTCCTTACTGGAGAGAAAGGGGGATATAAATCCAACTCTCCTCCTCCTCCTCCTCCTCTGTTGCCTTATTCCTGTATCAGGAATGTTGTGCACCAGAACTATGGGCCAAAGTGACCCCCTAACCTCAAATACAGGTGCTTTAAATATTCTGAAGGTTTTATCAGGATCACAATTAAAGATCTCCAGGCCAATTGATCCCAGTCAGGAAATTCAAACAAGTTATCTGACAGAAGTTGGTCTGATGGAAAGGCAGGGTTCCAGGAAGCAGATACACAGCAAATGTTTGAAGCTGGCTAAAATAGCCTCGACAGCTAGCCTAGCTGCCGCTGACTGAGAAACAACACATGAGATTGAGGTAGTGAGAGTCTGATAAGCCACCAGAGCTTGATAGGTCATGCTGAAGTATTCGAGCCTAAGACACTTCAGGATATATGCACGAATAGCAAAATTTAAAAAATGGAAGAAAATTAATGAAAATCATACAGTTCAAAGCTTACAGTTTATAATGATAGTTACAGCATATATTATAATTATAATTACAATTAAATAGTTATAGTCATAGTTACACAGTATGTGTTATGGTTATAGTACATAATAACGTAGTTAATAGAATCTGATAGAGCAAACCTAATGTAAAGTGTTATAATGACCATTATACTGATTGTATTATTATTGTTATAATGATTGTTATGTTGTATTACTCGTACTGACATTAGAAAAATACCTCAATAAAAATTAAATGGCAAAAAAAGAGAAAACAAAAGAAACAGAGATTGGGGTTGTGTCAGTGCAGTCCTAGGAGAACCTGTGTGGTGTAGTGGTTAAGAGCAGTGGACTCTAATCTGGTGAACTGGGTTTGATTCCCCACTCCTCCACATGAAGCCTGCTGGGTGACCTTGGGCCAGTCACAGTTCTCTCAGAACTCCCTCAGCCTCACCTACCTCACAAGGTATCTGTTGCAGAGAGCAGAAGGGAAGGTGAATGTTAAGCCACTCTGAGACTCCTTAAGGGCTGAGAAGAGTAGGGCATTAAAACCAACTCTACTTTTTCTTCCTCTAGGCACGGTTGAAGTGAAATCAATCACACAATACTGGGCACATTTTTAAAGTCTTCAAAAGATTTTGCATGCTTCATGTCAGAACAAGGATTCAGGAAATGGCTTCGGGACCGATCCTGTTGTCCTTGGCTTGGGCAGATGCTTCTCCTTCATTAAGCCGCTTTCTATCTGTGCAACTCATAAGGCATCAATCACTTTGCAAAAATAGGTTTGTGCCTTAGGTTGTCACCTTTGTCTTTAGACTGTTGGCAGCTCAGCCTATGCCCCCATGTGCCTACACATGGTTCGATTCTGAAACTCTTCGGAACTCTTTTGGTTGAATCCCTTTAGTGCATTATTAATGAGAATGTTTCTTACATGTTGCTGCAGAATTAATTCCAAGCATGAGGGATCATATATCACTGCTGTATTGCTACTGGAGCAGATGTTTTTTCTGTTGTACTGCCATTGTGACGTCTAGCAAACGTGAGTAAGAATTTAATGGCACAGGGTGCTGAATTTAATTAGCTAATAAATTCCAGCACCTTGTGTTTTCCACTCTAAATTATCAAGGTGCCATTTATGTACCTGATCTATGTCCAGCGTTTCCTCTTGACTTCTTATCTCTGCACAATAAAGTGCTTGAATATTCCCTTTGAGCAGGTTAACATGTTATTTTTATACCCAACTAAAATACCTGGCTTCAAGGTGCATGTGACAGGTAGCTGATTAAGGCTATATCTTTGGTTATTGTTGCTTGACACATGCCTTCCTCTCATCTTGCTGTAATGTCAAGTGTTATCAGCGCTGAAACTGATGACGCTCCTTGCTTGCAAAGGTGCCCGTCTCCTTTGTAACTCCGTTGCCGAGGCAAAATAAGCAAAGCGATACCACAGGGAGGGCAAAAGATTATGCATGCTCTTGTGTCACATAGAACTCTTTGTCGGGTCAAAGGAGAAAGGTTAATCTTGTTGGGATCTCTGGTTTGAGATACTTTTGCATTACAGCAGAGTGCACAGTGGCAAAACAGAAGGGAGATTACCCGAGTGTGAATCTCGGAGCCAGATTGTAGTTTCAAATGAATATAAGGATTCTTTATTAGAGAACTCCATCCTGGATAGGAAAGTGAAGACTATTCTAATTTAACTAGTGGGATGGACAGGTGTGCTGTTTGCATCTCTTCTTTCATGGTGCAAGGCAGAGAGAAGAAGTGCGTGTGGAGAAGAAGCAGGAAGTCCCCATCAGAATGCCAGCCAGTCTTGGGGTTGCTAACCTCCAGTTGAGGCCTGGAGAGCTCCTGGAACTGATCTCCAGAACATAGATATCCATTCCCTTGGAGAAAATGGGTGCTTTGGATGATGCACTCTATGGCATAGCACCCTTCTAAGGTCCGTCCCCTCCCCAAACCCTGCCCTCATAGGCTCCGCCTCCAAATCCCTGGGAATTTTCAAACCCAGAGCTGGCAACCCTTGTTGGTCAGGATAGGTACAAAATATTTGGAGCCTGAAGCACAGGTCCATCGTGGCATCATATAAAACAAATTTTCCAGTAGCAACAATGGCAGAAGATTTAGTCCCACTCATCTTCTGGAAACGACATATGGTTACCAACTTCCAGGAGGAGTCTGGAGTTCTCTGGGAATTATAATTGTTTTCTAAACTCAGAGATCAGTTCTCATGGAGGAAACGGCAACTTTAGAGGGTAGACTCTTTGGTGTGGGGGCCCTGCTAAGCTCCCTCCCTTCCCCAGACTCCACCCTCCCCAAGCTGAGCTCTCTCCCTTCCCTAGGTCCATCCTCCAAGCTCCAGGAATTTTCCAAGCTGGAGTTGGCAAACGTAGCGTAGCATCACAACGATATTTTGCACATCCATGGCTCTTCAAATGTGGAGAGGCCCATTCTTAACTAGAACCATGAGAACAGATGTATGCCCTGTTTGGACTTGTGAATTTATTTAAAACATTTCTATGCCTCCTTTCCACCCGCAAGGCAATACATTTCAAAATGTTAAAAAAACATTATGATTAAATAAAAACATATGAATATCAAAACACATCTTAGCCAGGGAGGAGGGAAAATAAAAACAGCACACACAATACAATGTTGATGGCAGGTGGTTTTTGGAAATAAATATAATTTTATTTAGATTGCCAGGCATGGGCATAATCCCACCCTGTATCCTTCCTTGGAAATAGTGGAATCTGTGGCCCTGACCCTGAAGAATAGGCAGGAGCGTATCTACAGAAAATGGTGCCTGGGGCAAGCACTAAAATTGCACGCACACCCCCCCCCCACATTTGATACTCATCTTTTAAATAACTGTACAATAAGTGGGCCAATCTGTTACGCTAGCTTAACAGTTAGACTTTTTGAAATGACGATGGGGAAATAACTTGGCTTGGCAGCGAGAGGTAGGCTAGCAGAGGGATCTTTGTAACAACTATACCAGAGAATGGCTTGAAATGTTTCACAGAGAATACAAAGGAGACCAAATTGTAATTAAATATTTTTATAAGTATTTTGCAAAAACATTCATATAGCGAGACATGGAGAAGCATACACACAGTTCCTGAGAGATATAAAAAAGGGTGGAAAGTAGGTTTGGATGAAAGATTAGGAAGGGGTAGTGGGGACTTATACGTTACCTAGGGTCAGAAGAGAAATTCTTGAAGTAGGAAAGGATTCATATGACCAGCATATGAATCCAAGTGAAGGATGATATATCGTGACTCAAAACCAACTTGACACAAGAGAGGTTCAGGCTAGTAAAGAGCTGGAACGAGCCAGCAAGTTCGCTAGGAGCTTGCTAGCTAGCCAGCTAGCACTAGAGCTAGTAAGGAGCAGCCCTGAGCTTGGGGTGCACTATTTTTATACCCCTTAGCATAGTTTGGGGCAGGAGCAAGGAGCTCTCTTCCTGAAACTTCCTGGATTTCCATGCTGGATTTGCTGGGTTGAGCTAATTAATAGCTCATCTATTGTCTTCTAAATGTCGGGACAGTAGGACCAATTGTCTTGTGATTGGATCAGGGTTTGCCTTGAATGGCTTAGGCAGAGTTCTGATGCCCTTTCTCAGTGGACCTACCTGAAGACACCCTTCTCCTTGAGCTTCCTGTAGGGAGAAGTCAAGCCATTCTTTTTGGTGAAAAGCTTCTTCAACAAAAGGGGTATGAGTGATATTTTGGGAGACACATCTCTGCTGCCCTTCCCCCAGACTCAATTTTGGCACAGGTGACAGAGAAGAAGGGAGGGGCGAGAAGGCAGGAAGGGCAAGACCTTTTCTTTTTCATATCTACCCCTTCTCCTAATACTGCAGCTACTCTGTCTCTTGTGAAGACTACCCTAAACACCCCTCCTGCACACAAAGGAAAACAACAAAACAAACTAAAATCAACAAAGGAAAAATCAATTTATACAAAATAAATAGCATAACTAAACTGACAGGGAAATAAATCATAGCTTGTCACCATGCCAAAAATTTGTTTGATTTGATCACCAGGACATCACACAAAATAAAATAAAAACAGGTGGGAGGAGAAACCTTCCATGGTAAAAAGAAAAGAAAAGGAAGAGTGGGGATGGGAAGAGGAAAAGGAATAAAACAGGATGAGAAGGAGGACGTGGATACTGCAGGAAAAGAGAATATTAAGCTCTGACCAATGGATGAAAATGTACCAAAAGTGCAGTTGTGGGGCTACCATTTGATAAAAAGGAGGGAGGAAATACTGCAAAAGGGGGAGGGGGGAGAGGAAGTCATGAGTAAATTGTTTTTGCCATGGTTGCTCAGTCTCACTTCCTCCCCTCCTCCCCTGTGCTAGGGACTGTTGAGAAAGGAAAGTTTTTGGACTTCTTATTTGGTGGTGGCAGGGGAACTAACTCACTCATGCTGCTTCTGGCAAATTAGGAACTCATCGTGTCTCCTCTAAGTTTAATTATGTTTAACTTCCTGGTGAGCAGCTGATGTAACCCCCATGCTCAGAATGGGTTGACCCAGACAGGGGCGGAGACTCAAAGCAGCAGGAGGCTGCAGAGCTCATGTGGTTTGGAGGAGACAAGGCTGCCAGACTCGGACCTTGATTTGTATAAGCCCTTAACACCTTGTTAAGGTAACTGCAAAGTTGTTGGGAACTAGTGGGAAGGTAGTTGTTTATTTTTGCTATGTTGTAAATGCTGGAGTTTATTGTTTCAGGGTTTTTTGTGTTTGTAATGGTGAGAGTTCTCCTGGAAACCTTCACCATGTTGAATCCTGTTCACCATGCCCTTGGAGTCTTCAGGAGCCAACCCACTTGCAGGAAGAATTGGACTTGGCAATATCAGAAGACTGTAACTAGAAGGACTTGAAATGAAACCTGGACAGGACTTTGAAGTGTGATGTGAAATGTTGATGTTTGATGCTATATGTTAAGAAAGTAAACCATTTTGGTTTTTTTTTTATTTGTTGTTGCAAACTCATTCCAGGTTCTGCCCCTCTGAACTCACAAGCTGAGGTTACACTGACCCTTGGAGGAGAAGGGGGGGCGCAAGGAAAGCAAAGGAGCAGCTTCCCTGGCCTTGTTCCCACCCTCAGTCTCTTCCTGGCTGCTCACCTGGCACACAGTTAAACATAATTAAATATAAAAGAAATGCTTTGGGCTTTTATTTTTTTGGCAGCATCAGTGGCGGTGGTGGTGGTAGAGACGGGAAATGTGGGCTATTCCCCCTCCATTTTCTTTTGAAAAATAAAAAGGTCAAACAGTTTCCTTTATGCTTAATCATGTTTAACTTCATGACCAGTGAGTGCCCCGCCTGGTAGGAGACTGGGGGCGGGCACCCTTCCCTGACCTTGTCCCCACCCCCAGTCTGTTCTTGGCCACTCACTTGGTATGAAGTTAAAATACAGGCCTATTGCAGCAGCGGGTGGGGGGTGGACAGTCAGTGCACCCCAAGGCAACTGGGCCCAGGGTAAGAGCCCTGGCTTGCCCCACCCATGTTACGCCCTTGAGAGTAGGGTTCCCTTTCTTTCCTGATAGCTCCTCATCTGCAAAGAGAGAGGAGAAATGGGAGGGAGGAGGGAAGGAAAAACAGAACTTCCTTTTTTGTCTATGATTTTGTACTGTATCTGGTACGTAACAGTCAAGAGTTGTTCTTTTTTTTTTTAGAAAATGGAAGTTTTATTTGATTCTGTGGATCTCTCTCTCTCCCCCTCTCTCTGTATTTCTAAACAACCTATGTATGTATTTCTGAACAATTCCACCACCACCACAGTTTTACCAATGGAAATTTTTGAAGGACCACAGGGGTGAAACAAATTCTTACGAAATATTTTGTCTGAGTGAGAAAAATCTCCTTTTACAAGGAATGTAACTCATCACAAATGTATAGCATGCAAAAAAGTCTGAGGACTTCCTCAGTTCTTCCTGTGGCAATATATAATTTTGCATGCTATATGTAATTTTGCATGCTAATTAAACTGTAGATGAAGGTGTTATGTTGTTTAATCAGTATAAGAAGTCTAGGATTGATAGGAAATATTGCATGTATTTCAGTTTCCCTCCAAATTTCTTTTTTAAAAAAGTTTGATAATGTTCTCCTCTTCCTGTTTTCAAAAATCTCTGCCAATTTTGTATATCTAGAAGTAAGTTGTGCTGGATTTAGTGGGGCTTACTCCCATATAACTAAGTCTAGGGTTGTACTGAGCCAGGCCTTTGGTCCTTGTAGCCCTGCATTGTCTTCTGGCTTTGGTTTCAGGAGCTTGCTAGAGATCATTCTCAGTCCTCCTTAAATGAGATCCATTTATCTGGAGATGCTAATGTCTGAACTTTAAGGTGTCACAGGACTCCTTAATCTTAGAGAAACTGTCAGTCCTTCCTCTTCATTTCTGCCATAAATTCTATTAAGCTCAGAATCTTATCAGCCATTCTAACAGCAGCTACACAGCAACCACACAAGCCAGAATAGTATACAACGGGCACATTTTCCAGAACAATTGTAAAGAAGGTATGGCTGCACTCCCTACCCCCCCCCCCCCCCGAAAAAAACTCTTAGGGCGTTTTCGCACACACTTTTTATTCCAGAATAAAAGCGAACCGCATTGATTCCTTACCTTTTTAATGTAGTTTCGATGTCGCCATGGCATTCACAGGCATGGCCCTCTGTGAAGTCACACATCTTCCTCGCTTTGCTTCGCGAACTCCCGGGTTTTTGCATCCTCTCAGGAATGTGGCGCAAACAATCGAATCTGATTGGCTGGCGCGCAGTCCTGGGAGGCAGTCCGGGTGGGCCTAAGTTACTACTGTGAGGCGGGTGCAGGGCTGAGAGAGCTCCGAGAAGCTGTGACTAGCTCCAGTCCACCCAGCTGGCATGTGTGCGAGTGCCCAGGCTAATCTGAATTCCCCAGATAAGCTCTGCCTCCCACAGTGCTCAGGCGGCAGAGCTGGGAATCAAACCCGGTTTCTCCAGAGATTAGATACACGAAGCTTTTAACCCCTAATGCCACTGGCCGGGGTGAACTTTCTCAGTGGGTTCTCTTCTCCCCGCTCCGGGAGAGAGGCACAGGAATACCTTTGTTCCGCTTGCCAGGAGGACTTTTCGGCCACTGGATCCCTTGAGAGAAGAGAGGGGACGAAAACAGTGGAATGCCCTCTTCTCTACCCTACTTTAGCAGGATGAAAAGGGGAAAGCGGAGTAAAACCCACACGCATCCCACCCCACCCCAAAGGAGGTCTGCAAGGGCAAATAAGGCACCTCGCTGGTGCATGACAGGCATGCAAGAGAATATTCTCTTGCTCCTCTCAAAGATGCAAGCTCGGCCTCTTTCCAGCCCTCCTTGAAAACTGCGATCCTTTAAGCTAAACATCTCCTAGGTCTTCGCCAGCAAGCAGGCTTTCGCCTTTCAGCCCATTCAGTTCTGGACATTGGGAGGGACAAAGAAGAAAAGCAGAAAGGGGTGGCGGTTCTTTAAAGCACCCTTCAAGAGTGCTTTTCATCTGTGGGTCGAGCTTACACAGCATGCATACTCCACCTAACGGGATGAGGGGGGGGACCAGTCGAAAGTGAGAGTGCAAAGGAACAGAAGGCGAATGTGCTGCGCACAGCCAGAACGCCTACAGTCGCGACTCCCCATTGGATGGTGGGATCCAGAATCTCGCCCACATAGGTGGGCGTGAAACCCTTGCTGCCAGCTGATCCACTTTCGCTTCCACTTTTGTTTCGCAACCCATGGGCACCTCAAATTGTGGGGGGAAACTGCGTTTTCCAAGAAAGTTGCACAAGTATCGAGCGACAGGAAAAATGCGGAACAACGGCTGGAATGTGGCACAGAAAGGGAGTCGGAACACATTTCGGCTTAAGTGTGTGCGAACAAATGTGTGAAACGGCAACAACCTCACATGCCAGATGTGCAACAAACAGTGTGTGCGAAAACGCCCTTAGAAAACATTTTCTTCTCCAGAAAACGCATATTGTTTAGTTATTTCAGCTTCTTAAAAAGTATGCATTTGGTGGGGGGAAAGCCCTGAAACTTTGGCCATTTCCCCACTGAGAAATTAAAGCCGGATACAGGTTTCAAAAGAAATGGC
The DNA here is from genome assembly GCF_021028975.2 of Sphaerodactylus townsendi. Classification (NCBI taxonomy): domain Eukaryota; kingdom Metazoa; phylum Chordata; class Lepidosauria; order Squamata; family Sphaerodactylidae; genus Sphaerodactylus; species Sphaerodactylus townsendi. Next base: position 26,933,516 of record NC_059427.1, on the reverse strand, counting down.
ACCTTTTCATCGTGGTTTCACCCTCTCCACTGCAGCGTGTGTGTGATGAGGACATTTATGTCTATCACAGTTTCAAACAGTGCAACACGATTGAGCGGCTCATTCTTCCTCGTCCCGATTGCCTGTTTCTCTGTGCTGGGGCAGGAATTTTTTAAGAATTTTTTTTGCGCGGCTACTTCACCATGCGCATGCGTAGATAGAGCGGTGGCTGTTTTTTGCGCTAAGCTACATTTATGCACAGCTTCGGCACTCTTTACTCATGCAGCTGTGCTGGCACGAAAATCTAATTTTAGTTTGCAGTTGGCACAGAAATCAGATTCCATGCAGCTATGTTTCAACATAGCCTCCGCCAGCGTGAAACAAGCAAACAAAAGGGCTGCGAACGCTTTGCGCATAGCCCACTGCGCTCTGATTGGCTGGAAGGCTCCACGTCACTCCCAACAGCTGGAAAACAAACCTACATTCAACCTCTGAACCTCCCCACCAATCCGGCTTTGGCGCATGTTTTTTAAAAAGTTGCACTTCCATGCAAGTTCTTAAAAAACACGTGATAAGGGGGAGAGGGAGCGCCAGAACAGGGATGAATCTGTGTTCAGCAGTTAAGCTGTGGGAATTCTTGCTCAAACCTTGATATTTTGCCTGAGTATCACGCGATTAATTGACCGTGGGGAATCGACCTTTGAAAGGACAAAGTAGTAAAAAAGTTCCAAAATTAATCACAGTTCAAATATAAAAATAGTTGCAAACGTTTGTTAATTTAGATGAGATTGAATACGGAAAGCACTAAAGATATCACGTTTAACTTATTTTTCCCTTTGTGCTTGTGGGAGAACAAGACTCTGGTCTCTTAAAGAACCGTTTCCCTTTTATTAATGCAATGCTCAAGTAAGTCTAGAAGTTATTGTTATAGACAATGCTGTAGCGAGACTGGATCTGACAACTGATTGGTGGAAAAGTAATAGCTGGCTGCCAAACTGAGTCACAGTTTGTCGGCTGCTGGTCCAGACCATCATGCTGCTGTGCTGATAGCATTATTCATACTGGCCTTGGGAAGATGTCATTCTCGATTCTGTGTTTTTGCTTGCTCTGTGGCTTGGCTCACTTTCTTGAGTGACTTGCCTGAATTCTGAAACTTCACTGCAGCATGGCTCATTTTCTTGATGCTCTGTATGTGTTTTGAGTGCTATGGATTCACCCAAGATTCTCCTGCTGTACGACCTAATGAAAATGTGCAGTATATAGAGCAGCCATTCTCAACGAGGGTTCCCTGGTGCCCTGGGGTGCCGTGAGCATGTCCCAGGGGTACCGCGGCAACACTACCGCCCCCCCCCCTCATTTTTGTGGTGTCTCCCACCGGCGCCAGCAAGGACATGGAGCTGGCCCATGGGGCAGGGCCAGCCACAAGGTCAGCAGCCACCACCCCCAGTGCTACCCTTCACCCTGGGAGGGGAAGGTGGGGTGTGTGGCAAGCAGGGGCAATGAGAGGGGAAGGTGGAGGGTGGTGGCAGGGGTACCGTGAGATATGAAGAGTGAGGTCAAGGGTACCCTGACCTCGAAAAGGTTGGGAAACACTGATATAGAGTGTATGTATTTTTAATGCCTTGCATGCTATCCTGAAGTAGTTAGGACTATGCTTATGGCTTCCTGCAGTAACTCCAAGGAGGCAAATTAGTCTCCTTTAGAATCTAGATGGTTCTTCAGCAGGTTCTTCTGAACCAGCTCTGAAAACTTTTAATAATTCGGCATTTATCTGCCATCTTAAATCCCAGGGAACAGCATACTGGCACATGTATCTACAATCACTAATTAATCTTCACATTTTTGCTTAAAAATATTGCTTGAGTGATGTGTGTGCAGAAGAACATTGTAAAGCAAGCAGTAGAAACATGGTTTTTTTTACACAAACACACACACAGACACACACTGTATGAACTCTGTATGAACTCTGAGTCATGGGTATTGTATCAAGTAGATTCATTGACTGTTGCCTTGTTGACATAATCTCTTGTTAAGACACTTAGAACGTTGTTTCATTTGATTCAATTTAAATAGAATAGGAATTCTGAGTACATTCTAACTTGTTTGTAATATCTTTTGTATGTGCCAGTGTGACTTGTGTTTTCCTAGTATCCCCCATATCTTCATTTCTCACTTTTGGTTAATTACTGGCTGGAAAAACAAGTTTTTCACGTTGGTTGTTAAAAAAAAAAAACTTCTGATCTTCCCTGACCCCTGAAAACCCTGTAAATGGAGAATGCTAGAAGGAACATTCAGATACCACATAGGTCCACTCTGCACAGACCAATAAACATGGGTTTAGAAGGGGGGGGGGAAGCTGTTTTTTGTGGGAGGGGGACTTTACACAGATCCCACCCCTAAAATGAGTTTTGTGGGAGGGGGACTTTACACAGATCCCATCCCTAAAATCCCACCCCTGTGCTATTTTCCCTAAACTGGGTTTCTTGAGAATCGCAGTATTTGAGAGTCTTTTGAAAAATCCCGAGTTGCAGCTGCTTGTGAGCAAATGGCCGTGTAGGAGGTGCTTTTTTCGCCTCGGTTTTCCTTTTTAAAAAATTTCTCAGCTTACATCTGCGTAGCCACGCAGGTGCAGATGGTCATATTGTGAGATGTCAGCGTGGCTCTGGGGGTTCATTTGTGCATGCCTATATAGCTACACATCAGTGGGAAGTAAACAAAAAGAGATGTGTCTCCGTTAGAAGGTGAGACGGCCACTCACATTGTTTCTGTGGGCTCCAATTTCAACCTGCATGTATGTACGCAAATGCGAAAACAGGAAAATGGATTACTTTATCCTGACTGCAACTCGCTATACATTTGCTGTGCGGAAAGGGCCATAGTACTGGGACTTAGTTGCTGAAATTCAACTGGAGATGTCTTAAGTTTCTTTGTTGTTTTTTGGTAATACCCTCTCACAAGTAGGTCTTGGACAGCTTCATCCAAAGGACTGGGTGCCTGGATGCAGTGCTGCATTCGCTCTGCCTCGTCATTCCCAAGGGGGTTTTCTGGTGTTGCGAGGAGGCAAAAAAATACAAAAAAGCCTCCCTGCAGTGGAAAGACCCTATTGGGATTAATGGATGGTGACTTGCGTCCAAAGCCTTGGGCACCAGTGTAGCAGAGGCAATGACTACACTGGGGTCAAAGATGCAGGAATGCTGGATGCCGACCACTGTGGAGGGCCATGGTGGCCACCCATCTGCTGGCGGATCCACCCTTCTGCTGTGGTCGGTGCCCTGGAGAGGGCAAATTCCCCGGTGCAGCCCCACACTGCCTCTAGTGGCAGATTTGGTACCTCCTTTAGTTGGGGCTGTTAGGCTGCTATACTTTGGCTTACTGCTTCCTATCTATAAAACTGATGTTCTGTTTTTCTGAATATCGCTAATAATGAATGTGTAATTCCTTAATAATATACTATTTTTGTATGTGTGCTGTATATGTGAACTAACTTGAAAAATATAGATCTATCTACTACTTGAGTTACCGTATATACTCGCGTATAAGTTGACTTTTCCGCATAGTTTTTGTGCCGAAAAAGCCCTCCTCGACTTATATGCGAGCCACCCGCCACTGCCCGTCATGTCCCTCACTCACTCACTCACTCACTCACTCACTCACTCACTCACTCACTCACTCACTCACTCACTCACTCACTCACTCACTCACTCACTCACTCACTCACTCACTCACTCACTCACTCACTCACTCACTCACTCACTCACTCACTCACTCACTCACTCACTCATCTTTTCCTTTCCCCCGCAGGTTCCGAAGCTTGGCTTCAGGGAAGCTGCCGCTCGGGCAGGGTGTCTCTATGATTTTCTTAAAAGGGCAATGCTCCAAAGATTTCTTAAGCAATACTTTAGTTCATGGTTATATGTTATATGACTTTTAGTTCATGGTTTATTCTTGTGACAGTAGGAATTGTGACAGTGGTAGATTTATCACTGTTGGCCTGCTATTATGCGTGATCATATATCTTGATGGGGTTTGTAAGCACATAGAACTGTTGTATACCTTAATTGAATAGCGTGGTTTCTGTTTAGGCTCCCCTTTTACAGGGCACCTTCACCCCTGAGAACACCGTCCATACCCCTGAACTGTGCCCCTTGTTGAGTGGGCAGATCCTGGGCCAAGTTTCACACCTGGGTGGTCCTAGCCTTTGCCAAAATTTTGCCTTGCTGGGAACCCACCAGTAGATAAATTCTTTATTTTACAGTGTTTTTTCTTCTCTGAAACTCCTCCTTCAAGGATTTGTGACTTGTCCTGTGTTTCAGTTATACCTCAGTGCTTTTCTTTAGATGCCATGTTGGGTTGATATGGATACTTCTGGGGGCTGGGACATTTTATTTTTGACTTAAGACGGTCACAAAATATGTTCTGTATACCAAATAAATATTTTTGTTGCTATTAAACAAGGCTTGATAAAGCTTTACAACCATTTCATGCAAACAGTTTCTTTCAGTGTCCTCTCCATGTCATAGAAAACATAAACCCTGTAATTTGTGAAGTATTTATGAGACTTTTGCTTTTCTAGGATATGTTTTTGGAGAGCTTTTATGCACTAGGAAAAGAATATTATTCACACAAACAAACAAAAAAAAGGATTTTCATGCATTGTAATACACGTTCTTTTCTGACAAAGGAAAAAGGATTATGATAGTCAAAGTACATATTTTAAACATTTGTGTCACTTCTCTGCAAGTAAAACAAAATCAGTTCGTGACATCAGAATTTAAGAATCATAATGCAAACTAATATTTATTTATATAATCTAAAACAGGGAGGAATCGTGTTTCTGAAATTCTCATTTCTAAGTGACTCCAAATTTTTCTTTGTCAACATTGTCCTGCTTAGAGTCGTGAAGACTCAGAGAAAAACAACAGAAAAATATGGGGGGGGGGGGGATTCCCCCACCTTAGGATTTTTTTTTCAGTTTCAGGGAACTATTCAAAAACTTCTATACAGCATTTTCCCATTTGACATGAGTGAAATCCTTTTTTAGGACAAAGTATTTTCTTTAGAAATTTTTTCCCTGTGGATGCAAAATTTCCAGAAATTTTAGATCTCTAACCCTTTTGGTTCACAGTTTGCTCTGATACTTGGCCTTCATTACCCTTATCTTGAACTGTCAGATTTGGGGCAAGAATTGTTGGTATTGCTCTTGGTAGCCATTTCCCAGGAATGGGTGTGGAATCTCCTGCTCCTGACCCACCCATTGCTTGCCATCACTCCAACTAGCCGTGTGTATGTGGGGGCAGGGGGTGCTTGGGCAGAACACCGTCCCATGGTGTTGTGATGTCATTTGTAGTTGTGTAACTGGAAGTGAAGTCACCATATGGGTAGATGCTCTAGGATTCAGTAAGACAAAACCATCGAGTTTCGGGTGACTAATAGAGTGTCTGGTGATGCTATGATTTCACGTCTGATTTACGCAGCTAGAAATGTCATGATGTTACAGGACTCCATTCTGGAGAGTCTCCACCTCCCCAGATTATCTGGGGGAGGGGGTAATCTTTTGTAATGTGCAGCATTGTATGGCAAAAACACTGCATGTTTTTTTGTATGTCAAATGTCACTGTACTTTGGAAAGCAGTCTTCTGACCTAAAAAAGCAAGCATCTGACTTGGACTTAACATAGCTGTACCTAAAACAAGGACTGGAGTTTGTGAAGAAACTGAAAGTAGCAGAGAGTTGACAGCTGAAGAGCAGCAGAAACTTCTTTATAGACAGAGGAAAGGCTGGAACTCAGGCTCCTAGGATTTACTAGGTGTGACTAATCTGAAATCTTCATAACTTCATAATCTGCATACCACAGAGAACAGTGTCTCACATCCCTATTCCCTTTTTATTGAAGAAGTTCTCAGGTTTCAAGGAACACATTTCCAGGGAGCTCACCAATCTTGATACCTCGGACCATTGACCTTAGATTATGAGATCCCAGTTTAAACCCCATGGTCTCTCAGAGGTGCCTACAGAGACAAGAAAACAAGATAATGGACAGCTCTTAGCACAATAGTGTATTTGTCTCAAGGATTTCACTCAAAAGTGAAATAAAGCTGACTCAAAGGCAGTCTTAGCACAACTCAAAAGACCTCCAGAATGGGACTATTTTCAGCACAAAGGGTATCATGTGTCTTGTAGGGTATATTGTAAAATATGCATTCTGCTCGAGGAGGCAACCATGATTCTGTTTTTCATCGAATTATATAAAGCAGAATTTTTCAAGAGGGAATTTGCAATGTATCATGATCTGGTCCTGTCATGTCTCCCAACCGGGAAGCGGGATCGTGTCTCTTGAACTTCTGAACTGCTTTTCCTTCCTTGTTAGTTTTGCTTTCCTGGCTCATTAGACACCTTCTGGGCTGTTGCACTTCAAAGCGTTGAAGAGTATTAGTTGTTTGGTCCTAGTGAAGGCCATGCTACCTCCTTACCATGAGAATGGGGGAAGGGACTCCCCTTTGGGAGCTACAGCATAGGGGAGGTATGTGTGACATGGAAGGGGCATGGAGAAGGGGAGTATAATGGATGCTCTTTTGGCGCCTGCTGTTCAATTCTGTCAATGGAAGGCTGAGTGCTTATTCCTGATGCTGTTTTCAGTAAAAGAACTCATTTGAACACAAAGCCTCATCATTGAACAGACCAGGGGCATGACACAATGGATTGGTTCTGGAAGATGTTTTTATGAACAAATAGGTCTGTAGACTAGACCCATGTATGTAGTATGTATTAGCTTGGTTGTACTTATTTAGAGTTGCCAATTCCAGGTTGGGAAATCCCTGGAAATTTGGGGATGGAGTCTGAAAGGGATGGGGCTTGGTGAGGAGGGATCTCAGCAGTGTATGCTCCACTCTATTTTTAGGGGGGTGAGGGTGATCTCTGAGAAATGGTTGTAATTCCAGGAGATTTCTAACCCAATGTGGAGATTGTCAATCTTACCTGCATCCACTGCATTTTTTCCTGTTTATATTATACCACGGCCCTTGCTGCAGAAATATTTTAAAACATTTTGAGGCAGGACATAAAAATGGAGTTCTGCATTGTTTTCTCCCCTTTTTGTTCTGAAAACATTTTATTTCCAGCCTGAAAACGTTTTACATGACAACCTTTTAACAATTCTCTTCTTTGATATGTTTTCAAAACGTCTTCACTTGCTGTGCAGTCAAAGTTGAAGTGTTGTATTTCTCCCACCGAAAATCACAGATCCATGCCCCACTTCCTTACCGTCTGTGGCTCTCCATCATTTCCTGCTGTTTTTGATTCGAATCCATGCATGCATGTTTAAAAAGAACTCTTTACGGTGATTGACATAAAAAAAGAGGAACTTGAAAATTTTTTCACTGTGTGAACTGATACTGTAGGGGTGAGCCCGCAAACCCAGCAGAACCAGAAGGAGCGCCTGGCAGAACCAGAAGGAGCGCCTGGCATGCCGGTGCCGGCTACGGCCTTCTGGGCGCACTCGCTCCCCCAACCCCCGTTCCCCCATGAGTCACAGGTCATGAGATGCCTGACTCACGGTCACCAGATGTCCCAGACAAAGGGACAAAGGGGCTCCTGCCCCCAGGTGTGGATTAGATCCAGAAGCTGATGCTTCCTCCTGCACGTAGCAGCCCTATGAGATCATGCATCACATGATGGTCTCCCGCTCTCCCGCTCTTCTGCCTCCCGGTCCGCCCACATTGCCCCCCCTCTTGTAAACCCTAATAAAAGGAGGCAGAGCCTAGCACACGGCAGAGTTGCCAGGATCACGGGATCCCGCGCTTCCTGCCGCTGGCGCTCTCCACCAGATGGAATCTCCACGTCTCATCTCTTCCTTGGGGCCTCGTGGGCAAGACTACAGATACATCTTATTTTGATGAGATAAAATTTTTGCAGAACATTTTAAAAGGCAGAATGTGGACAAAAGCCACAGAAAACAATAGTATGGAAGACGTTCTACAAATGTTTTAACTGCTTTGTGAGGAAAGGGCCCGTTTTCGGTAATGTTTAACATACCGCAGTGCATATTTCTCATCTTGTTTCAAAATTCTCTAATCCAGTGTTTTCCAACCTTTTCGATGTCAAAGTACCCTTGACCTCACTCTTCATATCTCACGGTACCCCTGCCATCCTCCCCCCACCTTCCCCTGCCAGTTCCCCTGCTTGCCACCCCCCTCCTTCCCCTCTCAGGGTGAAGGGAAGCACAGGGGTGGGGGGATGGGTGGGAAGTGGCTGCTGAACTTGTGGCAGGCCCTGCTCCCTGGGCCAGCTCTATATCCCTGCTGGTGCTGGAGGGAGACACCACAAAAGTGAGGGGGGCTGGTAGTGTAACCTCTATCTGTGGGTTCTGTGGGGCAGAACTTGGAATGAGTTTGCAACAACACATTTTTAAAAAACAAAATGGTTTACTTTCTTAACATATAACATCAACATTTAACATCACACTTCAAGGTCCTGTTCAGGTTGCATTTTCAAGTCCTTATATTTACAGTCTACTGATACTGCCAAGTCCAATTCTTCTTTGCAAGTGGGTTGGCTCCTGAAGACTCCAAGGGCTTGATGAACAGGATTCAGCATGATGAAGGTTTCCAGGAGAACTCTCACCCATTACAACCACAAAAACCCTGAAACAATAAACTCCAACATTTACAACATAGCAAAAAATAAACAACTACCTTCCCACTAGTTCCCAACAACATTGCAGTTACCTTAACAAGGTGTTAAGGGCTTATAGAAATCAAGGTCTGAGTCTGGTAGCCTTGTCTCCCCCAAACTTCATGAGCTCTGCAGCCTTCTGCTGCTTTGAGTCTCCACCCCTTTCTGGGTCAACCCATTCTGAGCATGGGGGTTACAGTATCACTGCCGCAGTACTCCTGGGATATGCTCACGGCACCCCAGGGTACCACGGAACCCTAGTTGGGAATCGCTGCTCTTATCTTTCTCCAATTGTATTGATTAGTAGATGTCACATCGCATTGATTGGATTGACTTCAACTGTGCAATTCGCACGAGTAAAAAAAAAATTTTTTTTTTTGTATGCAATTGGTATGTGTTTCCCCCTTTTTTTTTTAGCAGTAGAAAGCGGCTTTTTCCTCCTGATCCTGTTTCAGGTATACTTACAGTGTAGCATCATTATTCATCTGTCAAATGCTTGAGGTTCATATTGCTAAACCTGTCTTCAGTGGAGTCTGCTCAGGCAGGGTTCGGCGGCCTTATTACTGACTATGTAGAGTAAGTGGCAATCTTCCCTTTCATGATTAGAATTTGCAGTGCTGCAGCGAGAGCAAACACAACTACGGCTATCAGGTACACATCAAAGGCCTGTTTCTTAGTTTGATGTTCCTGCTTGCCGGGCCCTTTTTTTCTCAGCAGGTCAAAATCTTCTTTTGTTCTTTTGAACGCTTTGGGAATTACAGGAGATACCAGTGACACCTGCTGATGGGGGCATCCCAACTGCCACTGAAGCAGAAGTTACCGGTGACTATGGGAAATGATGAGGCTTTTCAGATCTTCAGGAACTTCACAATGCCCCTTTAAAAAAAAAATCCAAACAATGGTACCTAATCGTTGGGGATTTTAAAAAGCCTTAAGACATATTTTAAATAGGATCTGGTTTTTCTCTCTTTCTGTCTCTCCCCTCCCTCCCCTTTTCTAGCTTCCGCTTCTCATCCAATCATTTGACAATGCATTAGCAAATGTATCAGAAATCCTACCGATATACAAAAGAATAAAGCGAGATGGACTAGAAATGCTGTTATCCAGTGGTGGGATCCAAAAATTTTAATAACAGGTTCCGATGGTGGTGGGATTCAAAAAGTGGTGCCGCTGCACACACGCACCTCCAGTCCCTACTGGGCAGGGAGGTTGCTTTAGTAACCCCTTCTCGGCACTCAGAAAAAATTAGTAACCACTTCTAGAGAAGTGGTGAGAACTGGTTGGATCCCACCTCTGCAGTTATCCCTTCCACATCACTAGGGTTGGGAGTGCAGTGCCCACTGCAATTTGGAAATCCATGTAAAAAAATATGTCCCTCCCTTCATACCAAAGAATGAGATGGATTTTTTTTCTGTGTCTTTTATTTTGACTTAAAAAAAGATATTGTATATATGTATGGTATTAAAAAAGATAAAGTGTGTTATATTATACAATACTATACATATATTTTATGCATTTCTGGGTTTCTAGACTTTATCTGGGTTATCTGCTGGCCATGTCTCATCTATGGCTTCTGCAAAACTCTAAAAAAAATTCCCATTTGATTTCTTATGCTGGCCCACGATATATCAAAACTGCGATGGGGAATGTTACGACGTGGAAGGGATAACTGTACTCGCTTCATGATGTGATGAATTCCATGTTGGTAAAGAATGGGAAAGCAAATTCACTCTGGTCATGTCTCAGTTGGGCTTTTGGAATTCATTATTAAATAGGGTTGCCAGCCTCCAGGTAGGTCCTGGAGATCTCCTGCAATTGCAACTGGTCTCCAGGTGCCAGATATCAGTTCTCCTGAAGAACATGGCTGCTTTGGATGGCGTTATACTCTGCTGAAGTTCCTCCCCTCCCAAACTCCACCCTCCACACTGGCTCTACCCCAAAATCTCTAGGGCCCTTTCTGCACACGCAAAATAATGCATTTTCAAACCACTTTCACAACTTGGTGAATTCCGCAGGGCCTGTAAAACAGGTTTGTTCCACCGGGCCTTTGGTTGAGGCCAGCCACGGATTCCCCATCTAGGATGCCTCTGCCACACCATCATTGGCATGCCTGATATACTATCTAATCAGTACTGTCCCCTCCCAGCCTTGGAATCGGGTGCCATATAATATAATATTGTTGCTGCTGTGTTTTTATGGTTATAGATTTGTAAATTGTTTTAAATTAACTTAGTTATTATTGTGTAAAATGTTGTTTTTAGCCTGCTGTGTTTAATGTTATTATGTATTGTTGTTGCAGGCCTGCTGTATGCCGCCCAGAGCCCTTCGGGGATGGGCGGTTTAAAATCTAATATATAAATAAATAAACTGTTTGCAAGTGGATTTTGCTATTCCGCACAGCTTCAAAGAGCACTGAAAGCAGTTTGAAAGTGCATTATTCTGCATGTGCGGAAGGAGCCTAGATACCAATTCCAACCTGGAATTGGTAACCCTAAGCATTAAGACTTGTGGGAAATCATTAGTTGGTCTTTGCTAGCACTAAGACATCTCCAGAGTTTTATGTCTCTGGAGCTGTATCTTGCCAGTTACTTGGCCCCCCCTTCCAGTTAATGGTGTCCACTGTTTTGTAAGAGATCCTTACATTGCTGCTGGGGAGGGGTAAACACAAGTCATCTGAATCCAGGTCAGTCAATTGAAATTGGCGGAGATTGGCTGCTGTCAGAATTCGGTTTCTTTTGTAAAGCAAGAGGTCCATACTTATCTGGGTTCTGTTTGTGGGCCTGCAAGGGAGGGGGAAAGGTGGCTCTTTCTGGGGTGGGCTTTTACCCATGTGGTAGCCTGAGGGGCTGTTGCGCAAGTGTGGTCTTCTGCAGCCTCCTAGTTCCTGACCTTCTTCCTGCAGGCTAGGTAACCTTCTTAATTTTGAAGCTAAGTACTTTGACTGATTTCTGCGCAGAGGATGGATGTGAAAGTTTTGGAACTGACTTTTTTGACCTATAAATATGGTTAAAAGCCTGGATGATTTGTTTCATATTTCCGACAACGTATATTATTGCCTAAGGCAATTCTGAGCAACAGAACAATGATGTGCAAAAGGACTTTGCGAATTTCTTAATCCATGAAAAGAACCAAATGTGTTTTGGGCCATGCTTGGATCTTTATCTTGGGAACCTACATCAATGATTAAATAATCAATAAATTACCTTTGATTCAGACTGTAACATGTTCCTTTCATATGTGTGGCTAAGTGACCCCTATGCCACTGTTTAATCAGTCCTGACACCTCCACTGAATATTTCTAGCAGAGATTGTGAGATAGGCCTTAGAGTGTTAAGATGATTAATTTTTTCTCCTTACTGTTTCAGTATGATATGAGTGAGATTCAGATTCATTGTGATGATTGTGAATATGGGACCAGAAGGCCATAATCATTGACTGATAATTCAGTTAATTAAAGATTATCTTTAGCAAATAGTTTGTGAACCAAACCAAGAAACCATGTAAAATATTAAATACGATTTAAATTAGGGAACATAAAATGAATATGGGAGAATAAATATAATCATTTAATTAAAATGCAGTGCCTTACTTTTTCTCCATTTACGCCAGAATTGCCAAAATGTTTACTGAATAGATAGCATTTGGGCTGGTGTTAGTAGCTATCGACCTTGGGCTGGTGTGAGTAGCTATCGATCCTCTGAAGATGCCAGCCACAGATGCAGGCGAAACGTCAGGAGAGAATGCTGCTAGAACACGGCCATACAGCCTGGAAACCACACAGCACCCATATCAGCCTTTCATTTCTATGGATGTCCAGAAATAAATCTGAGTAATATTAACTGTAAGAAATTTAGAGTAGGATTCATATTTAACATTGGAGCTGGTCGTCTTTAGAAATCAGTCCAGGAGTCACTTATATTATTTTTGATGGGGAAACATATTTGGTGTAATTCTCTGCTCTTCCATTGGTTTGAAATTCTCAGGGGTAGCATCTCTTGCAAAATTTTGTAAAGCATTTAAATTCTGTACTGGATAAGGTTTGCAGAGAGTTGTATATTGCTGTGTGAATGATTTTACCCCTCCATTTCCCAGAATGGAGGAACCAGGTTTGATTCCCCGCTCTGCCGCTTGAGCTGTGGAGGCTTATCTGGGGAATTCAGATTAACACATGCCAGCTGGGTGACCGTGGGCTAGTCACAGTTCTTCTGAGCTCTCTCAGCCCCACCTACCTCACAGGGTGTTTGTTGTGGGGAGGGGGAAGGGAAAAGAGATGGTAAGCCCCTTTGAGTCTCCTTACAGGAGAGAAGGGGGAGATATAAATCCAAACTGTTATTCTTCTTCTTGTTATATGAACCATTGAAATCCCAGTCGCCCCCTATTTATCTAATCTGAGAGACTGAGCTATATGTGCAATGTTCGAGAGGAAGGGCACTGCTGATATTCGAGGGCATGTATAACATTGGCAGATAGCTTTAAAAGGGGCTTGGACAGATTTATGGAGGAGAAGTCGATTTATGGCTACCAATCTTGATCCTCTTTGATCTGAGATTGCAAATGCCTTAACAGACCAGGTGATCGGGAGCAACAGCCGCAGAAGGCCATTGCGTTCACATCCTACATGTGAGCTCCCAAAGGCACCTGGTGGGCCACTGCGAGTAGCAGAGAGCTGGACTAGATGGACTTTGGTCTGATCCAGCTGGCTTGTTCTTATGTTCTTATGTTCAGATCTTGAAGCAGAGAATGGCATGAAGTGAGAAGTGTTTTTTTTAAAAAAAATATTTATACAAATATGTGTGCATGGATAAAGGTATCATGAATCAGCTATTTTCTCTGTCTCTAGGCCTCTTCAGACATACATATATAAACTGGCAGCCCACTGACAGTAGTGGTCTCCACAATGTGGTCTCCACAATGTACCCAGGATACACTCTTGTGATTCCACGTGAATTGGGCAGCCCACCCATTTTCCATGGATACACTCCATTTTCCATGGATACACTCCATTTTCCAGGATACACTCTTGTGATTCCACGTGAATTGGGTAGCCCACCCATTTTCCATGGATGTAAACTTGAGGCTGTTTTGAACCCCAAAAATCAGAAATTCAGCTCATTATATTTGCTCTATCATGATGCAAGAAGGTGTGAATATTTACAATTAGTTTAGTCCAATATGTGGATGTCAAAAGGAACATAGAATAATAAATTGAGTGGAAATGAATGCATTAAAATAGTACATATCCAGATTTCATACCTTTAATGTTTGACTGACACTAGATATATTTCCCTAACTGAATATTATGGCTACGTTTTAAATTCTTTATACCATTTCAATGTTGAATAATACCAACTCTCTTTGAATTCCCATTACTCCGTTGTTAATGTTTATGTGCAAGGAAATGTAAGTAAAAATGAGAGATGTAAGAGCTTGCATTTCCCATCGCAGTGAGGTGTGAAAAATATTTAGGAATTGAACAACACAATCTGGGGGTTGGGGGTGGGTAGGCTGGAGCTGTTGCTTAATCTGGTGATGAAGCCTAACTATGTGATGAAAACTCACTCTGAATGTCAGTGCATTGGAAATTGTTTAGATTGGCTCAAAAATTATTGCTATAAGGAAATATCAAAAGCAATAACATGTAAAACAACAATTTTACATTTTCCCCCTGATAATCCCATGACATTGTCACTGTGACTGCATCACTTCATACAGAAGGTGCATTTAATATGATGGGAGGCAGCATTACAAAGGCCTTAAAAGGGAGAATAAAGTTTTGGATGTTCCTGACCTACTTACCAGAGGTCAAAAAGTTAGGATGGTAAAAATATGCAGTTCAAGTTCAGGAAAATGATAAGTCAATGAATCCTGATAACCAATGGATCCATAATATTTCTTTCTACCAGATCCCCACGCTGGTTGTGCCAGTATTAGTCCAACCCAATTCCTTGTATGCCCCCCCCCCTCCATTCTTTGCTTTCTCAGACTATGTATGCTTGCACCATTCTTGTGTATGCATAATATTTTCCTCTTTTAGTAAACACCCCCCTTTCTTTAGTCAAAGGGGTCCTCATTATTTATAGGTCCAAGAAGGATCTTGGTAGATACTAGCCACATTCTGTCCTTGAATTCCCCCAAAATTAGCTATCAGAAGGCAAATTACCAATTTGAGTAACAGGACGATACGTGAAAATATTAGAAATTATGGTAAACAGTGCTCTGTCAATGTTGTGGGCATCATTGTTAGCCTTGAAACAGGATGGACCACGTCTGATCTTTCCAAAATGCAGTAATGAGGAGAAAAGACAAAAATATCAAACATGCAAGGAAAACAAATTCCTGAAATTCAATGTTAGGTCACTCTTGAATCATTAGTTATAAGATGATCTTTGACTTCCTAAGTGTGGTACAGCCCAATCCTGAACACAATCTCAAACTGTGCCCCCCAACTTCTTGCAATCTGGAGGTTATGCCCCTGTTGATACACCCCAATATAGCATTAGCCTTTTTTTCACTGCATCACACTGACTGCTCATATTTAACTTACTGTCTCCCCATGAATTAAGATCTTGTCTCACACACTACTACACAGTAGTTTATCCTTCATCCCGAGAGAAAGGGGGGGGGGTGGAGAAAGGGGTAGGGAAAGAGAGAGAAGAAGGGGGAGAGAAAGAAAGGGGAAAAGGGAGAGAGACAAAGGGGAAGAGAGACAAAGGGGAAAAGAGAACAGGAAAAAGACAGAGAAAATAGGGGAAAGAGAAAAGGGAGGGAAAGAGAGAGAGAACCGGTGGAAGAGATAGAGAGCCGAGGAGGCAAGAAAGAAAGGGGCTAAAGAGAGAGAAAAGGGGGAAGGGAGGGGAAGGGGTGAAGGGAGAGGAAGGGGGAAAGAGAGAGAAGGGGAAGAGAGAGAAATGGGGAAGAGAAAGGGAATCAAGGTGAGAGAGAGGCAAGAGGTACACCTTGTGTACCCCCCACCTCCCACTAGAGATCCTGGTGACCTTGGAGGCCAATAGCATGAGTGGCCCTTCCTCAGCCTGGGTTAAAAGCATTTGTCCCGGAGGGACTGCACCTTTTCTGTTGGGGGGGGGGAGGGCCTCTCTATCTGCCACCCAGGCAGAGTGGGAGACTGTAGTCCCTCAACATCTTGGGGTTTCCAAGTCCTTCCCTCCTTAGAGCAGAAGTGCTGATCTGTGCACAAGACTGTATGACCATCAGGGCAGAGCCAGTTACCCATGTCATGCACGGGCATTCCGTCTGAGCCATGTCAATCACCCAGAACCTCAGTTCAGCATCTCCTGTCGACATGCAAGGCACGCATACAGCAGCATGAGAGTGACACTGGGGCCAAAGGATCACAGTAGGGACAAAGGCTGGGTGTGGGCCCACCAGACTCTACCTGCCTCACAAAGGGGTGTCTTGAGCCAGGCAGTGAAATGCTTCAGTTTCTGGGGGGAGTGAGGGAGCAATTGGCTAAAGATGCCCCCTCACAAAACCCACATGAGTCATGCCTGGTTTTCCTGCCCTCTTCTGCCCCCCCCCCCCCCGGCCCGTTACACATCTGTCCACAATTAATTGGACTTAGTGTTGCAGTAATATTTTCCTCCAGTGTTTGGATACTTTGAGGAGTATTTCCTGGTGGAAACAAAATTAAAATATTCTAAAAGCTTCTTAATTTTATTTATATGTCTCATCAGTTCTTTTAGTCTTTGGAGAGAGTGGACTATGTAATACTATTGAACAGCTCCAGAAATTCCTAGATGATGCAAGAGTGCTGGATTCCTTCCAGTCTGGTTACTGCGCTGGTCATGGGACCGAGACATTACTGGTTGTGGTCATGGACTCCTGCTACAGCTAGATCGAGGTGGTTTGGCGCTGCGGGTGTTGTTAGATCTTACTGCAACATTCGATATGGTAGATCATGACCTTTTGGCCCACCACCTTGCTGTGGTTGGGGTCTGTGGGACACCCATGTGCTGGCTGACCTCGCTTCTCTGGGATCGAGGATGGCAGGTAACGTTGGGGGGTGGGAGAGAACCATGAGTGTCGTCTCATGAATTGTGGGGTGCTGCAGGGGGCAATCGTCTCCTTGATGCTTTTTAATATCTACATGCTCCCCTTGGCTGGTTTGGTCCAGAGTTTCAGGCTGCGGTGTCACCAATATGTGGACGACACGCAGCTCATGTTCACGATGGTGAGACATCCGGTCTTGGCCCTGGGAACTCTCCAGCGTTGTTTACAGGCCGTAACTGGCTGGTTGAGAGTGAGCCAGCTAAAGTTGAATCCAGGGAAGATGGAGGTTCTGTTGGTGGTTCGGGGAGAGAAACCAGTTGATTTTTGCCTGCCTATGCTGGACGGTGAAGCCTTGCGTTTGGCCTTATCCGTAAAGAGCTTGGGAGTGACCTTGGACTCAGCATTGTTGCTTGAGGCCCAGGTTGCTAGCACTGCCCAGGTGGCTTTCTTTCATCTGCAACAGGCATGGCAACTGGGACCATATCTCTCCCGTTCTGACCTGGCCACAGTACTCCATGCAACGGTCACCTCCAGATTAGATTATTGTAACTCACTCTACGCTGGCCTACCCATGTCTGTGCTCTGGAAACTCAAGCTGGTTCAATACGCTGCAGCCAGGCTCCTTACTGGAGCATCAAATAGGGACCGGATTATGCTGGTACTATGCCAACCCCACTGACTCCTGATCGATCATATTCAAAGTGTTGATGTGAACCTTTAAGGCTGTGAGAGGTCTTTGATCTGCATACCTGAGGGACCGCATCTCCCCATATTTTTCTTTTGGGTCCCTCCATTCATCGGAGGGAAATCTACTGGCGGTCCCTGGCCCATGGGATATCTGGCTGACGACCACAAGGGCTAGGGCTTTTACGGCCTTGGCTCCTACCTGGTGGAATAAGCTCCTGTGTGAGATCAGGGCCATGTGAGACCTAAACTGTTTCCGCAGGGCTATAAGATGGAGCTTTTTCGCCAGTCATTTCCATCTGGCCAGCCGGCCTAACTTGATTACAATTCTCATTGGCCTTCCGTGGGCACAGCGGGGAGGGAGGAGAGCCGCCATCTGAGCGTGCTTTTACTGTTTTTATGTATCTGGATTGTTTTCATGCCTGTTTTATTGTTCACCCTCTTGAGCTCTGCTGGGGAGGGCGGGATATAAATGGAAAAATAACATAAAAAATAAAAATAAATATCAGACCACTCATACTTAAAAGCTCCAAGCATATCCATGTATTGCAAAGATGAGATTTTTGGAAGGTATCTCTTTTTAATTAGCATCTGTTATTGTAGCAAACTTGGACAGGTGCCTGGAAGGCATAGGGACCTATAGCTTCTCTATATTCCTTGATTTTCCCTCTGTCTTTTGGAACAGTGCACAATATTTTTGCTTTATCTCTGCAATATTATACTCGGTGATATTTGCCATTGCAGATGTATTAATATATTGTTTCATGTAGCTTAGGTTGCAAGTACGCTAGTAAAATAATCTATTTATAAAAAGAGCGTCAAAATAAAACAGGTACATTTGCTGATGCACTACATTTGGCACGCACACCTTATGTGCAACCATTATTTTTGATGTGGTGTCCGGTAATTGAATTTTGAAATAAGACTGTTAATTTTTAAAAGTTATAATTGTCTGGAGGTTACTATTTGAAGAACAAGGCAGAAAGCAAACGGGTGATTTTTTAAAAATGTATCTCATCTGCAGATTGCAGCCGAGCAACATTTTCAAGTAACAATGAATTGTGTGACAATGAATTTATAATTGCATAAACCTTTACGAGTACAACCAGGTTTGTCACATTTGGGACAGTAGCATTTCCTATTTTGCAGCAAACGATCACAGCTACACACCTGAATTTTTTAAAAATACCCAGGGGGAGGGGGCCCAGCATCTGGATATGACCCACCCACCTTAGCGGAGGGAGAGGGAAGGGAGGGAGGGGGAGGGGTGGCATGCAAGGGACGGGAGGGAGGGGCCAGCCACCCTAAATTCCCTGAATACTGCAGTTACAGTTCAGAAAACCAGGCATGCGTTACTCAGGAGTAAGCTCAGTAAAGCAACCGTGACATACTTTGAATGGCTGCGTCGCGCCCCTCAGAGGGTTTACTCAGAAGCGACACCCATTGCCACCAACCAAACTTACTCCCAGGTAAAGGATCATGACCAGCCAGCCTAGATGTGTGGGAGGGGTGCCTTTCCACCCCCCCCAAAGAATGCGGTCACACACATCAATGACATCGCACAGTATCAGCCTGGCCTCTACAATTGATTTGCTGCTACTGTTCCTTTCCCATTTTACCACAATAACCCACAGCAACGCGTGGCCAGGTACTGCTGGTAAACATTAAGACATTAAGATAGTAGTTAACATGAATGGACTTAAAAATATTTGTTCAAATTAATCATTAGAATACCCATAGGGAAAATCCTGGTTGGTTCCATTCTTTCAAAAT
Organism: Sphaerodactylus townsendi; assembly: GCF_021028975.2. NCBI lineage: Eukaryota > Metazoa > Chordata > Lepidosauria > Squamata > Sphaerodactylidae > Sphaerodactylus > Sphaerodactylus townsendi. Next base: position 26,914,403 of record NC_059427.1, on the reverse strand, counting down.
AACAAATCTGAAAGTCCGCATGTTGGATCAAGGCCAAACTGAGTAATGGCTGGCTGATATTCACTATGTCTTTCCTGATAATGGCCCCTTCCACACACGCAAAATAATGTGTTTTCAAACCACTTTCACAACTGTTTGCAAGTGGATTTTGCCATTCCTCACAGCTTAAAAGAGCACTGAAAGCAGTTTGAAAGTGCATTATTTTGCATGTGCGGAACGAGCCAATGTCATGAAAAGCCAAATAATCAGTTCCCCTTGACTTTTTAGCTACTTGGAAACCTAACTTGGCTTTCCATTGAAGATCTTTACCTTGGTTTAGAGACTAGCCACCCATCAGTCAACCATTACTGATTGTTGTTGTTATGTGAAAGTGTGCTGTTTAATTTTTCTTATTTGAAATGAATGAAACCAACAGGGCTTTCCTTGCAGATGTTTTATGATTTTGCACTATGATTGCTCTCAGCTATCCTGCGTATTAAATCCTTCCATGTTATATACAAATGATTGGTCTCATTTTTGTGGTTCAATTCATTCATTTTATTGGTCAACATAAACGTCGTAAGTGCATAAAACACAGCACTGAGTGCTATATAAAACAAATAATGCAGATCAGCAGTTGGCGGTTGACCACACTTACCTCCATAAATTTAGGATGTTCTGGGTTTTCCGGCTTGTATATCCGTGTTCCAGTAGAATTTTCTCCTGATATATAGATGGACTTTGGTCTGATCCAGCTGGCTTGTTCTTATGTTCTTATATCCGTGTTCCAGTAGAATTTTCAGCCTGCATCTGTGGCTGGCATCTTCAGAGGATTCTTGTACAGTTCTCATGTTAACTTTTGGTGGCATTCTTCCTAAAGATTTTGCATTAGATCACTCTTGAGGGAACAAAAACTTTGCCCAATAAACTGCAGTAAATTAAGAAAATAGCAAATTACTCATTGTGCACAAACAAGTTCCCATATAAGTTCCTTTTTCTGGTAAGACTAATGAAGAACTTTTTGCAGTAGGGGATGGTAAAGCAATATAAAGTGTGCTTTGTCATTACTAGAGGAGGTACTTTACAGAGTACCCTACGCAGAACTGTCCTTAAATCTGGTTTGATTTCCTTGACAATTTCCAGTTCATGTTGTAACTGCCTATAGTAGGAGTAGGCAATTATTTTTTTCCATGGGGCCGCATAAGAAACAGAAAATATTGTGGAGGGCCGGGCCAAAAGGCTGAACTCAATTCTGCATAATATTTATTGTATTTCTTTATATAAAAAAAGGTCTGTCATACGGGCCAGTCAGGGTCATCCGGCGGGCCGGATGTGGCCCGTGGGCCGTATAATGCTCTTGTGGGTCTGGCCTATAGGGATCTTTTTCTAATGAAATCCAGTTTACAGATTTAATCCCAAGAATTCAAATATTTCCGAATATGATTACTTCTATGAAACCGCACCACAAGGAGTTTCTACTGGGGGCATTCTTCAGAAAATAAGCATTGCCCAACAAAATAAGATACATAAAATAACACAATGTATCCTGGGAACGTTTGCAGCTCATTGAGAAATCTCTTGAGATTACATTTACCCCCTCTAGGCAACATGAGGCGGCCTTATACTGAGTCAGTGAAACTATGAAAATAGTTGAGTCAAATTAAATAACGTTACATTTTTCGACTTTCTGATTTATTATTCATTTAATACATTGTGAGAGGCTGGATTTGCTTTATAAGTCCAGAGACTCAGGAAGAAACGTTATGAATTGGTTCATTGTATGGTTGCCAGTTCTGGGTTGGGAAATTTCTGAGATATGGGGGTGGAGCCTAGAGAATCCAGAGTTTGGTTGTAATGACAAATCGCCCATCCTCCAAAGCAGCCATTTAATTCAGAGGAACTGATCTCTGTCATTTGGAGATCAGTTGTCATTCCAGGAGATCTCCCCACCCACGTGGAGCTTGGTGACCCTACTTTGATGCTGATGGCCAAAAAACTTCCTTTGGTAGTGCAGTTAAATCAAGGCAGTTGCCCATTTTAAAATGGTGACTGAATCTTACAGAGCTTTTCGTGGTGCTGTCCTTTCAGCTGTTCGTTTTTCCTTGTTGCTTCACAGAATAAAATGCCCCTTTATAAGATGCCAAGTAGGTTGCTTCTATTATTTTCCTTTGTGCATTTGCACTGTCTTTCTGTGGCCTCACTTCTCTTTTTCTTGTTTCCTTACTGGTCTGTCCTGAATTTCTTTACTGTGGCTTTCCTGATATCTACCATCTTCATTCAGCACAAGTTTGAGCATGAACTCTGGAATTCTGAACAGGTGCCTTTGCACATCCAGTCACCTCTCTGTCCTCTTCTAGATGAAGCTAGAGTTCTCCTAGAATTACAACTGATCTCTAGATTAGAGAGACCCATCCTGCTGGAGGAAATGGCAGCTTCAGAGAATGGACTCTAGAGCCGTGGTGGTGAACCTATGGCACTCCAGATGTTCATGGACTACAATTCCCATCAGCCCCTGCCACCATAGCTCTAGAGCAGGGGTCTTCAAACTATGGCCCTCCAGATGTTCATAGACTATAATTCCCATCAGCCCCTGCCAGCATGGCCAAGTGGTAGGGCTCATGGGAATTGTAGTCTATGAACATCTGGAGGGCCATAGTTTGAAGACCCCTGCTCTAGAGCATCACATCCTTGCTAAGCACCCTCTCCAAACTTTACCTTCTGCAAACTCTGCCCCCAAACCTCTATGAGTTTCTCAAGCTGGAGTTGGCAAACCGTACTACTTCCCCTTAGCAAAGCAAGGGAATCCTTTAGGAAGCCATAATGTCTTGTTTAAAAAGTATTGAGTTTCATTTTATCTTGCATAAGGCTTCATCTATCAAATGGTATTCATGCTGTCTAGGCAGGAGTGAATATGTGCTAGCGATGCTGATGAAATTTGTGGTTTCTTGGTTCAGAATTCAAACGTGTGGCATGCGGTGTTTACATACATTAGGAGCTGAATGACACTTCAGACTTTTTAAAATGGTGCTCATAATTAGCATTTTAGTTACTATTGAAAATATGGAGGATGTTCATCCGTCAGAAATCTTATGCTTTCTGCCATCTTGATTGTTCTATTACTAGTTTCAGAATCCCGTTTTGGTCTTCCCTTGTGCAAACCTTCTAATTTTCTTTCTAGAAACTTCCCTCATCTTTTGCAAGATCAGTGTAACAACAGTTCTTTGATTGTCAGAAATTTTCACAGAGATCATATTGATCCAGGCAAATCTAGAATGTATAAGTAAAACAGACACTGTTCTATGCCCTGTTTGGGTCATACCTCCTCCTGACTCTGAGCTCCTCAAGTGAATGATAGCAAAACAGTAAGCAATCTGAATCTCCCGAGGTGCAGTTATGCGACTACTTGTTGCAAGATGCATCACACACCCCTCTAGTTTTGATATCTTTAACCTTTCTCCCTAGTGTTGGCAAGAGAGGGTCCTAGAAATAAGAAACATCTTGACATCAACCAGTTAAGAAGAAGAATTCTAGTGGTTCTTGTTGTCTGATTCCAGACCCTAGGAGATAACTTTCTTTGCCCCTGTTTTTGCCTTAGTAGGATGGGTCAATAAAATTATGCATTGCTAGAACTGCCATTCTGGAAGTTAAATTGATGACTGGAGAACGGGTATATCCTGTCTTATTTGAGAGCATGTCAATCAAGCTGCTAATATCTAGTGCAGGGGGCTGCAACCTGTGGCTCTCCAGATGTTCATGGCCTACAATTCCCATCAGCCAATTGGCCATGCTGGCAGGGGGGTGATGGGAATTGTAGGCCATGAACATCTGGAGTGCCGCAGGTTGCAGACCTCTGATCTAGTGCGACAACCCACAAATATTCAGTAGGGCTTCCTGAACTCTCCTGAGATTTTTAACGATAAACAATGGTTACCAACTCCAGGTGGGAAAATTCCTGGATATTTATGCCATTGAGTCCACCTTCCAAGGCAGCCATTTTCTCAAAAAGAACTGATCTCCGTAGTGTGGACATCTGTAATCATTTTGGGAAATTTCCAGGTCCTACCTGGAGGTTGGCAGCCCTAGTGACTTGTGGCAGTGTGGGGGACTGAGAGACCAGTGGTAAGAGGAGGCTGGGTAGAGTAGTCTCAAGGGGTTTCCCTTATTGAGCAATGCATTGTTGATGTACCATGATAGTCTAATGTAGATGAGTCAGGTGGAATTCTTTTTCATCTCAATTACCCTTCAGGCTTATGCTACAGTACATCAGTTCCCTTGATGCTGCAATGGAGGGAGGGAAATCATTATGGAATTTGGTCGAGACAAGGCCCTGCTCCAGTTTACAGAAATGAAATGTTCAGGCTGCTTAATTTTTGAAGAAAGTAGCTGTCTGACAAGAGAGGCATGGCAATTGCATTGATGGGATATGAAGAGATCTCAAAGCAGTTGGAAGGGAAATTAGACAACAGCAAATCCCGGATTCCAGATACCAGGGCGTGTTTTCTCAAGGGTTCAACTTTCTCTGCGCTGCTTATAAGCAGAGATGACTTTAAAAGGTTAACATTCCTAAGCAAGCCATGCACGGTATTTTGTTCTGTCACTTTGAATTTGTGTTCCTCTTTTCAGTTCAGTAAGCACTTTCAAGTGGTATCAGACTTGAATGCAATGCGGGAAAATGTTACTAGCATATTTAAATGGTATGACAATGCCATTTTTCATTCTTAAGGTTCGCTATTGTTTGAGTGAATGTAATCTCACACAGTGACCCCTGAGTACGATGTTGACAGAATGCACCACTTCCTATGTGCCAGTGTATTGTTAGCTGAATATTTAAATGATGAAATGCTGGCACAGCGGTACATCCCAGTGCTGGCAGGGGAAAGTCCTCTTACTCCTGTGGCTTCGGTTATGTGTCTACTCCTTCCTTCTCTAAATCACTGATTTTTTTCTATTCGTTGTGTCAGAATAATTTCTTCCATCTTTACGTTTTAAAGGCACAAATGGTAAATGCAAGTGCTTGGTCATTACTGACCCATGGGATGATGTCGTATCCTGACATTTACCATATATACCGTAGCGGCTATAAGCCGAAGTTTTTTTCAGCCGCCCTGTTTTTAAGGCTGGGCCAAAATGCCCCTCGGCTTATACATTAACGAAGTCCCCAGTCGCTTTCCCTTTCTCTTCAGGCCTCTGCTGAGGCTGGGGACGTGGCCGGGACGACCTTCCTGCGACTGCAAAAGCTGCTTGTTGCTGCCCTCCTCCTCCGAGGGTGAAGGAGGGTGAAGGGGAACCCTGGCTGGCTCGGCTTCCTCAAACCCCGGGAGGAAGAGGGAGCTCCTTATTTGGGCAGTGACTCCCCCTGATGTCATTAGCCATTGCCTGGGGCCAAATAAGGAGCTCCTCCCTCCTGGCTTTCCCTCAAACTCCAGCCGGAGGTCGAGGGAGCTCCTTACTTGGGCAATGACATCAGTGGGGAGTCACTCGCCCAAATAAGGAGCTCTTCCTCTGCTCTCCTCCGGCTTCCACCTTCTCGCTTCTATACGCCGTAGTCAATATCGGTTTTCCCAGGTTTTGGTAGTAAAATTAGGTGCCTCGGCTTATACACGAGTCGGCTTATACACGAGTTTATACGGTACTAGGTAGACATTGTTTATGAGGTGGTTTGTCAGTGCCTTTCCCAGTCATCTATACCCTCAGCAAGCTAGATACTAATTTTACCAATCTCGGAAGGATGGAAGGCTGAGTCAATCTGGAGCTGGCTATCTGAAATTGTCGTCTGTTAGGATCAAACTCTGGTTGTGAGCGGAGCTTGGACTGCCGTACTGCAGCTTACCACTCTGCCCAATGGGCTCCGGGCAGTGCAGTGCGCTACTCCAAACAATATGCAGTTCAGTTAGGTCCTACAACCCTTTTTTTGATCTAAAGGTGATTTCTTCAAAAATGTGGTCTCTGAACCAGAGCCCTGGGCATGCAGCGGCTTCTTTTTCTTTAACAGGAAGGAGCTCCACATGTGGTGGAAGAGAGCATTGTGAAGTTGTAGCCGTGGCAACCCCATATGGTTTTCAAGTCAAGAGACATTCAGAGCTGGCTTGACATGGCCTGCCTCTGCCTACGGGCAAAATTACTTGGGTAAATGATTAAGGATTATGGATAACTTGCTGTAAAAAGGATCCCTCTATGTAATTTTTGCATCATTTAATGCGTAATGTTAATATTTAGGTTTTGCTTCAGTTCTGTTTTTAGATTCCTGATTGGTTCTGCAACTCTGATCTTTATTGAATATTCCAGTTGATTGTATTGTCTCTGTGTAATCTGCCTTGAGATCAAGTGGAAAAGGCAGACTAGTAAGTCAGTCAGTCAGTCAGTCAGTCAGTCAGTCAGTCAGTCAGTCAGTCAGTCAGTCAATCAATCAATCAATCAATCAATCAATCAATCAATCAATCAATCAATCAATCAATAGCAATCCTGGATTTTTGTGGTGGTCTCCCAAGCAAGTGCTAAGCAGGGTTGACTATGCATATATTCTGAGATCTGATTAGCTTGGGTTATCTAGGCTCCACATGTACAGAAGTATATCTTTATAATCATGCCTAGTGTTTATGAATTCTTGAAACTGGCTGCAGAAGGTGGGCAGGGGATCCCCATGTTTGCTGGGTTGCTAGTAAGGCATTCAAAGTTGAGACTAGTTCACTTTTCTCATCATGCCTGCTGAGGCGTGCAAATGAAATTCTTAAAGGGAAAATAATAGATGCGAAAGGGGTTGTGACTTCCTTATTCTGCATTGGTTATGGACAACCCCCCCCCCCAATTCGCTTGGAGTTTAGTCATTAAAATTCCCTTCCCCTGCTTGATTCCTCTTCAATCACCGATGCTAGGTGCTAATAACACCTTCTTAAAAAACGACCTGCTGGAAAGGCTGCTACACAGCAAGATGATAAATGTTATTGAATGGTGGTCGTTCTCAGAATTTACAGTCAATTAAGTAAAGTAAGAGTCTAAATAAGGAACCTTGACTTGTGTCACATCCTTTCAGAACTATTTATTTGCCTAATGGTGTAGGCAAAATGTCAGGTTAAAAATTTACTTCTGGACCAAACACAGTCATGTGCCCTCTTTGAAGCTACTCATATATATTTTTGTAGTAGAAAAGGTAAAGGGCTTTGGAATCCTCCAAAGTAGTTATCATTTATCTTGTCTTAAGTTGTTCCATGGTTTCCTTGTCAAGATTGCAGCTCAGTATTATACTTAAATTAAATTCAGTAGTATACATACCAGGCCGGGCACACTCTGGATCTGGTTTTTGTGGCAGGGATAAATATGGCCTTATCCTCAAGAATTAGAGTGCCATGGTCTGACCATTATGCCTTGAAGGTTCCGGCAGAGTGGCTGCCTCATCTCTGTCAAGGCGATGAGTGTATTTTAGCTTGCCTGAGGAGACTAATGGACCAATCTGTGTTCCAGAGTGCTCTGAGGGACCCTGAGTCCACTGACACACTTGATGAGTGTGTCGATGACTGGTATTCTAGGTTGTCGGAAGCTATCGAGGACATTCCTCCTCACCTACCTCTTCGCCCCCATCCCAGACGTGCTCCCTGGCTTAATGAGGAACTATGTACTATGAAGCGGGAGCTTAGACGTTTTGAGAGGGTGTTGAGGAAATATTGTGACAACGTGTTGAGAACATTGTTTCCAATGGGAGCTAACAGGAGATGGGGGCTACCCCTTTGAGGGGCCATAACTTTGCCCCCTGATCCTAACTTCTCCAAACATGGGTGGTATCATCAGTACAGTCTCCAGATGATACCCTGAAATTTTGGTGCTGCTAGCTTTAAAAATGCACCCCTAACAGGCACCCCAAGAAATGTGCCCAGATTCTCTGCTTTGCAGTGCTTTGGCTCCATTGTAGCCAATGGGGAATTTCTGAGTGTTTAAGCCAGCTGCACATTTTTAAAGATAGAGGCACTGGACTTTCAAGGTGGCTCCTTCTGGTAATAGCATCCAGGTTTATGGCCCCCTCAAAAGGCTTATTTTGTTTCCCCGCTCCTGCATGTGAAGCCTGCTGGCTGAGTTCTATCAGAACTCTCTCAACGCACCCCCTCCCACTGCCCCCAGCAAGTTCAGCAAGACTGGATGCTATTATCAGGAGGGCCTCTTGGAGCCACCTTGAAAGTCTGATGCCTCTACCTTGAAAAATGTGTAGTCTGCTTACCCAGAGATTCCCCATTGGCTACAATGGAGCCACTGCAGAGAACAGAATCTGCCAGGCTCTTCAGCAAGTTCTATGGTGGGAAAAAATAACTTTTCCCACCATAGAATTCAATGGGACTTGCTGTTATGCCCAGCTGGCTCTGTGCTGGAGATTTGGGGATGGCCTCTGGGGGGTTATTCTGGGTAGGGGCTGCTGGTGTGAGTCTCCTGATAGGAACCAGCCAAATTTGCTAAAGTTTGCTTGGGAGGGGCAATTGCTGTGGGCACCCAGTTGAAGGTGAACCTGATGTCCAAAGCATTCCCCCCCCCCCCAGCAAACTTTAGCAAAGTTGGCTGGTTCCTTTCAGGAGACTTACTGATAGGTTCCCCACCCTGGACAATATATACCCCACTAAACATTCCCTTCTCACTGGACACAGTGTGTAACACACTTCTTTCTGTGATATACCTCTGAAGATGCCAGCCACAGATGCAGGCGAAATGTTAGGAACAAGATCTACCAGACCATGGCCACACAGCCCAGAAAGCCCACAACAACCAGTTAAGTGTAAAGATATTTGTTCCTGATACTGAAGGACTCTCTTGGACACATCACCTCCCAAGTGTCTATTGTAATGAACAGTTTTGTACCTTGAAAACTAAGACTTGGGGGATGGGGGGGTACAGACTTCTGTGGATTAAACCCCACCATGTCAGATTCTATAGCCCATGACAAATTATGCCACAGTATCTTTGTTAGCTTAAGGTTTCAAAAGGTTTTTACCACATTAAGCACTGGCATTCTCAATGACGTGTAAGAAAACTAGAGTGTTCATCGTTTCTTGCACATAGTTCCTTGAGAATGTTATGCTCTTGCAAAAAAAAAATACCTGTTTTGAAATAAGGATGCCTTAATTGTCTTCACTTATTGCTTATATTTTCAAAGAGGGTAATTAGAGGATGTGGAGTGGGGTTAAATTGGATTGAAGAGAGGCTTTGAATAATTCCTAGTTTCATTCTTTCTCTTGGCAAAGTGTCCACATAAATGGAGATGGGGAAGTGATTAGATGAGCCGATGTTTTCTTGAGTGGGATTTGGACTCAGAAAAAGGAGGATTTTCTTGAAGACTCATGCACTTGAGCCTGCGTATGGAAACCAGCAGGCCGACTATTGGAACAAAACAAGACTGATTAGAGAAAGGAAGAAACAGAGTGATTCTGTGATAATTGAAGGAAATACATGTGACAGGCTAGCTTGCCATATGTCCTCAGTAATTCACGATTTACATGCACAAATGAGTCACTACAGATCTTATTCTACAGATGGATTTGTGGCATCAGCTGACGTCCTCTCAAATCCAATACTTTTCAATGAAGTCCCATCAAGCCCTGAACAGTCAAATGATAAGAATCAATTGTGAGAACTAACCCTAACATGGTAGGCAATACATACATATACACCTGTTCATATTCCATCAAATGAGGGCACTTGTTGGAGAGTCCTGATTGAATGTAGAACCTTTGAATGCATTGCCCACTTGGTGGTGAACTCAGAGTTACATACATACATACAAGCCTTTATTGGCATATAAAACAGGACAAATTTTTAAAACAAAACAAGGTTAAGAAATACAGTTAAAATGACTAATTTCCAGTATAAAATTTGCAACAGTTTCACAAAAGAGTACATCAGAGCTGTTCAGGAGATTGGGTATCTTATAACACTCATGCCACTGAGAACATTGCAATACTAAAATAGTGCCAAAGGAAAAGGCTGTGCTAGGAGGGAAATTTGTTTTTTTTAAGAAGAGTTTGGGTTTGTACCCCACTTTTCTGAACCTTAAGGAGACTCAAAGTGGCTTACAAACTATTTTCCCTTCCTCTCCTCACAACAGACGTCATGTGAGTTGGCTCCAGGAGGTCACCCAGCAGGCTTCATGTGTAGGAGTGGGGAAGCAAGCTGGTTCATCAGATTAGAATCAAGCACTCAGGTAGAGGAGTGGAGAATCAAACTCAGTTCTCCAGATTGGCGTCCACCTCTCCTAATCACTACACCACACTGGCTTTCACCTGCCAAGGTTGTTTGCTCGCTGGCAGCATTAATCAAGTGTGAGTCTGAATGCTCCAAGAGGCACAAGATGTCATTTTCATACTTTATAAATATTCACATATGACCCAGGCAGTAGATTGAGTTTTCCCAGCATGGCCTGAGCTGGAGGGACTAACGTAAAATTAACTATCATCAGCCAGAGTTAACGCTGCCCTCTGTGCAGTGAATGGCTGTTTCTGAAGCCGTGATTGTTTTTCTTCTGGTCCTTTGTTCGCTGCAATAAGCAACCTGTGCTGTTAAGCTAATGTGTCACAGTGGCTTTGTAATAAGCAGCGGAATGACATAAAGATATACCTACTGGGGCAATGAAAGGCAAACAGCATGGCAGATGATTTCCATAATGCAAATGAAGAGCTTTGCTTATTAGGAGACGCCTAACTTTAGAAAGCTTGCTTTGTGGCATTGTGATTTTGTGTTGGATTCTATATGCTTCCTATTACCCTCATCGCTGCATATCGGTTCACAGTTGTACAGCGGGATTTTTTTTTTTTTTGGCAATTACTCACGTGGAGCTTAATGGTCGTAGAGCTGAAACGGATCTCTTTGGTGCGCAAACAGAATAGCAAAGAGAGTGTGTTTGGTTTAAGCTACAGTGACAGTCATTTGGAATGCCGTATTACAGAGAGAGCTGTACTTAAGGACAAAGGCACATTAAGTTTCAATAGGCTATTACCATTTCCTCAAAAACAACAACAACAAAAAACAGCAACAACTCCCAACCTGTGGCTGAATTGTTTTAGCACGTTTTCATTGTTTATTCTTTAGGAATGGCTGGTGTGCCTGTTCTGTTGTTTCTGGAGGAAGTATATTTTGTACGTTTTGGGAAAGCTTTTTGAAGGCCCCTGTCCAAAAATTCAAGAGCTTTTATTATATAGCACTCGCAGTTGGTAGAACTGATTCTCTTCTTCAGGATCATCTAGAATTCAGACTTTAAGTAGGCACACACATAAGGGCATTTCTGTATCTCCACTGGTGTTTCTCTCCTAGATCACAGCTTCTTGCATTGTGAAGAAGACTTTTCTTAAACTGACTTCTTGTGGATCCTTGGAAACTTTTGGAAAGTCAGTAGTTCAGAAGTATGAAAAGCTCCTTGGTTAGTCCTTTGAAATTCAGCCAAGACGTTTCCTGCAAGAGAAAATACTATTTATTTTCTATCAATTGATGAAAGTACTCACATTTAGCAAGCCTTTATTGACATAGACAACAGTACAACACTAATAAAAATGGATTAAAAAGCATATACAATACAGGAAATAAATGTTAGGTCGAAGGAAATCTACTGGTAATTTCCAGGAGAAAGTCTGCCACTATCATACAGAGAGAAGGATCAGGATTGTCCAACAAGTAGTGTAATCTAATTAAATCGGGGAGATGGGGTAAATGTAAAGGAGTAAGATTCACATACTTGGATCTGATTTCCTTGAATCTGAGACAGTGTAGTAATTGGTGGGCCAGAGATTCAACTGAGGCATCGTTACATGGGCACAATCTTTTAGCAGTTTCTTGCTTATTAAATCTGCCATGTAACAAGGCAGAAGGCATAACATTAAACCTGGTGAGCATTATGGCTATCCTTTGAGCAGGGTTTATTAAGCAATACAGGTAGTGTGCCAAGTGGCCCCGTTCACATGGGAGAGAAAAATACAGGGGGGAGCACGTTTTCTTGGCTGCGGTGATTAGGGTAGAGAACTCTCTATCCAATAGTTGACCTTTTAATTTCCTATAAGCTTCTCAAGTACTCAATAAAACATTTTTTTCAAAGGGTGTTGTGAGGTTGTTCCCCAGAAGGCTGTCTCCCTCAGAAAAAGAATGACAGATGAGTTTCCCTCAGAACAGCTTTGTCTGCCACAGTAAGGCAGTGTTAGAGTCCGGACTTAGCTGTCTCCTGGTAGCTCCTCTTAAGTTGGTAATGTATGGTTTTTATGCTAAGTTCCTATGCTGGGAGTCCTCAGCACAATTCTGATGTGGAAAGTGTTCCCTGAAAAGAGGATGCTGGAACATCACTGGTATAAAGCATTATATTTATACAGTCTATTTTTGATGGAGAAATCCGGGATTGTTTAGACTGGTAGGTCTCTGCACTGGAGCAGAGAACAGTGCACCTGCAGAATGTTGCATGGGATGATTGAAAAATAATTTATTGAAGAAACCCAGTTTAGAAAGAGGGGGAAGTGGGAAGGAGACCAGTTCAAACACCGGGTGTAGTACAACAGACCACGTTAATGGTGATGAGAGCAGTAAAAAGAAGTAGGGGACTAAGGATGGACTTGATCAGAGATAAGGACTGAGAGATGATGTAAAGAGAGCCAAGCGGAGGTGGGATCCAGCAGGTTCTCACAGGTTCCCGAGAGTAGGTTACTAATTATTTGTGTGTGCCGAGAGGGGGTTACTAATTGGTGATTTTGCCACGTGATTTTTGCCTTAGTTACGCCCCTCCTCTCAGCATGGCAGCCTGTGCCTGCGTGCATTCGTTTCCCATCCAAGGACCGGCACAGCGGCTGCGTCCTTGCCATAGCCCCGCCCAGGAATGCCCCCTGTAATGCCCGGCCACGCCCCCGTCATGCCCCACCAGCCCCATTGGCGCCACGCCACAGTTTGAATCCCACCACCATGGGAACCTGTTACTAAAAATTTTGGATCCCACCACTGGAGCCAAGCAAGGGTATTTAATGAGGGGCACAAAAGTTGAGAGAACTGAAAGTAGGAGCTTCAAAGTAAACTTCTGAATCCCAGTGCCAGGAGACAGCATCAGGGGAAAGCCTTGGGGAAAGCTTTATGCCCTGTTGTTGGACCTCTGCAAGAACTGGTTGGCCACTGTGTGAGCTAAGGTGCTGGATGTGATGGACCACTGATCTGATCCAGCAGGGCCTATCTTATGTACTTAAATTGATACTGTGCATGTGGCCAAAGTAAGTGCTGAAGAATGTGAGTGATATCAGAAAGGAACGGGGGAATCGTGAGTTTATCAGTGTCATTCTGGGCAGATTAGGGAGGATAGAAATGGCAGAAGAGGGCTACAGTGGTTCAGATAAGGTGTGATAGCACAGATAAAGTTTTCATTTTCAGCAGTTGTTTCAGGAAAATGGTGGGGCTGACATGTTAAAAAATGAACAGGCAGTATTTGTTGACCATGTGAATGTAGGTTGGAGAAGGAGAGGGAGGAATCAAAGGTAATTCTAAGCCTTCTTACCAAGGCCCTGGAGAGATAATCATATCTCCTGACAATGCTTGGGGCTCACAAGGTCTCCCGGGAAGTATAGTTCATCAGGCAGTTTTTTCCCTGAACTGTGAAGAGGCCGCTTTTTTCAGCCTCAAAAAGTACTAAAAAAAGAAAAGGAACGTAGGTAAGTGTGGGAAGGGGGGCGGGGGGCGCGCCGTGGGGGGCCACGGGGGAGCGGAAAAACACACTGCGCACCGGACACAGTTTGGCCCAACTACACCTCTCGTTCAGGGTCTAAGGTTGAGGTTCTTCTCATCACCTGCTGCCTGATCCTTTTAATTGGAGATTCCAGGGATTGAACAGGGGACCTTCAGCATGCAAAGCAGAGTCTCTTCCACTGAGCCACGGCCCCTCCCTGGACCTTGTAATATTTTGTGGAACTTGTAACATTTTTTAAAGTGGTTTTCATTTGTTGATATTTGTTTACATGCATGTTTACAGTTATGGATAAATTGAAAATGCTGACATTATGCACAGAGTTGGATGCAATTGCTCATTGAAGAACCCACTTGAATCCTAACCCCCACAAAATGCCATATTTGTGTAATCCTCGCGATATCTTTAGATTTTTTTTCAATAAAGTTAATTTTAACAACCTATACGTTTCCTTTGCTTTATTCAGCCAGTCTGTTCTCGGCAGACTGCCATGATTTCCAAATGTTTGCAAAAACCAACCTCACAGTTATCCAGAAATATAAAACAGTGATTTTATATTGTTTTGGAATAGACACTGTATAATTAAGCAGAACAAAATCTGCAACTTTTTTCAAATTATAATCAAAGGTCAAAGACAATTAATTCACCACCATTTCCCGGAATACCTCTACGCTATTACAATGCCACCCCATGTGCAAAAATTTAGCATTTGGCTGACATTTGTGATTGGACACAGCCTCCATGGCAGCCATTTTGTTATGGTGCCAATTACCTGTTCTCAAAATTCCAGAAGTGTGTGCAGGTTGAAGAAGGTTGTACTAGAAATTATAGTATAGGGGAGACTCAGTACTGCTGTACATGCACATGGTCTCTAGATCATAGTGTTATCAATGTGTCTAACTTGGTCTGTGGGGGTCCACTCACGTCCTCTTCTCCCTCCTGTCTGACTATTGGCCTTAACCTTGGATCTTTTCAATCTTGTTGTTATCATTTTTGTTACTTAATGTTTGTTGGTGCTTTTTGAGATTTCTTCATATGTGTACTGTCCAGACATTGCTCTATGAATGTCTTACCTTATTTTCTGTTTGGTGTCAGAGAAATTATTAGCTTTGTGTTTGGTGTCAGAGAAATTATTAGCTTTCTTGGGACTAGCCTTCTAAGAAATAAAAAAGTTGATAATAATAATAATGCATGTGGAAGTTTCACTGTGTTGTTTACCCTGAAGAGACCTATAAACTGTGAAGCTATCTTGTTCTGAGTCAAACCATTGGTCAGTCAAGGTTAGTACTCAGACAGGCATTAGTGCTAAGACAGAGAGCTTTTATATCATCTACTGTCTGAACATTTTAAGTGGAAGTGTTTGAGATTCAACCTGGGATCCTTCTGCATTCAAAGCAAATGTTTTACCACTGAGCCAGGACTCCCCCCCGCCCCCGGAGCATTTAACTTCATAACTGAAGATGGCTGTGGGCTCATGAGGTGTGTCTAGTTTTGCTTTTCTTTCTTTCTTTCTTTCTTTCTTTCTTTCTTTCTTTCTTTCTTTCTTTCTTTCTTTTTTTCTTTCTTTCTTTCTTTCTTTCTTCCTTCCCCCTTCCCTTCCTCCTTCCCTTCCTCCCTTCCTCCCTTCCTTCTTGCCTTCCTTCCTTCCTTCCTTCCTTCCTTCCTGCCTGCCTGCCTGCCTTCCTTCCTTCCTTCCTTCCTTCCTTCCTTCCTTCCTTCCTTCCTGATTGATTGATTGATTGATTGATTGATTGATTGATTGTTGGATTTATAGGTCGCCTCACCCCTGGAGGGCTCGAGGCAGCTCACAATATAGCTGTTCTCTAAGACAGCAACCAATACAAATAAAACTTAAACCCGTTAAAACTTGAGCAGCAGTTACTAAAATAAATACAATTAAAACAACAGAAGTTGTTAAAAACAGGCCCCCGATCTAAAGACCAAAAGGGGGTAGGGGGTAGGCAGGGCCCAAGATGAAGTCAGGGCCCAACCAAGATGGAAAAACAGGCAGCCTCCGTCTCAATGGGGGGCGATAGAACCGCGGCTAGCCCCCCCAAAGGCCCGGTGGAATAGCTCTTCTCTTTATTATTTTATCAGACTAGGTCTGAGGCATGCCATAGGGCCATAATGTTGTCTTTTGCCAAGGAATTGAAGAGAGCAGGTGTACTCCCCCCGCCCTGAGGCAGAAGAGAAGGATATTTCCACAACTGAACCATGCACTGTTGACTATAAACATACCCTGCATCCTTCACAATCACACCCGGATGTGGGTAGATAGAAGCTTGTTTCTGCAAGCACGGCTGAGTCAATGCCATTTTATTGATTTCTGATTTATTTTTCAATGGACTTTATTTCTTCCTGCTGTTGTAATTTGTTTAAAACAAAGAACAAGTAAAATAAGCCTTCCAATTAAACACTGATTCTGCAGTGGTGTGTACATGATGGGAAATAAAATGGTTTCTAATTAAATTAGTTCAACAATATAAATTTGTTAATAAGCTTAAAATGCTAGGAAGGAGCAAAAGTTAGAGGGCCTTTAAAAGGGATTTACTAGAAAGGACTTCTAAAAAGACTTTTAAGCACCCTCTTTTCACCTCAACCATTCCCATAATCCAGAGTCACACATGATAATATTTCCATTCATTGCATATAAGGATAGTGAGAACCATTTTTCCTTGCTACCAGTTAAGCACATGCTACTGTTGTACCAGACATTTTGACCCTGAAGTGTAAAGAAATAAACACACTGAATTGTTCCTTAAGGGGTTCTGTATCTAAATAATACAGAATCAAATTATAATAGCAGCCTGTGTGATCTTTTGGATAAAGCATGATTAAACTGTGTATGTACGTATGTGCATTGTTTACAGATCCCAACACACTGTAGTGTGCTGTGCACAATAGCTTATGGATATGTGAGAACTCTGGGGGATATAGGAGGGGAGATGGAACAGAACAAACCTGGACACGACAGATAATTGGGAAGGGAAGCAAATGCTATTTAAATTAAAATTTATCTAAATTTGTTTAAATGTGTACTTTATCTCCCCAGCCCAAAGGCAGCTTTTTGGGGATAACCCCACAGAAGCACAAACTTGATTTAAGCCTGGAGCTGTGCTGAACTATTTTCAGTATTTGAAACTATAGAAATACAGGTATAAGCGCTCTTACGTTATTTATTTATTTATTTATTTATTTATTTATTTATTTATTTATTTATTTATTTATTTAATTTGTAGACCGCCCCATCCCCGAGGGGCTCTGGGCGGTGCACAACAATATTCATTACAATCAGTAAAATTATTAAACCAATAAAATCTATTAAAATCTATTAAAGGCAGCGGTCAATACAAAGATATCAGGCACCCCAAAACCCAATTTAATTAAAGGCCTCCCTAAGGAAAGGGAACAGCCGGACTCCCCTCTAAGAGGTAGCATACGGTGGTAATCAAATAGAGGGGGGGCGCACATTTCAGCGACTGGACACTCCAAAGGCCCGGCGGAACAACTCAGTCTTACAGGCCCTGCGGAACTCACCAAGGTCCCGCAGGGCCCGGACAGCTGAAGGAAGAGTGTTGCACCAGGCCGGGGCCAGGGCTGTGAAAGTCCTGGCCCGTGTGGAGGCCAGCCGCATCATTGAGGGGCCAGGAACCACCAGCAAATTGGCCTCTGCTGAGCGCAGAGGCCGAGTAGGGGCATATGGGGTAATGCGGTCTCTAAGGTACGAGGGTCCCAGGCCACGTAAGGCCTTAAAGGTCAAAATCCACACCTTGAAAATGATTCGGAATTCCATTGGAAGCCAATGCAACTGGCGCAGCACAGGCTGGATGTGATCACGAAAGGCGCCCCCTGTGAGCAGGCGCGCTGCTGCATTTTGGACCAGTTTCAATTTCCGAATCAAGCGCAAGGGAAGGCCCGCGTAGAGCGAGTTACAATAGTCAAGCCTGGAGGTGACCGTTGCATGGATCACAGTGGCTAGGTCCGCTTGGGAAAGGAAGGGGGCCAGCTGCCAGGCCTGACGGAGATGGAAAAACGCAGTCCGGGTTGTAAGGGCCACCTGGGTCTCCATTGAAAGAGACGAATCCAGGTGGACCCCCAGATTGCGGACGGAGGGGGCCGGCGCCAAAATGGTCCCCTCCCACTCCGGCGGCTGGAAATTCCCCCCTCCCCCTTGTGACCAAGCCAAAGGATCTCTGTCTTCGATGGATTCAGTTTCAGCCTGCTCTGTTGTAACCAACCAGAGACCGCCTCCAAACAATGCTGTAGAGCTGCAGGGGCCGTGACGGTTCCCCCCTCCATCAACAGAATGAGCTGAGTGTCATCAGCATACTGGTGACAGATCAGCCCAAAGCTGCGTACCAGCTGAGCAAGTGGTCGCATATAGATGTTAAATAATAGCGGGGATAATAACGCCCCCTGGGGTACACCACAATGAAGTGGGCACTTCCGGGAGGCTTGATCCCTGCACCACACTTGCTGGCACCGGTCCCAGAGAAACGAGACAATCCACTGAAGGACAGTGCCTCGCACTCCGGAAACGGCCAGGCGGTGGGCCAAAAGGTCGTGATCGACCATATCAAACGCTGCGGTAAGATCTAACAAAACCAACAGCGCTGATCCGCCTTGGTGAAGCTGCATACGGAGCGTGTCTGTGACGGCGACAAGGACCGTCTCCGTCCCGTGCCCAGCACGGAAGCCGGACTGGAAGGGGTTGAAAGCCAATGTGTCATGCACTGAAAGTGCATGGTTGTTAGGTTTTTAGGCTGAAACACTTTGGCCCCTTCCACATGGGCCAAGAAATACAGGTGTGGGATGCTATATAACCCTTTTGGGGAGGGGACTTCATACAGGTCCCACCCCCAAAACAAGTCTGCCCTCTTATTTTCCCCAACCTGGATTTTTTGAAAATTGCTGAACAAGTGATCCTTTTGAAAAATCCTGGGTTGGAGCCGCTCCCGAGCAAATGGCTAGGCAGAAGGTGCTTTTTTTGCCTCCCTTACCCCTCAGTCTCCACAGTCAGGGAGACAGTGCCCGCCATTCCCTGGCCATTGCCTTTTTCCCTTTCCCTTTTTTTATTTTGCAGCTTTTATCTGCGCAGCTACGCAGGTGCAGTTGGTCATATTGTGGGAGACTGGTATGGCTGTGGGGATTCATTTGTGCACGCCAGTGTAGATATGCATGTGTGGCAAGTAAATAACAAAAGAGAAGCATCTCCATGCGAAGGCACAACAGCAACCCCAGATTGTTTCTTTTCTTTTTTTTATAAGTTTATTAGTTATTTAAAATATAATACATTAATAGATATCATTCATTATACATAAAAAAATTGCTGTATATAAAGTTGTACATACTTTCTTGTTTCAATCTTGCAACGTTCTTTGTAAATTTTCTTGTCTAACTCTCCCACCATAGGGAGTGTGTTTACCAAATAATTAGATAAGGCTTCTCTTCCTTGTTTACAAATTAACCTACTATCAAAATACGGGAAGTATAACTGTTAGAGCTTCACTTATATGAATTTTACACTAATAGCTTTACAAACAATAAAGGTTGAATTTAACTAATTTAATTCTGTCTTTCTTTGTAAAAAAAGGTTTTCAGGGTGTCCGCTATATTTCTTTCTTTCTGTGTCTTCTTTCCTGTAAAGATAATGCAATGCAATCCATATCTATAATCATGTAAATTTTTTCCAACCATTCATCTAAAGATGGAACCTTCCTTACTTTCCAAAGTTATTGCAATTAGTAGCCTTGTTGCTGTCACTGTGGCGTAGGTTATGAGTTTAGAATGTGGTTAAGTTCTTTTATACTGTATAACCCTAACAAATATAACCCTGGTTCCATCCTTCATATTGTACATTAAGAATTTTTGCATTTGAGTGTGTATTTTACACCAAAAATCTCTCTTCAACTTTTGCAATTACCACCAGTGAATGAAATGAAGGTACCCACATCTCTTCTTCGTGATTTCCAACAAACATATTGATAAGTAAGTTGTTCATTTTCGCTGTGGCTAACACTCGTGTTAAGCTACCCTCACCCATGTACTAATCTTGTAAAAGCGCATTTTCTTTATATCCATACTTAAAATGGACGTGTTAGCTCTCCTTCCAGACTGTTTCCTATCCATTTAAGTCAATATTTCTTCCCAAGTCCCTTGGCCCATTGTAGCATAGTGTCTTTACTAATTTCTTCTCTTCTGTTTTCTAGGTCTATTAAGTACATATAGATCCCACTTTATTAGTTTTTTTGTTACCTTTTAGTTAAAATTTCATCTAATTTAGTGGATTTTATAATGGAAGCCAGTATATTTTGACTTTTTTTGAAAACAGTCGGTGAGCTGCAACAGGTGTACCAATTACATTCTTTTCCCTCTCTATTTGATATCAGTTCTTTCTTTAATTTAGGTTTTCCTCTATCAAATTTCTTAATGTTTTCTTCTATAAGTTGGCCATCGGGTGTCTCTCGCCAACCTTTCATATTTATTGCTTCAAGTCTTGATACAGCTGTAAGGGGTAGTCTCTATATAGAAGTAATCTATATATCTATCCCACACTTTGATTAGTGACTTTCTTAACGTAATGTTGGTTAAACGATCTATATTTTTTTTGTTCTCGCCTGTTAACCAAAAGTCTTTCGTGGCCAACCATAGTTTAAGCCATAATTTTCTAAATTTAGGATGTGTATATTAGATAACTCAATCCAACTCTTTTATCCAGATTAGGGCTGCCTACCACATAGTATAGATGTATGTCTGGCAATGACATACATCCCCTTTCCTTCCTAGAAATCATTATTTTATATTTGACTCGAGGCTTTCTCCCACCCCAAATAAATTTGTTAATATCTTTTTTGCATTCTTTGAAGGGTTTCAAGTTATCTATAAATGGAATAACTTGTAGTAGGTACATCAATTTAGGTAATATTGCCATTTTAACTAGTGCAACTTTCCCTAGAATGGATAAGTTGATGTTCGTCCATTTGAGCAACCCCAGATTGTTTCTATAGGCTCCAGTCACTGCCTGCACGGAATGCCTGTGAACAGGAAAATGGGTTCCTTTCTCACTACTGCAGCCAGCGTTGGTACGCTTTGCTGTGCAGAACGGGCCTTTGTGTCAATCGGCACCGGTGTTGAGCTGCTTCGTGTTCGCCATAATTTTAAACAATGGTTGCTTCTCGCACGGGAAGTGGACAGGAGCGCCTGGGGACGCAAAAACGCCGCCCCCAGGCCGGGCCATTTGCACAGGTGGGGCACAGGCTGCATCGCGAGCCACGCCGCCAAGGCCGCCTCACTCGGCCCCCACGCCGGCATTTTCCTCTCAGGCGCTGAAGCGCCCTGTTGGGGAAATAGCGCAGCCAGCCGCTGCCGCGGCGCAACGCAGCTGCTTTCGGGCTTCTCCCACCCCCTCGCTTCCCTTACCTGCTCTCCGGCCCTCCGGCCCTCAGGGGAGACGCGCCGGAGGGCTGGAGAGCAGGTAAGGCGTAAGCTCCGGGCTCTCCTCGCCCCTCCTCGGGCGTTTGGTGTCTCCTGCAGCCCGCTCTCCGCCCTCAGGGAGACGTGTCGAGGGCTGGAGAGTAGGTGGCATGCATCGGGCGGCTCATCTCCCCTGTTCGTTCTGGGACCTGTCCGTCCTGGGACCGAAATGCGCCGACCTAGCCGTTTCCGCCTCCGTGCAGAAACGGCCCAAGTTTTATTTAACCTGTGCTTTGTGCAACAAAGTCTAGTTAGTCTGTTACATCTAAGCAAAAGATACCAGTTTGTGCATAAACTTTGGTTTGTTGACTTTTAGTTTTTTCTCCACTGACCAGCAGGAAGGGTATCTTTCTTATACCAGGGAAAAATGACTGCAAGGAATGATGCCACTTGACAAACTTTGGTTTGTGACTTCAGTCATCACACAGAAGAACAGTGCAAACCATAATTGTCAAACCAACTACAAACTCTGGTTTAAAATTCATGTTTGTTGCTAACCAGCAGGTTGTTGAACATCTACATTCAGTTGTAGCCACAACTTTTCAGGGTTTATAGACCACAGTTTATTGTGCTGTCTTGAAGGCAGCCAATGTGTTGGAACTAAAGCACTGCAAGTTTCACTCCATTTACAGAGTACATCTGCCTTACCATTTCCACTGAGACCCTCTGCACTCCACCCAAAAGGAATCCTGGGAGCTGGTGGGCCAGTGTTCATTCAAAAGCCAATATGTTATAGAAGCAAATGGGCAGTAGGTACATTTCTTTTTGCGCACTGTACATACAACTTCATGGGCTAGGACTGGTTTAGTCACCCATCCTGAATACATCTGATCTGATCAAGCTTATCAACTTTGAACCTACACTACTGTAACAACCTGTACATGGGCCTGCCCTTAGAGTCAATTCTGAAACTTCAGTTAGTCTGAAACATGGTTGCCTAGTTTATTGACTATAATGGATCTGATTTGTACATATTTTTACTGTTCTGAAACAGTTCCCATTGGCTACTTAATGTCTGGTTGGATTTTATGTGCTTTTTTTACTTTATTTTTTTTAAAATGTAGCCTATAGTACCTGTTTATCTCAGGGATCATCTCTATATATGTACATCTACTCCAGTTGTATTAGTACTCTTGGCTTACTGTGTTGTCAACCTAAGAGCATTTGTTCTTCTTCAGTTTGGGCTCCGGATAGTAACACTGACCTTTTGAATGTGACCAGTGTGAGGTGAAGAGTAGACCTTTGCTTCTGGTTTTCTGAGGCAAGTGTTTAGCAGTTTTGCTCCAGAGAACTCATGACTGACTCACACTGGCTGTTTTTTTAATGGATTGTTGAGGATTTGCTTGTGATGAGTCAAGTACATTGGTTTATAGATGCTATTTGACAAGTTTATAAGGTTATTGATTTTTTAATGGCATCTTTTATTATTCTTGCTTTTGCTGTAGGCCACCTTGAGCCTTCTGAGAGAAAGGAAGGGTATAAATATTGAAAATGTGAATGTGTGTGTGAAAGAGAGGGGGGGAGAGAGAGACTGAGACTGACTGATGGTAAATGTCACCCGTATACGACAATGCTCACTTTCCCTTATGGTACCCATCCTAGAGCAACAGCAGCAGCTATTGTTTTGGTTGGCTTGGTCGAAATAAAAAAATCTTGATGGTTGATTTGATTTTAACTGGATAAGTCTGATTGGGCCATTGTTAAATCATTCCTTAGCAACACCCTTATTAGATCACTCTAATGGGCTGTATATTGGCTGCCTTTTGGGAATACCCGTTTAGCCAAAATGTTAGCAGTAGAACCTCACAACACCAATGCTGTAATTGACTTCCTACTTTGTTTCTGCCTCCAATTCAGGGTGCTGGTATTGACTACCAAAACATCTTAAACAGAAGGCTACTTCACTTAGATCCCCTTTCGCTTTATGCCACTATGCAAGTGAGATAGGTTTGTATGTGAAGAAGAACTTTTTCAGGATCTCCCTCTGGTTTGTGATTCCTTTTCTTAGGAAATGTGCCTGCCTTCATCACTCCTGGAATCTCTGTGCATTGTGCGTGTCGTTCCAGAGGATGTATTGAGGTTTAATGCTGATTTAATATTATTGGGTTTTTTTTCAGTTTTTGGTTCTGCCATGGTGGATGTTATGCTTTGAAGATGGTGTTTGTTATTGATTTCATCTTGTGTTTTGTTAGCTGCCAGGGGTGCCCCAGTGGCATAAAGACAGAGAAGGAATTATTTAAACAAACAAACAAACAAATAAATAAATAATTCAACTTCAGTTTGCCATTGAGTGGCTGGAGAACAAAATGAAACCATGGCATTTCTGAGTGAAATAAATATCTGAGGTGTATTTTTTCAAGTAAACTTTATAGGCACTTGCAACTAGATGTGTGTTTATTTTTCTATTGAGTCAGGAATAGACTTTTAGCAAAACCAATAGTTATTAATAAACCTGTGTTTGCTTCCTATTGCAGCATCCCCTTACTCTTTTATTGATCTGAATGCTTCAATGGCAGTTACTAGCACAGGGTTTATGATAGTATTTTGTTGCGCTGTGTGTGATATGAATAGGCCTTCCAGCAACAGATTGTGATCTGTAACTATGGATCCAGCTAGCTAGTTCTCAGCCCAGGTGGTAGCTCTGATATCTGTTAATCAGGCTGCCTATAATTATATTCTGACCAATGAGAGATGCTAATACTGTTATGGGAGTAATTTTTTATGCTAGCTAGTCCCATGGTTGATCAACAGTACTATAAGCCCCTCCCCACACATCACCAATTAAACTGATCTGTTTCGGATGTCTGTGATACAGTTAAGGTTTCCTCTCATGTCTCCTGCCATTATGGTAATCTTAATGTTTAATTAAATTACCATTAATGAAATAAAAATCTTGCCATTTGTCTTGAACTTTGAGTGAAAGACCTATCTTTTGAGCTAAAAAATGACAGCTTTGCCTCAGTGTGTTACTCAGAAGCGTTGAAGGACAACTTGGTTTGATATCAGCTTTGCAGTTTGCTGTCCAGTTTGGAGCTTTACTTGAAACAATTGTATTATGTAAATTCCTACAAGAATATTTATCCGATGTAAACCAGCAGCAGTGGCGTAGTGGTTAGGAGGTATGTATTCAAGGTTGGATTTTATCCGGAGGACTAACTCTGTAGTTTTTGTGTATTGTATGTTGTTGTATAGTACTGAGTGTGCATTTGAAATTACTTAATCATTTTTCCCCCTGAAAGCACGGTGGTGCATATTGTGTGAGTGTCATAACTATGAATATACAATCATAACACACTTTTTCTGGATGTTGTGATTGATGAATTACAGGTTAGCCTATATTTAGTGCAAATTCTGTATGTTGCTATTGGCTCACCAACCCCAAAATTCTTTCACTACGGTTCCCAATTTATAATCAGAAAAACAAAACTTTGAAAGAATGGCAGAAAAAATAAATTAAATAAAGTTCTACAAGATGAGAAAAAGGGAGGCGGAATAGCCATACCCACCATTAAACTATATTATCAAGCACCTGGCCTGGTCTGAATTGTGGACTGGATTAAAAACCTAGAACAAAAAAAATCAAATTAGAAATGGCAGATTTGGAAGAAGGTCTACATAATTATCTATAGGATTAAAATAAATAAATAAAAAGAAATATAATTCAAAACAGAAGTCATGTAATCAGAGATGGACTATTTACAATTTGAGATTCCACCAAGAGAAGAATAAATCCTCCAGTATCTCCACTATTGTCCCCAGTAGAGGCATACTATGATCAGCATGTGAGGGAAAATAATGACTTTGCAACATATGAAAATAGGATAAACTGTTAAGAAGAAATTAAGTGTTGACAAAATGTAAAGGTTGAAAGAAAAAAGTACAATGGCTAATATATTTTCAACTATTTTTCCTATTTGACCAATTAAAGAATTTCAAACTTAGCGGGAAGCATAGATAGATAAATAGATAGATAGATAGATCTATATTAGATATAATTATATTATTTTATTGATTTTTTACAACTAAAACTGCAACAACTAAAACAAAGGAAAAATACAAAAGTGGTCCAGCCGCCCTAAGCTATTCACAAAAAGAAAACCTACACACAACTATATAACTTCCTGCCCAAACCCTCTTGTTAAACTTATCTATGCCACATATGTTGTTTATTTAAAACATCAAACATCAAGCAAGTCCAGACAACGCCACCTAGACTGGAAATCTGAAAGCATATTATTTTTACTATTTCTGAAAAATGAGTAGTAGAAAAGAATATATATGAATTATTAATAATATTCCTGATATATTCTAATGAAAATGCATTAAAAGAAGGAGAAAACACTTAAATGTGTTATGGCAAGTTGATCATAACAGATGAATTCAATTTAATATTTTGAAGTATTTTTAGAAATTAATAATAATAGTCCCTGCAAGGTCCTTTTGAAATCTGTTTTATGTTGATATAATTTATTTTATAATATTAACATCAGTATTGGGTTTATTAAGTATTATTTAGGATATTTTATGATTTCTGTCACGAATATTAGGATCATAATTATTTAGAGCCCATTGTATTATTTATTGTGCATAATTGTTACCATTTATATTTTATTGCTTATTATATCACTGTTTAATATACATATATTTTTTTCTTTGTCTCAGAATGTGATTGCAGTTGGATATGGCTGCTAATTCTCTTTTCTTTTCCTTTATTCATATCTGTTCTGTTTATGTCTATTAAAAATTAAAAAAACCCTAAAAATGGAAAAACTCCTAGAATAAGCATAAGTTTTAGACCAATTAAAATGTAACAAGTAAAATGTAACAAGTAAAATGTAACAAGTAAAAAAGAAAAACAACCCCCAACATCTGTTCTTCCAGCTGTACTTTTATTCCACTTTCTGTACATCTTTACAGAAGTACTCTTGTTGCTACCACTATTTGCAACTAGAGGGTCATTTCTGGCAATAATCTTCAGGTGAAGGAAGATTGTGCAGAATTAAGCTATCTTTCACATGGTGGGGAATGAACTTCTGTTGTTTTGCTGGTGCTCCTAGATCTAACCAGATTGCCTGCCTGCCTACAATCTCTTTCGAAACATTGTAGCAAAGAAGGTTTGGAAAAGATTGCAGGGAAAAGATTGGAAATTCCTGACAATCACAAAAACACCAATATAGTGTTGGGGTAGGACCAGTGGTGGGATTCAAAATTTTTAGTAACAGTTTCTGATGGTGGTGGGATTCAAGCAGTGGCGTAGCAGCAGTGGGGCTGGGCAGGGAATTATGGGGGCGTGGCCAGGCATTCCGGGGTGGGGCATTCCTGAGCAGGGCTGTGACCAGGACCCAGGGTGCGCATGCCCCAGGTGAAGTTCCTCTTCGCCCGGCCTCTAGATTCAAATAATGACTGTTTAAAGTATTAAAAAAGCAATATACCATATGGTAGCATATTATTTCTTTTTTATATAATTATATTGATTGATTTTAAATAATAATATAAGTAAGGAGAGAAACCAAAAACTGTTTACAATTGTTAACATATTACAAACATATCTAATTGTCTATCTCTCTCAACCCCCCAACTAAAACATCCTATATTCCCTCACTCCTTCCCATATTTCCCTCCCTCCCTACTTTCTACTTCCCCTTCAGATTCCTATAACTACTTTATCTATTCCACTTGAAAGAAAACTAACAGAGCTGCAGAGATCCAAAAATCCTTAATCTAAAAGAGTAGTTTAAACTCCTTTCTTTCCAATATAAATTTCAAGGGGAAAAAAGAAAATGAAAAATCTTTACCTATAATACTTTCCCAACCTTTATACCAATGAACAAAAAAAAATAGAAAATACCTCATTATATCATACACGTTCCATACACACATGGGGAGTTGCCATGGGGCAGAGGGCTGCAGAGGGGGTCCTGGGGGGTGATTTTGCATTCCCCACTTGACGAGATTTGTTGTACCCAGGGACAGAGATTACCCCCTTGTCCCTAGTGGAGTTAATCATTAATAACCGGTCCTCCGAACTGAGAAAATTTTAGTAACCGGTTCTACCGAATAGGTGCGAATAGGTAGCATCCCACCTCTGGGTAGGACCCCCTCCCCTCTTCCTAATTGTATCTGACCCAGAGCAAATTGTCCATGTGTAAGGGACCAAAGACTTTATAGGATTTTGCTGTGAAATGTACTTGATGCTAATCCCTTAGTGGCCTAGTTGGCTGTAATGAACCAGGGGTTTCTGTGATGTACTGGGTTGCCCTGGTTGGTCTCATAGATCAGTTGATGAAACAGTAAGCTAGCAAGGGAACTATAAAGTTGCTCAGGGTTTTTTTTCATATGGTCCAGGTGTTGCAGATTGTGATAAAGAAAACTGGATGAAATGCAGTTCTCTCGAAAATGCGACTTAAGTAAACGAGTATGTAGAATTGATTAAAAAGGATATTCCTCATGGGGAAAAAAATCAAGACTTCTAGCAAAAATTATGTTCTGTGTTCCCTATTGTCTGCATATGAGATCTTATAGTACCCAAATAAAAGAGCTTTATGCTGGGAAATATTAAGAATTTCCTAAGCTTATTTCAGTCCATCTTTTATTTGTGCTCTTTATGCATCTATATATGTGTGAAGTTAGTTGGTCTGTTAACTTTTATTGGCCTGGAGAGGCTGAAGCAGATTTCAAGAGGAACATAGTTTGTAGGAAGGGTAAAGTTCTCTCTCTGAAGATGATATCATTGAGTTGCTGCTCAGATTATGGTTGCATAAATCCATGCAACCATGTCTGCAACTGAAGACTAACCTGAGTTACATTTTTTTGCAATTGAAGACCAACATGCAATTGCGTGTGTGAATGACCTGATTTCCTTCTAGTGTTGTCTAGGTAAAACCCAAATTTGAATTCCCATGGTTTTCTAATATACGTTGTCTAAAAATCAACTGCACACCTAGTATCTCTTAACAGTTAAGGTCAAATTAATTAGTCTTGAGTGATCTCAAATAGGCACTCTTTTAAAGAACCTAAGAAGTCTTTGAAGCTTAAGCCAAGCTCCATCAATGTGCATACCAATCCGAGCATGTGCTATGTGTTCTGTTGGAAATTGGCCAGAGTGGTAAGCTGCAGTATTGCAGTCAGAGTTCTGCTGACAACCAGAGTTCGATCGGTTTCAGGTTCAAGGTTGACTCAAACTTCAGTGGAATAATGCACTTTCAATCCACTTTCACCCTTGTTTGCAAGTGGATTTTGCTATTCCACACAGTAAAATCCAGCTGCAAAATGCAGTGAAAGTGGATTGAAAGTGTATTATTATTCTGCATGTGCGGAAGGGACTTTTGACTTCCTCAGAAGCAGCAGCACAGATTATACTCTCTGAGACCAGGGAAAAAGACAGTGAGAAAAAGGATCTTATCAACAAGGACCCATCCTCAACGTCCTGGCTGTAATACCAGGCTGCTAACCAAAGTTATTGTTCACTGTATTAAATAATGTGAAAAGTGAGGAACTATAGCATTGGGAAGACTATTGTGACTCCAGGCAGCCGGTTCGCAGATAAGGGTGGATTCAAAGGAATTTCATACACTGTCTTTCTCTCACCACGTCAAGCATTCATCTTCCTGACCCCTGAATGAGATTGCGGCAAGAATAAAGGTTTCACATGCTGATGAAATGTTATGGTCATACCATAGAGGACATTCCTATGTTGTAATTGCCAGCACATTGGGATTTGCTGCGTTGGACTGGTTGATTCCCCAGAGAAAATTTGGATGCTAGTTAACTCCAGAGTGTGTTACTATATTTGTTATACTATATACTATATTTGTTACAGAGTATGTTACTATATTTGTTTGGCTTGATAGCCAGGAATCTTGGGCTATATAACATCACAATTCAGTGTGGACTTGTACATCTTGTAGACCCCAGTCTATGGCACTTATATATTGATACTTGGATTTGCGTATGGTGAGATTCTCTAGTATTGTTGAAGAGCTTAATTGCTGGGTGTTCTTTGTTTTTTACACTGTTGTGCACTTATTTGCTTATTAAAGTGTGTTTCACATACCGGTAATTTAAGATATTGAATGATAGTTTTGTTGAGCAGTCAGGGCATGGTACATTTTTGCTTTGTTGTGACTATTGACACTGTACCCATTATTGTTTGGTTGGGTTATTGCTGCTTAATAATAGGCAGCACCTAACTCATACTGCAGGATTGAATGGAACATCCCCTCCTGAGAATTCTCAGAGAGGAGAACTCATTTATGCGCTTGTGGTGATGTAAACTGCATTCCAGTGTGGGATATGAGATTAGCTGAAACGTGCTCTTTTTCGGGACTGGCATGGAAACTAATTTCTTCTATATTCCAAAACCATCTGCATGCTAATCTTGGTTGCGTTGTCTGCATACCAAGAATGAAGAGGATAGTCGTCCCACAAGCCTTCTTTTGGAGAACTATCTCCTGCTCTTTCGCCAGACAGTCATCAAATTGAGAACTGGATATCTGGCGGAGATGATGCAAGACTGCTTTGTTTAAGCATTTATTGTGACGAGCAAAGGTTGTTTTAGCTCCACGGTTTTACATAGTTATTACATTTTCTGTTTTTCCTTGAAGAAGATAGAAAAATCTCTCAGAGTAAATTAAAGAATTAAAACGTGCGTGGAGATATTTTTCCTTTGACTCTGTCAAGATTGTCATTCACTGTTTACAGTGAAAGATAAAGTCAAGTGTTGCCCATTTTCACGCATTGGGTTTCAACGTGCTGTTTCTCAGATGAAAGCGTGACTTCAGCTTCCACCCTTCCCCATTTTAAAAATTACGAAATTTTGTCATGCACCTTCCTTGTGCCTCTTCAGTAACCATGACTCACCTTAATACCACAGTTTGACATTAGAAGCCTCTCCAGAGAGGAAGAAAATCATTCAGAAATGAGCCGGATAAAGGTTATTAAACCAACACTTAAAATTCTAGTCCTGCACATTTTACTTTACCCCCTAATTAAATGCCAAGAACAGCGATGTGGAATTTTTAGTGTATACACACACATGCTGAGTACACCTTTATCAGAAGGGGAAGTTCCTACAGGGAATTCTAATTTTATCCCCAGCAGCCAAGTCATCTCGCTTCGGTACTTGGAATGCGATTCGGCACGAAAAGGTGGGGAAGGGAGACACCTTTTACCCTCTTCATCTGGGGAAATGGTTCTTGGGAATCTCCAAGCAAAGTACACCACCAGTGCCGATTTTGCAGTTGTTTAGCGCATGAAGGAAGCCTGGCTTCAGGCTTCAAGAAGCACTCTTGTGAAATTTCAGTGGGGCTGATTGCTGGAGTAAAGGCTAATTGTGTAAATAAGGTATTACGACTGGAGTAATAATATGTGCATATATCAGTGCTTATAAAACTTTCACTGAGAATCCCACCGGACTCTTTCCAAGCGCTAACTTAAAATCTCATTTTAACGTATTGGTGGAAGAGCTTCCCAGCTTTCCAATTATACCATGCCTCCTTTGGATTGCAGTAAATAATATTGGATTGTCGGTTATTTCACTTGGGTCGAATATTTTGTACAGGCAGCTTGATAAGGCATGGTCAGAATTAGCAGTATTCTTCTCGATGCTGGCTTTCAGATTGTGGCTGGCATCTTCAGAGGATCCTCTGAAGATGCCAGCCACAGATGCAGGCGAAATGTCAGGAGAGAATGCTGCTAGAACACGGCCATACAGCCCGGAAACCACACAGCACCCAAATAATATTGGAGTTGGGCAGAGAGTGGAAAAAATCTGGCACCTGGCAAGCCATGCCGATTGTGGAAAGCTGGAAAAGGAGTTAATGTTTAATCTGCAGAATTCAAATATGTTTTCGGCCCAATCCTGAGGAAGGGGGCAGGGTTGGTAAATCCACTTGTGGAGGTAGTGTGTGCCTGCAGTTTTGGATTTACCCTCCCGGGTCACTTACCCCAGGGGAGGGGCAAACACATTGGTGTTGCTGACAATTACATCATAGCCCAGGAACAATCCAGCCTAGTAGAAAGTGGCTCACGCTAACTACTTGGAAGCTTCCATTTTATGTGGGGCAATATCACGATTCAAGGAGCCCCGATTAAACCCAAGCTGGCCAGGGAGATCAACAGGCCAGGATAGGCGGTGGTTCAATACAATTTGCTGTCAGAAATCCCATAGAAAAGGACAGAAGTCTGCATGAGCTCGAAGCACTGTGTGGGGGGAAGAAGGAAAAACATTTCACCAGGAGAAATGTTTCAACCCTGTGGTTGCTTGGCTTTGTAAAGATTTGGAATGGGGAATGAACATCTGAATTATGGACATGAACATAAGAACAAGCCAGCTGGATCAGACCAGAGTCCATCTAGTCCAGCTCTCTGCTACTCGCAGTGGCCCGCCAGGTGCCTTTGGGAGCTCATGTGCAGGATGTGAAAGCAATGGACTTCTGCTGCTGCTGCTGCTCCCGAGCACCTGGTCTGTTAAGGCATTTGCAATCTCAGATCAAAGAGGATCAAGATTGGTAGCCATAGATTGACTTCTCCTCCATAAATCTGTCCAAGCCCCTTTTAAAGCTATCCAGGTTAGTGGCCATCACCACCTCCTGTGGCAGCATATTCCAAACACCAATCACACGTTGCATGATTGCGTGACATGGCAGGATAACAGGTTTCAGCCTAGAAAAAGAGGTGCCGTCAATGTTTTTCACAGTGTTTGTAGAGACCAGCTGGTGCAAAGATTCCACAAAAGTCAAGAGTAGTTTGATTAGTGGACAGAATATTTCAATGTATATCAGATTCAGATTTATTTATGGTCGCACACCAATAGTAAAGCATGGAATCAAGGTATATTAGTGATAACTCTCTCAGTTGATACTGGTTGCCTGGATATGTTCAGAAAGGAAGTGGTGTTGGTCTGTAGTAGGAGAGGACAATTGAACAGCGGTACCTTATAGACAAGCACAATTTTGGGCCTACACATTTTTGAGTGTCAAAGTTCTTTTCATCAGATGTTCCTCATCAGATGCCTTCTTGCATGAATCTCTGTAGGATAAGCCCAGCATTTGTGGGGAGGGAGTTCCTATTCTGGACCTAACCTCTCACAAACACTGTGAGAACAAAAGGTAAGAGGGGATGTTTGAGTAGGGAGTATCTGAAAACAGGACTAAATATAATGCTTATGAGAAAATAGAGTTAATTCTGTTATTCTCTTGCTGTCAAGGTGAGTTAGCATATGACGAGTCTACTCCAGTTTGCATTTTGAATTGAAGAGGGCATAAGATTCTGGAGCACTTTACTGGTTGCTGGGCATTTGCCCTCATAACTCTTGTTCACAGTAATGCTAGAGTTACATGAATAATTTTCATATCTCTCTGCAGGAAGAGAAAGATTTGAGGAGCTGTGTGTGTGTGTGGGGGGGGGGGGAGTAAATTTGTGGCCAGTCAGAGGGTGAGACTTGAGGAATTTGTAAAAGGCCCCATTACTTGTTAAAGATTTGCTTCTCTTGCCATTAAAAAAAAAACCTAAAGCAGAGCATGAGTATTTAATGCATAAAACAATGCTGAATCTGTGCATTTATGTGTTTTTCCTCTATCCTCTCATGGCAAATTAAATGCGTTATTTTTGCAAGTACAAAAAGACTTTATCTTGCTTGCTTTCGTTTTTCTTTGGTGTGTGCGTGTGTATATGTGTGCAAATGTCAACTTTCCATAATATTGTTTTAAATGGTTCTTAGTTCTCCAGGGTAATGAACAGGTGATTCAACTTAGCGGCTGTACAGGTGCTATTTTTTAATGCTTAGCACTTACTGGAAATATTCCAAATACTAATAGCTCCTTTAAAAGCTTGACGATCTCAAAAGACCTGTAAAATTATGCTGTACTTACCCAAACAAAATAAGCTCCCCGCCCCCCTCTGCTTCTGGGGCAACCCCCCTTTTTCAATATGGAAAGTTTGTCTTGAACTATCTAAGGATTGGACACTTAAATCAAGGTCACAGATGTTTTTGTTCTGGTAATGCTGTAGTTGAAAGAAAAAAACTATCGAATAAATTGCAAGCATGGATTACAAACAGAGATCCTTTATCAGCTGCTGATTTCATTTGAATCAAGCTTGTAGGTAAGGTTATTGGAGCCAAATGTTCAACATGCAGTATGTCTGCATACGGACAGCTCATGTAGGTTTGTCTTTGGGGAAAAGAGAAGACAATAATTGCATTCTGCTTTGCTGCAGCTAACCTCTTGTGTCTGCTACGCTGCTTCCAGTTGTTAAAAGGCATATTGTTAAAAGTTCAAAAAATAGTGTTTGACATTTGGAGAAGAGAATACAGCAGCATCAATTACCAGTTGTATCACTGAGGCATTAAGATTGGTCTCTGTATGTGTCTTATGACAGTGTTATTTAGCCTCCATCAATGACTGTCACAAAGTGTATTGCTTCACTTTTGCATCCTTGGATTGCCTAACAGGAACTGTAGTGTCCTCAAAAATCCTGTTTTTAAACAAGGCTGTTTGTGCAGCCTTGCATTGCCCAATGAAAACTCTGTTGTCCTCCTCAAATATCTAGTTTTTTAAATGTTTATGCTACTATAAGAGGCTTATCCAGAGGGGGGCAAAAGGGCTTGTGGCAGTGGTGTGCTCTCATACTGGCACATTTGTCCTGCCCGGGGCACTTTCCTTGGCAAAGGGGAAGATGCAGAGGTGGGATGCATCCTAGTCGCACCTGTTCCGTTGAGGAACCGTTAATAAAAATTTTCTCAGTTCGGAGAACCGGTTATTAATGATTAACTCCACTAGGGACAAGGGGGTAATCTCTGTCCCTGGGTACAACAAATCTTGTCAAATGGGGGATGCAAAATCGCCCCCTGTGGGCCCCTGCCCCCATGGCTCCCTTTGCACGCAGGTGTATTGAACTGTACAGCCAATAATACAATATATAGTATTTCTATTTTTTTTTTGTTCATTGGTATAAAAGTTGGGAAAGTATTATATAGGCAGCGATTTTTCATTTTCTTTTTTCCCCTTGAAATTTATATTGGAAAGAGAGGAGTTTAAACTACTCTTTTAGATTAAGGATTTTGGATCTCTCGCTCTGTTAGTTTTCTTTCAAGTGGAATAGATAAAGCAGTTACAGAAATCTGAAGCTAAAGCCAGAAAGTAGGGAGGGAGGGCCATGGGGAAGGGGAGGGAGGCACTAGGATGTTCTAGCTAGTTGAGAGAGATAGACAATTAGATATGTTTGCAATATGTTAACAATTGTAAACAGTTTTTGGTTTCTCTCCTTACTTATGTTATTATTTAAAATCAATAAATATAATTATATAAAAAAGAAATAATACGCTACCATATGTACATTGCTTTTTAAAATACTTTAAACAGTCATTATTTGAATCTAGAGCTGGGGCAAAGGGGAACTTCACCTGGGGCATGCGCACCCTGGGTCCTTGCCACAGCCACACCCAGGAATGCCTTGCCCTGGAATGCCTGGCCACACCCCTGTCGTGCCCCGCCCAGCCCCATTGGCACTACGCCATTGTTTGAATCCCACCACCATCAGAACCTGTTACTAAAATTTTTGAATCCCACCACTGGGGAGATGTGCTAGTAGCCAGCCAACCCACAGCTCCATCGCTGCAGAACCCGGAAGTCCAGACTATGGCATAGCTGCACTGGCATCCTGCTCCAATGGCAATGTGGAAGGGGCAGGGTTTCTCTGGGCAATTGAGGGTTGGTAGCATAGCACGCTGACCCTAGGACTTTCTATGGCATATGTCCTTTCAGCCCTATGGGGTTTTTTTGATGGTGGGGAGGTTTCAAAGCTTCTCCTTGCTCCACACACCAGTGAGAAGCCTTTTTGGAGGTGGTGGGGTGGCACCACATCAGTGCTATGGCCCGCTGTCTCTGGGTTTGGATAGGGCTGCCTGACATGCATCTCCCTAGCTTGTTGCCATGTTTTATTTCTGACATACATTGTCTACCAGTGGGGTCAAATGACCTTGGATGCAATTGCCCCCCACAAAATCGCCCCCACCCCCTTCTCTCCTGCACCAATCTGGCTCAGAAGAGCTGGGTTGGTGTGGGTGAGGTGCCTAAAGACAGGACTGACCTGCTGCTGCAGTGCCTGTCTGAGCTGCCCCTGCCCCCGGGCCCCACCCCGAGCACAGGGGGATGTGGGGGGGCGTCTGGAGCAGGTGTGTCCCCAGGTTCCATTTTCCCTTGATACGAGTCTGTTGTCTACAATGAATTAAAAGCAAATCAGGCTGTCTGGATTGGGACTGTATTTGCAGATGGGCCTTTTCACACAGTCTCATGGAAACCTTAATTATTTTCCTGGGGGAAGACCTGATGTTCCCCAGTCAACTTTTGGCATCTCCGTGTCATGCCCTTCCTTGGCCTCACATCAAAATACATCCAGTGTTGAGGCTGAGAGTGAATGACTGACCCAACGTCACCCAGCACGTTTCCATGGCAGAGTGAAGATGGGTTTTCTGGATCCCAGTCCAGCACTTTCACCAGCACGCACACCCACACCCAGACTGGAGACAGAGGGCAGAAACTGAGCATGTGCAGCATGCTTGGGAGAAAGTCAGACTCTGCTGCATCTTGACAAACCTGGGCGGGCCTTCCTCTCGATGGTGGTTGGGCTCCCTCATCTCCCCCCTCCAGGGAGTTTCCTTTATGGTGCTGCCATAAACATGAGGAAGCAGTGAGGGAATCCCATTATTTTACAGCATTTAATGACTATAAACATGCAGCTCTGGAAAGGAAGTCATCTTTGCCCTCTTGGGGGACCCACACCTCGCAGAGAGCCGAGCCATAACCCATAACCCATGTGCTGAAGGCATAGTCTCCCCTTGCAATCATGGTCTCCTCTCTTGCAATCATGGTCTTCATCCCTTGCCATCCCCACCTGCTTCAATTTCTTTTGGTTACCTTTCCTACACATGCATCCTACTTGGGCAACTCCTTGCTTGGGCAACTCCTTTTCCATCGCTATCCAGCATTTTCCATGCCCCACCCTCGCACTACGATCTGAGGTTAAGTGGGGAAGGGAAAGGAGCCAGCTAAGAAAAACTCAGCTCCAGGTGGAAAATCAAGTGATCAGGTGGCACACTCACAAAGTAAGAGCAGCTGCTTCTCAGGACCTGGCCTATGAGCTCCAAGCGGGCACCAATGGGGAAAGTACTAAGCATGGTGCGGTGGTGGGTGTGCTCTGAGGCTGCATGCTTGCTCCTGGGGTGGGAGGGGAAAGGAGGTAACAAAATGCACCCCCACGTGACCCAGGCAAATGGTGCCAGGGGACAATGACCCCTTCCATCCCCCATGGTATACCTTTGACCAGAAATCCTCATGGGTGTTGGATTACCAGCCACCATCTTGATGCAGTTAATAGTTGTAATTCATTGGAATATTTTAATTTTTAATGTTTTAATGTTTTAAATTGCTTTAATGTTGTTGTATGATGTTGTTGTATGATGTTGTTTAATGTTGTGAGCTGCCCCAAGCCTGAAAGGGAAGAGGCGGCATATGAAGAAGAAGAAGAAGAAGAAGAAGAAGAAGAAGAAGAAGAAGAAGAAGAAGAAGAAGAAGAAGAAGAAGAGGAGGAGGAGGAGGAGGAGGAGGAGGAGGAGGAGGAGGAGAGAGTTTGATTTGCATCCCTCCCTTCTCTCCCTGCAGGAGACTCAAAGGCCATAATCTCTCTTAGCTCCATCCCCCCTCACAACAAACACCATGTGAGGTAGGTGGGGCTGAGACAGCTCCGAGAAGCTGTGACTAGCCCAAGGTCACCCAGCTGGCGTGCGTGGGAGTGTACAGGCTAATCTGAATTCCCCAGATAAGCTTCCACAGCTCAGGCGGCAGAGCAGGGAATCAAACCCGGTTCCTCCAGATTAGATACACAAGCTCTTAACCTCCTACGCCACTGCTGCTCCTCGAATCGAATAAGATAAAATAAAAATAATGGTAAGAGTTTATGGGAGAAAATGAAATCTCTGTTTGGATTTTCAAAGTTTTGTGTGCTTGGGGTAGTATGTCCCTAGCGGAGAGTAGAATGGGTTGTTCTGCTCTTAGGCCCCAGATCTGCAACAATCTTGAATTGTCCTGGCTGTACCACAAGAAGAGGTGCTACTCAATTTCATGGCTGCGCCATTTCAGCTAGAAGATTCCAGTTTCTAACAATAATTTTTGCTGCTTGGGATGAAACTGCAGTTGTCTCTCTCCCTGAAAATCCTGTATTTATAAACTAGTTTCTTCTAGTTTATGCTCGGTTCCGCTGCACCTTTACATTTATTGTATTTTGGTAATTCTGTATTTATGACATTTCAGTAGAAGAGTTGCCATTAAAATTGATTTCTGGTTTTGTACAAATTGCATGAAAGGGTATATAATATAAAAATACTATCTGAATGCTGTAAAAGAAAGGAGTCAAGAACGGCAGTAGTGGAAATGGGTGAAATGAAAAAACTCACAGTGCCACTATGTGAGAATAAATTGAAGGGGGCATATTTGTATGCCCCTCATTAAAATTAGATATCTTCCAAAGTATAATCCAAAAATGTGATCCTTTATTTGAATATCATAATTGGTAACAGTGGTATACTTTAAAAATGTGTTAGGCGTTTACGAAGCCAAATCTTCTGAAAATCTCGGCTGTCTGTAACTTGATGTTTAATTTAAAATTACTTAATTGTTTGATTAACAAGGAATACATTTTCCATATAATTGCTGTTAATGTACCCAATATAGTTGAGTTTAGCTTTCAGTTAAACACCTTCTGTTCAGCAAACGTATGTTCAGTGGGAACCAGCCAAATAATAGTGTTTAAAATAATAAATCCTTGGAAACACACATTTTATTCTTAGACCTTCTCTGGTTTGCATCTTGAGAATTGGAGGGAAGGGTAGTGATGTTGTAAGTTTCTTTTCTGTACTGCAGGATATTACATTTGATTTCTTTGAAAACATAATCTTTTAAAACCATTCTTGGTTGGATTAAACTTGGAAATAATAATAGTGAGTTATAGATCTTAGACTCCCACCCTCCCCGATTGTTTCTATGTCCTGAGTTGTTAATCCTCTTGGAAGGATTAGGGTGGCATTCAGTGTTACACGATGTCCAGACAGGTAGGTTCTCTTTAATAGCTGTTGATGGATCTGTCCTCCATAAAGTAGCTTCATCCTTTTAAAAAGCCCTCTAAGCTAGTATCATCTTGCAGTAGTGAGTTCTGTGAGTTTTTCTGGTCAGTACATGGACTATGTTGGATACCAGAGTGAAAATATAAACGTTCTGCTTCTACTGTAAAAGTTAATG
The DNA here is from genome assembly GCF_021028975.2 of Sphaerodactylus townsendi. NCBI lineage: Eukaryota > Metazoa > Chordata > Lepidosauria > Squamata > Sphaerodactylidae > Sphaerodactylus > Sphaerodactylus townsendi. Next base: position 26,875,991 of record NC_059427.1, on the reverse strand, counting down.
TGTGTATGGTTCACACATATCCCTTGAAATGTTTGCAGGGGGACACCAGAAAAATATTGTGCTTTGCATGACAACCTTTTGATGATGACACTTGAAGTTCATACATGCAGTTGCTTATCACAACTGACACCATATGCAAGGATTTTGTACTTTCATGTTGGAACCTGAATACGAAATGCACCATAAGCAGGTGTTAAAATACCACATTTCAAGGTAAATTTTAAAAATGGATGGCAGCATATGCTTTCTCAATGCAGCAGCGGCGTAGTGATTAAGAGCAGGTGTACTCTGATCTGGAGGAAGCAGGTTTGATTCCCTGTTCTGCCGTCTGAGCTGTGGAGGCTTATCTGGGGAATTCAGATTAGCCTGTGCACTGCAACACACGCCAGCTGGATGACCTCAGGCTAGTCACAGTTCCCTTTCTGAGCTCTCTCAGCTCCCACCTTACCTCTTACAGGCTGGGTGCTTTTGTTGTGAGGGGGAGAAAGGGAAAAGGAGATTGTAAGTCTTCTTTGAATCTCCTATAGGAGAGAAAGGGGTGATATAAACCCAACTCTCCTCCTCCTCCTCCTCCTCCTCCTCCTCCTTCTTCTTCTTCATCATTGATGCCAGCTTTCTCCATATTTGTTTGGTGTGCAGATCCGTCTGTGATGGCAAACTGGTCTGTAGATGGGTAATAGTAGTAAGCGACTTCTTTGTCATTCTTTGATTGCATCAGTTGTTGTTCTAGGGCTCTGCCTATGGAGGAAAATAGAACTGTGTGAACCAGGCCTTCTGCATCCATGTCATGGAGGCCTTTTGCAGAGGGTGCTGCAAAATCTTTATTGTTAGGTTGTTTATATATATATATGGAATTTTACAGAGGAGTTTGCAATATAATCTGTTGAGGGAGGATGCAAAGGGGAAAGGATTGTGGCAGAATGATGCAGCATTTTCTTTGCATGCAGAAGGGCCTAAGTGCAATTCCTGGTATTTCCAGGTGTTTTTTTTAAGGACCAGGTAGTGGGTAGTTTAAAAGACCCTGAAGAGCCAACGCCCGGCTGACTAGATGGCATTGACCTTGTAGAAAGCAGCTTCTTGTGTTCATGTGAGGGGTTGTCAGGGGGGAAAGGAAGGTAGCTACAGAGAGGCGGGGAGAACAGGGGAGCTGAAGATAATATACCCTATTGTGCATCTTTTGTTTCTTGAAAAGCCGCTTCTGACTGCCAAAATAGATTTGAAACTGACACTTCCAGATTCTGAAATGTACTTGAAGGATGTAAGTCCCATCAGACTGCTGGGGAGGGGAATAGGAAAAATACCTACGGACTTGAACTTGCATAATGTACGTAGGGGAGAACATTGGAATAAGGCTACAGGGTAATCTTTGATTACCTAAAAGGTTATAAAGTGATGGGTAAACAGCAGGGGCTCCAAAATATCTGGCATCACATAACAGAGGACGGAAAGGGCTTTCCCGATGTTCAGCTAGTAGTCCTGTTGATGAAAGGATAACATACTGTATAAGAAAAGTCTGTATGCTCATCCCTTCACCCAAGAGATGGTTTATAAGAAAACATCGATATCTGATATTTTGAGGTTTGCAAAGCTTTGCAAAACTGGCTTGTAACGATCCGTCTTCTGAAAATTCCCTTAGGAAGTGCTGTTTCCCTAACAGGCTTCTGGTTTACAGGCTTATATTGATGTTACACCCCTGACCCTTTGCAATGGGTCACTGCAAAGATGCTGCTTTTGTCTTTTCTCAGATACCACTTAGCACCCTACCGTGATTTTCATCAACTACTGCCGGACAAGCTGGTGCAGCCGTAGTGATGTAGTATTACCCTTACAGGAAATGGTGAGGATGCATCAATATCACACGCACTCAAAACAAATAATCAGTTCTTGGAAAAGAAGCCTTGCCCTCTTCAACTCCTTCATCTACAGATAATCACGGCCTGGCTTGTTTGTGGTCTGGTGGGGAAATACAATGTTTGTACTTTGTAAGCAATGAAACAAGTGAAGTGTTTTATCTGGGAAAGTAACAGGAAGCGATGGCTGAAAAATACCTACGGAAAGATCTGAACCCAGTGCAAAGGCAGTGATTGCACTGTAAGATGTTCTAATCAGGTGCTATTTAGTCTGACCACTTTGAGGTTCAGGTAGGAATTTGTCCCTAGGTCTGATTAGCAATCAAGCTTCCAAGACGGCGGCCTGACGGTAAAACTCCGCCTCCAGGCCGCCATTCGCACAGGGCGAGCTGCATCGCTTCTCGCCTGCCGCTTAACTGTTTCGGGCAGCTAACCGGAAGCTAACGGCAGCGGCCATAATGCACGCCTCCACCTGCAGCACTTACCTTTGTCCTCGGTTTCGGCCGCTGTTGCCTGGGACACGCTTTCCCCTGCCCTGCGCCGCTGGAGCAGGTGCGAGGCCAGCGGTCCCCAGGCCTCGCGACGAGCCGGAGGCCCGGGACATGCCCGGCCTGGCCGGGCCAAGCCCGTGTAAATGCCGCCCGTTGTTTCCAGGACCATCCGGTAAGTGGACGGGTCCAGCGCCTGGGTCAAGGCCAGAACGTTGACCCGCCGCCTCGCTTCATGCGAAACGCCAAAGCTTCTCTCTGTCTCTGTGTGTGTGTGTCTCTGTGTGTGTCTCTGTGTGTGTCTCTGTGTGTCTGTCTCTGTCTCTGCCTGCCTGCCTGCCTATTTATCTATGCCCGCCTGCCCATCATAGAGTGTTGTCATGATTCTTTCCCAACCCTTTTGACTCATGGTCACCATGTTTTAAAGAATACCTTTCACTGTATTGTCGAAGGCTTTCCTGGCCGGAATCAAGTAGCTTTTGTATGTTTTCCAGGCTTGATGGCAGTGGTCTGCTAGTTTTTGCATAGATTGCCTGCATCTATGACTGGCAGCTTCAGAGGCATATCATGGTAAGATGTGTTTCACTGTGCCATGGAGAGAAACACATTTTTTTGTGACATGCCTCTGAAGATGGCAGCTATAGATGTGGGTGAAACTTTAGCAGTTCAATTGGCCCAGGGTCACAAAACAAACTTCCATGGCAAGGTGGTGATCTGAACTTGGGTCTCCAAGGTTCAAGTTGAATACTCAAGTCATTAAATCACACTGCTGTTGGTGTCCCATGATACTTCAAAGACTAGAAACTTTCATTCCAGTGTATGTTTTGGGAGTCAGCCCTCATGTCATCAGATGCTTAAGAGTATAGAGCAGTGGTGGCGAACCTTTGGCACTCCAGATGTTATGGACTACAATTCCCATCAGCCCCTGCCAGCACAGCCAATTGGCCAAAGGTTTGCCACCACTGGTATAGAGCTATTAGGCCCAATATTATATACATAGCAGAATGTGTTGTGTGTGCATTACAAAGAGAGGGTGGCTTCCCTTATATCCCTTATAAAGCCACTATTGCTAAACCAGGCAACAAAATAGTGTTTTATGCTTCATAATGCCCACATTGCAGTTTAGCAAACCATCATGCCTCAAGATGATTATATTCTATGAGGTCTGGCTGCTGTTATTGGAAAGCCATCTGTCAAAATCCTATTTATGACTAAAGGAAAAGGTTAATTGGAGTTATCAAGATATGTATACCTCTTGCCAATGTTTCCCCCTCCTTTTTTCTTTCTAAATCCAGACCGCATTTAAGATTTGTTTCTTCAGTTACAACTTTATTTGGGAAACTTATTTAGCTGCCCAAGACTAAGAAGGAATTCATCTTTTTTTTTCTTCAGATGACTAGGGAGATAGAAAAGGCGGAATTGTGCCTATTATAACTGGCATTCTTCGAACATCTTTTCCCATAAACTTTGATGGAAAGCATTATAATTAAACATACAGATGAACAAGGTTTGTTGAATAACAATATGCACAACTTCAGCAAAGGGGAGTTCTGTCTTATTCTGAGGATTCTTTGACAGCTTCGGATGAGGTGATTTAGTTGGCACCGTATTATATGTTTGGAATAGTTTTGACAAAGTCCATTACCAAAGATTTAAAAAAGAACTTTGCAGTAGTGGAAAAAGAGGACAGGTCTTCTTATAGGTGGACAACTTTTCTCCCAGTGGTGGGATTCAGCAGGTTCGCACCACTTTGGAAGAACCAGTTGTTAAAATGGTGCTTGTAAACAACCAGTTGTTAAATTATTTGAATCTCACCACTGTTTTCTCCCCAAAAAGGCAGGAATCCGAATCGTCAGGAGAATAGAGGGCCTGTTGGGTCTCCTGAGGATCAATATTGAGCCCAGGTTGACAACAGAAGATGGCTGTTCTGTTTGGGCTATATTTGGGAGATATCAAAAACACCTACCAGGCAACCGCATTAAACAGAATGCTGGACTGCTTGAACTTTGTTTCTTGCTAAATTTCTTTATGTTCTTATGCATCCAGTGACAGGAAAAAAAGGAACTGTTAAGGTTTAGAGATGGGTTGTGAAATCAGGGAGATGCTACCGGTAACTAAAGAGTATAGATTTAATAATTGAAGATTCATTACCTTAATTCCAGAGGCTTTGATTATACCACACATTATTTACTGGTTTTGGCTACATCATTGATTTCTTCAGAGGTCTAATAAATTTCACTAAGTAAGCAGACTTTTTTCTTGGTCTGATATTCCTCTTTTGGCCTGAGAAACAACTTGGGGCTCTGCAAGGCCTTTTCAGAGATATTATTTTGGAGACAAGCATAAACTGCATCCATAAAATGTTTCCATGGTTTGAGAGGAGGTGATGATATTGAGGGGGAAAATGAATACCTTTCTTCCTCTTCAAATATCTCAAGGTAGTTAATTTAAAAATGGTACAGATTTGCAAACAGGAAAGACTGATAAAAGACTTTATCTTTACCGTAAGTTATAATATAAAAAAAAATTAGAAGCATTGGCAAGGAAGGCAGAGAATGTTTTAAAATAGGAATCAATAGTTTAATTTAGCTGTGACCCTGAATATAGTCATATTCTGGTTCATAATATTTCAATTATTAAACTGAAGAGTCTTGGCGAACCCTCAGTATTGTAGCAGTCTTTACATCTTATTCCTTGCACTCTGAGGTTTCTTTAAAAGTAATGCTTTAAATTGTGAGGTTTCTTTAAAAGTAATGCTTTAAGAGCAGGTTATGTTTAGGGTCTGTTCTGATATATGCTTGGTGTACGTTGATAGAACTTGAATTGTTATTCCCCAACTCTTTTGGTTCATCCTTCTCCATCTTCACACTTGACATGAGAACTGTTCATTATATGGTCCTCCTTGCCGAATTTCCCCTGCTTGGATATCTCCAGCCCCAGCATTTCCCATTTCCTTGCTTGGATAGCCCCAATCTAACCTGAACTTGTCAGATGTCAGAAACTAAGTAGGGATGGCCCTGGGTAGTATTCGTATTGGAAACCTCCAACGAATACCAGGATTGTGAAGTGGGGGCAGGCAATGGCAAACCACCTCCTAACATTTCTTGCCTTCAGAATCCTATGGGAATGAACATAAGTCAGCTGAGATATGACGGCAAAAAAAAATCCATTTAGTTAGTGTGATTCACAAAGTCTTTGTTTTTGGGTTGCAAAGAACTATACATAAAGACAAATCTTGTCTTCCTAAGCTAGGAAAACCTTTCACAAAACTATTGTGTGAATAAAAGTATATATTTTATTTATATCACAAAGCGACATAATGGAGGGTGTGTGTGCAGTATGATTAGGGATGCTATGTTGATATCAGTCTAACAAATAATTCTACAAAAGTTAATAAGCACAAATTTATTTCTGAGTAGGGGTTTGCACCATTTTTTCTGGTATTTTTCAAGCTTAAAAGACCTAGGAGCAGCAGTGGCGTATGAGGTTAAGAGCTCGTGTATCTAATCTGGAGGAACCGAGTTTGATTCCCAGCTCTGCCGCCTGAGCTGTGGAGGCTTATCTGGGGAATTCAGATTAGCCTGTACACTCCCACACATGCCAGCTGGGTGACCTTGGGCTAGTCACAGCTTCTTGGAGCTCTCTCAGCTCCACCCACTTCACAGGGTGTTTGTTGTGAGGGGGGAAGGGCAAGGAGATGGTAAGCCCCTTTGAGTCTCCTGCAGGAGAGAAAGGGGGGATATAAATCCAAACTCCTCCTCCTCCTCCTCCTCCTCCTCCTCTTCTCCTTCTTCTTCTTCTTCTTCTTCTTCTTCTTCTTCTTCTTCTTCTTCTTCTTCTTCTTCTTCTTCTTCTTCTTCTTCTTCTTCTTCTTCTTCTTGAAATATTCAAAATATGAAGAAAAAAAAACCCAAACCCTGAGACTGGTAAGGGATTTTTCCCCAGCTTTTCAGGGAAATTTGAAGTTTTTCAGGTCTATTAAGCCTCATCCCCAAAAATTCCAAGCTGCCACTGAAGTACCTCTGGGTCTCGGAGGCAGCAGGCAATGCTGAGCTGAATGCTGGGCCCAGCTGAACCTAGAGTTAAGCTCTGCATCGCCTGCCATCTTTGAGTCCACGTGGACTTCAGAGGCAGCAGCGGCCTTGGCAAGTAAGTGAGGGGAAGAGGGAGGGAGAGAGGGGTTCAATCAATATATTTTTTAAAATGGTGGCAGGGCCAAAACAGCCAGAAAAACGTCCCCTAAAATATGGCATTTTCCGGGATCCACTTAATGTTACCACCATTTTTTCTGTTCAGCTTTGCCAAATGCACACCCCTGTTTCTGAGCCTGTCTTGTTATTTTCAGCATGTGGATAATGTAAAAGTAGAAAGGGGGAAAAAAACTTCGCTGCAGTTTATGAAATGCTTTTTCCTCTACTCACCCAGAGACGATTCTTACTCACCACAGGTGACAATGTAAACTTGCAGGACTGCTCTATATTTATAGTACAGCTTAACCACGATGTCCTGTAAATGGAGGATACATGCAGATCCACTCAATCAAATGGCAGATTTTGCTTGCTTGTGTTAAATTTGTTCCAGCTGTGACCATGTTTTAATGTCAAGCTCGTAGAGTAAGTTCATATCCTTATAGGACTGACACAGATTAATTCCGCTCTCGCTGAAGAAACTATCTCTCTTTGGACGGCATTGGCTGCGAGCTGTTCCGTGCACCCATGAGAAGTACAAGATTAAACCCTGTCACCACTGTAGTATTTTTAATTAATCCAACCTCCAAACTAATCATTTTCCAGTCCTGCTCCCCCCACCTTTCTGATCTGCAGATTAATTAGTTAATGTCAAATTAATTAGTTAATGCATCTGCAGACAAAAAAGCTTGCCATATTGCTATGTCTGACTGAAATGGGTTGCTGTTGAAGTCACTCTTGCAAATGCTCGGAAGTGAAGAGATCGGGTCTTTGCAAGGAGAGCATCTCCTCTGTATCAAGCGTCAGTGCTGCTTACACTGTTGTGAACAGGAGGACAGTAGTGAGAGTTTCACTCTGTCACTCTTTATCTGATCTTGCCAGTACAAGGCCATGAACCTGAGCCTTCCATTTAGGGTTGCCAGCTCCCAATAGGGAAATACCTGGGGGGAAGGGGGGCTTGATGAGGGTGGGGTTTGGGGAGGAACTTCAGTGAAGTATAACCCCATAGAGTTCACCTTCCAAAGCAGCCATTTTCTCCAAGTGAACCAATCTCTGTAGTCTGGAGATCAGTTGTAATAGCAGGAGTTCTCCAACCACTACTTGAAGGTTCAGGAAAAACAAGGGAGAGGCACAACAAAAAGGATATATGCTATATACCGCCCTCCAGGGGAGGGCGGTATATAAACATTATTATTATTATTATTATTATTATTATTATTATTATTATTATTATTATTATTATTATTATTATTATTATCATCATCATCATCATCATTATTATTATCATTATCATTATCATTATCATTATCATTATCATTAATAATAATAATAATAATAATAATAATAATAATAATAATAATAATAATAATAATAATAATAAATGTCGGGATAGAATATAAGCAGAAATAAATAGAACGTATTGTATTTAAAGAGACAACACGCAATTTACGTTTGCTCTGACAGTGATGTAAAAATGTGTCACTCAGTGTGGTAATTTCACTTTATAAATAAAGACTGTTTTGATGAATAATAGTTGACTGCTGAAATGTATACCAATCTGTATACTACTGTATACTTACTGTATGAATGTTTTTACCAAAAACCTATACAAATATTTTATTTCATTTTGGTCTCCTGGCATTCTCTGTAGTACATTTCAAAGCCATTTTCTGGTATAGTTGTTGTAAAGATCCCCTTGCTAGCCTACCTCTCACTGCCAAGCTGAGTTATTCCCCACTGCCATTTTAGAACGTTCTTACTGTGGCGCTAGCGTACAGTAGGCACCCCATAAATAAACAAACAAATAAAAATAAATAATAGCAGGGGGAATGGGAAGGGGCAGTGAAATTTCTAATACAAGTCTTCTCAGACTTTCTAGTACATGAGCTATCTCTTTTCTGGGAAAGTTGATGATATATATACTACTTAGTTCCCTGTTCCCACAACTGGGGGCCAAACCACACGTCATGATTTTTAACATGTACTATCTGGATTCCACCAAGCTGACTTTGACTCTCAGACACAGAGAAGGGACTTGTTTGAATCAGGTCACAGTGCAGAGGGAGAAGGGATTTCAGCTTCCCCTCCCCTCCCTCACAATGCCTTTTTGTGCCCCAAAATGGCACTGGGAGCTGTTATTTGCCCCACTGGAAATCTATTCTTCAGTAGAGTTAATAGCATCCCCCTCCCAGTGCCTTTTTAGCTCAGGAAGCCGTGTGACTCTCTAAGTTAATCTTAGGTCAGGAGAACTTGGACATTACCTATTAGCAATCATAACATATTGTTTGGCCTGGAATGGCAGCAGCTGTCCATGGTCCTAGGGACACAGAGGTCTCTCCAAACAGATGTGCTGACCCCTCCTCTTACCAAAATAGTAAAAACCTCCTGCTGGTTTACAGTCTGCTCACAGTATAAAAATACGAAGCTTCCTTTTCCTGAGTTAGACCATTGGTTGGCCTAATCCAGCAAAGCCTGCTCTTACTGGAAGGGACTCTCCAGAATCTTAAGCAGAGAAAGGTATTTTCACACACCTGCTACTTCAGTAGAGACTATACGGATAGGATCCAGGATCTTTTGTGGTCTTCAAGTAAGCAAAAGACCCAAGTATTTGTGGAATGTAACTGTACTGAGAAAACATATCAATGTGTACCCATTAGCCAGGGTTATATCATGATACTGTCACTGTTGCAGAAATATTTGATTGATATTTCTTTGAGTTTGTGAATTTGATTCCCTTGAACATCAACTCAGTAATGGAACAAGGGCAATGATTTGGTAGGAAACTTGCCTTGGCCATGCAATTTTGATATACAATGTGTACTGCAGCAATATGGAATTCATTCTCATCCTGAACAATATGGTTTCCATGCGATCAAGTGTGAGATGGGGCTCTGAAGGAACCTTTGGCTACAAACTAGTTCTATACTCCGTTCCACAGAAAGATGACATTCAGTCATTTGAGGTGCAGCAGTTGAGAAAATTGTATGCTTCCGCATTATGGAAACAGAAGAAAATGGCTGGATCCTACAGCCAGAAATAGAAATGGTTCATGGCATGGCTCTTTCCCCACTTCCTCTACAGTCTCCCATGTTCTTGGATAAGGTGCTACAGAAGTTCGGAGTTGGAGTCCTGTGTTCAGTTCGGGTCGCCACATCTCAAAAAGGATATAGAAGAGATAGAAAAAGTGCAGAGAAAGGCAACAAGGATGATTGAGGGATTGGAGCACCTTCCTTATGAGGAGAGGCTGCAGCATTTGGGACTCTAGTTTGGAGAGGAGACGTCTGAGGGGGGATATGACAGGGAGAAATTTTTCTCTCTTTCTGACAATACTAGAACCAGGGGGCATCCATTGAAAATGCTGGGGGGAAGAATAAGGACTAATAAAAGGAAACATTTCTTCACGCAACGTGTGATTGGTGTTTGGAATATGCTGCCACAGGAGGTGATGATGGCCACTAACCTGGATAGCTTTAAAGGGGACTTGGACAGATTTATGGAGGATAAGTTGATGTATGGCTACCAATCTTGATCCTTCTTGATCTGAGATTGCAAATGCCTTAGATACCAGGTGCTCGGGAGCAACAGCCACAGAAGGCCATTGCTTTTACTTCCTGCATATGAGCTCCCAAAGGCCACTGGGGGCCACTGTGAGTAGCAGAGTGCTGAAATAGATCAGCGGTTGTCAACCTGTGGGTCGTGACCACTTTGGGGGTCAAACGACCCTTTCACAGGGGTCGCCTAAGACTCTCTGCATCAGTGTTCTCCATCTGTAAAATGGATAAATGTTAGGGTTGGGGGCAGGGACGTAGGTATAGATTTTTGGGAGTCCCTTTGGGAGTCCATAGCTTTGGACCCCCTGGACCAAACTTCACAAAACCTGGGTGGTATCAGTAAGAGACTCTCCTGATAATACATCCCAGGTTTGGTGAAGTTTGGTTCAGGGGGTCCAAATTTATGGACCCTCAAAGGTGTAGCCCCCATCTTCTATTAGCTCCCATTGGAAACAATGGAGGATGGGGGCACCCCCTTTGGGAGTCCATAACTTTGGACCCCCTGAACCAAACCTCACCAAATCCAGGTAGTATCATCAGGAGAGCCCCCCAAACAATCCCTGAAAGGTTGGTGCTGCTAGCCCAAACAATGCACCCCCTACAGGCCAAAAACCGAAAAAAGCACTAAAATGTTTTAAAAACCCACAAATGGGTGGGCAGAGCTTCGGACATGAATGGGGGGGGGGTTTCAAACCTGAGAACCCCCCCTTACCTACGTGCATGGTTGGGGGTCACCACAACATGAAGAACTATATTAAAGGGTCGTGGTATTGGGAAGGTTGAGAACCGCTGGACTAGATGGACTCTGGTCTGATCCAGCAGGCTCTTTCTTATGTTCTTATGGCTGGATCCTACAGCCAGAAATAGAAATTGTTCATGGCATGGCTCTTTCCCCACTTCCTCTACAGTCTCCCATGTCCTTGGAAAAGGTGCTACAGAAGGTCAGAGGACCTTCAGGAACAGAGTGGAACATAACATGGATTGAAGGCTTAGGGAGTGGGTCCACTGTGTGGAAATATCCCCCCCACACACACACACACCAAATTTCAGTACGTCACACCATTCACAAATGTTATCAGAGGCTGATTCCGCATGGGCCAAAAACAGCAGTGTGAAAATGGTGTGAAAATGGTGTAAAAGGGTTTAAAATGGTGTAGAAGGGTTTATACTGTTTTCACACCGTTTTCACACCACTGTTTTGAGAAGGATCTACTCAGCAGCGGTCGTGGTAACAGCAGAAGCAGTTAAGGAAAAGAAAACACAGGAACCCAGGCGTTGTTCACTTCAAAGAACAGAAGGGTTTTATTCCTTGTTTCCAAAGTCACAAAACAGTCTGACAGAGTGCAGCGCGGCAACTGTATAACCAAAGCACGCATAGACCAAACTGTTCTGTGCATATACATAGAGACATTCAACCAATCAGGGAGCAGTGATGCAATCACACTAGATGTGCTTAGTCACGGTTGCATCACCCACTGAAACTAGGTGAAAGGTGGAGGATTGCATCAGCCAAGCTGTCAAGTAGATTTTGGTGATCTAACTGTCAAGTCCTAACACCCCTTCCCAAAACTACTATGACAGCACCTTTATTACTTTCAGCTGTTCTAACATTGTCTGATGCTTATTCTGTGACACAGCTTTAGTAAACACATCAGCAACATTTCGCTCTGTTTCAACTTAGGCAAGTTGAATAGTTCCATTCTGTACTAGCTCTCTAACATTCTGGTACTTTACTCCTATGTACTTAGTTCTTGTCTTCATGTTTGCAGTCTCTGCTAATGCGATGCAGGTCTGTGAATCATCAAACACGATTATAGGCTTCTTTATGGATTCACCTAACTCAGTTAGCAGTGTCTCAACCCAAAGTAGTTCTGAACATGTTTCAGACAATGCGCAGAACTCAGCCTCAGAAGTGGACAGGCTGATTGTGGTCTGTTTTCTAGAACACCAGGTGATAGCTACATCACCATACTGAATGACAAAACCAGTACAGGACTTCCTGTCACCACAATCTGCAAATGAACTATCTGCAATAGCACACAACTCTGTGCTTTGCGTGGACTGGATCAGTAAACCATGATCAGCAGTTCCTTTTAAGTACCTAACCACACGTTTAACACCCTCCCAATCATGTTTGCTGGGCTTGCTAGCTTTTCTGCTTAGCGCACTAACAGCAAACGCTATATCTGGGCGTGTCCAGTTAGATATATGTAGGAGACTACCTACAACAGATTTATACAGTTCAGGATTGTTGAACTCCTCACTTTCACTAACTTTCTGAAAGTCTAGGGACATTGGTGTTGTGGCAACCCTTGCCTTTGACAATCTAGTTCTTGCATCAACTCATTTATTTTGTTCTTCTGACTTAGAGATAACCTTGCTTTGGTGTAGATATGACATCAATACCCAAGTCATGTTTGATACAACCTAAGTCCTTTAGGAACATACATGTCACTGAGTTGTTTGTACAATTTGTCAAATTGTTGTGTAGATCTTGCACACACACATATGTCATCAACATAAAGAAGAATGACCTCTGATTCTTTTAGTCCCCCTGATGTATAAACATGCATCAGCAACAGACTTCTTAAACCCCAGTTTAAGCAATGTACTGTTCAGTTCATCATACCAGTTAGCACCAGCTTGTTTTAAACCATACAAAGAACGATGCAAAAGATAAACAGTATTTGGGTCTGCTTCTTCATACCCTGGTGCAGGCTTCAGATAAATTGCTTTCTTCAATTTAGCATTTAAAAAAGCACACTGGAAGTCATAATGCTTCACCATAAAGCCTTTCTTACTAGCTAATGCAAGCATAGCTCTCAAAGACTCAGGTCGTGCCGTGGGAGAATAGGTCTGGTCATAATTCAGCAAACGGTCTTGTACAAACCCCTGGGCTTAATAAGCCTTTGCTTTATACCTTTGAGTACCATTTGGCAACTCTTTCCTCCGAAACACCCACTTTGACCCAATTGCCTCCTCTCCTTCTGGCAAAACAGTCTTGGTAAACACCTGTTGTTGCACTAAGGTATTATACTCCTCAGCCATAGCTTCACGCCAGAGCTCTATTTCAGCTGGCGGTAGCTTTAACATCTCTTTATAGGAGCTTGGCTCTGATACCTGTGCTTGACAAACATAGACGTTTTGAGAAAACCCATACCTGTCAGGAGGTATCCCTTTTGTAGACCTATCAGAGATACTGAGGGCACCTTAATTTGTTTCTCATCTTCTTCACTACTGCTAGTGTCACTGTCTTGCAGCCCTTCCCCCTTCTCAGCTTTCTTCCTTGGACGTTTGCCACTACTGGAAGCAGTTGGTTGACCTTGAGCTGCTGCAGGCTGCTGCCTGGCAGTTCTGGTAACCCCTTCATGCTGAGTGAAAGGTAGCAAAACCTCTGTGTTAGCATGGATAGTTTCCCATCCTGCATGCTTTTCAAAGTTTGCACTTCGAGAGATCACAACCTTTCCATAGGAATGTGCAAAACGAAAACCTTTTGTCTCAAGATTCATAACCAAGAAACCTCAATCTCACTTCACCTTCTGATCCTTTCCGCCTTTGGGCGTCAGGTACCAGCACATTGGCATAACTGCCAAAGATATGCAAATGATCCAGAGATGGATCTTTCTGGTATAGCAGAAAATAAGGAGTCTGGTTCACACTAGAAGACCATACTCTGTTGGTCAAGTATGTGGCAGTGTTCACAGCCTCAGCCCAGAAATGTTCAGGCATGTTGGCATCCAGAAGCAAACAGCGCTTTATAGTATGTAGAACCCCAAATTTTCTCTCAGCAACCCCGTTTTCAAAAGGAGAGAAGGGTTGGTCTTTCTGTGACGTATGCCTTTCTTTCTCAACCAGTTCTGGAACCCAGAACCCAGGAACTCACCTCCTCTGTCCGTTTGGAGGCAAGCCACTTTATGTGAAAACTGTCTTTCCACCATTGCCACCCACTCTTTAAACCTTGGGTAAGCCTCAGCTTTGGATTTCAGGAAAAGACTATAGGTGAACCTGCTATAGTCATCCACCAAAACCATGTGGTACTTTGCATGCCCCTGACTGGGTTGAAATGGTCCAGAAAGGTCTGCATGAATTAAACCAAATGGCCTATCTGACTGTCTGGTGCTTTTCCTTGTAGAAGGAAATGCCTTTACTTTGGCCTTACTGCACACAGTACAATCAAGATAATTAGGACAGGACTTGGCTTTCAAACCACACAACCTGGACATGTTTCCTAGCACTTTGAAACTGGCATGTCCTAGCACATGTGCATATAATGAATACAGTCATCATGCATAGGTTTGTTAACTGCATTAGCCATGCTTTGTCCTACATCATTGTTATTTAGCTGATAAAGGTTATTCTGCAGTATACCTGTGGCACAGACTCTCCCTTGTTTCTTAATAGAACAGGTCTGCCCACTAAATTCCACCACATAACCCTCAGCTGTCAATCTTACAACGCTTAACAAACAAAATTCAAATGAAGGCACAAAATATACATTACTCAGAGAGCCATTTAGAGCAGGAACAAATGTTGATCCTTGTAGTTGCACCTTTGCTGCGGTGCCATCAGCTAAACAAACGTGGTCAATAACAGGTTGGCGCACGTGGTCAGTAAGGAGACTTTCCTTATTCACTATATGCTCAGAACAAGCAGAGTCAATGAGCCATAGTGAGTTGGAGTCCTTCTCCTTGCTTGTTACCAGGAAAGTAGATGCTTGTGATTCCTGTCTGTTAGCCCTCGCTTTCCAAGGTGGCTTGTTCTTCCTCTGCGCCACTTTTGCATTTGTACAGGCCCGTGCAAAATGGCCAGGATTCCTACAACGAAAACATTTTTCACAGCACAGGAAGTAGGGACGGCAGAATCAGCAGGAAAATCCCTCTTTATGATTTCTCAGCCGTGCTCGAGCTGGTAGTCCCTCTGCTTCTGGTGGTCTAGCAGCTTGGCAGTGACGTAATCCAAAGTCAGCGAGACTCCGACGCTCTGGAAACTGCATACCAACTGGTCCCAGCTGCTATCCAACGCATTGAAAGCAACAGATAAACTTTGTGGGAGTCTTCAAACTGTAAACCTCGATCAGCGAGCTGTGCAAACAGTTCACGCATCTGCTTCAGATGCTCAAACACAGATCCTCCTGGCCTCAGTTTGAGATTGTACAGTTGTCTTGTGAGGAGGACCTTTGCCCCAGCCGACTCACGCTGATAGATGCCTTTCAAAGCCGCCCACGCCTTGGCTGCAGTCTCAGCTTCTCGCAGATAAACCAACTGTGAGTTTTCCACTGCTAGCACAATAGACGCACGTGCTTTTTCATCTGCACGCCAGCAACTGTAGGGGCCGCTGGAGGGGTAGAGATAACATTCCACAGGTCCTCACGAATGAGATAGCTCTGCATCTTCTGGCTCCAAGCCACATAGTTATGCTCATTCAGCCTCTCAAACAGCAAGCCGGACATAGTGGAAGCCATGGCAATAGCTGAGTCACACAGCACGCAGTACACTCACTGTTACTCACGAGTAGCACGTAGGTTCTGGGCCCATAACCTGAGAAGGATCTACTCAGCAGCGGTCGTGGTAACAGCAGAAGCAGTTAAGGAAAAGAAAACACAGGAACCCAGGCGTTGTTCACTTCAAAGAACAGAAGGGTTTTATTCCTTGTTTCCAAAGTCACAAAACAGTCTGACAGAGTGCAGCGCAGCAACTGTATAACCAAAGCACGCATAGACCAAACTGTTCTGTGCATATACATAGAGACATTCAACCAATCAGGGAGCAGTGATGCAATCACACTAGATGTGCTTAGTCACGGTTGCATCACCCACTGAAACTAGGTGAAAGGTGGAGGATTGCATCAGCCAAGCTGTCAAGTAGATTTTGGTGATCTAACTGTCAAGTCCTAACATGTTTTTGGCCCATGCGGAATCAGCCAGAGTGAAGGCATGTGCTTTCTGCCTGTTTTCTCTCAAGCAACTTCCCACATGCATTTGGGACAACTCTTTCTACAAGATTTCACAACCCTCAGGAACAGCTTTTTAAAAATTATGTTGGGGAATGGAAAAGGAATGTATCCATTCTATCCATTCTTTCTATTTATAATTTGTCTCCAAACTGAAAGCGTTTTTTAAAAATTGCACTTACCTTAAGATGTATTAATTAGCGCAAAAAAGGTTTTATTACTCAAGTGAATAGTGTATCTAATCAATGCCATAAGGGCATTTAGTTGTAGTGTGAGTAGTCAGATGAGATACGGACACTGCTGTCGTGATAAATGAGCACTGCAATGTACTCCTTTTCAATACCTGAGTTTTATTCAGGGATGCTGCTTAAACTGGATAGTATATATCTTGAAAAGTGTCTTTCACAGTGCAGTTATTGACTCCAACTGGGAAGATGCAAAGTATATTTCACATTTTTAATGAGGCGTTTCCAATGACATTTTATTACTGGTTTCACAAATGATAAAATTTGGCATTATGTTAACTGTCAAGATTCCCCCAAAATCGGTTTTCAGTGGTGGGGTTGGGAAGAGGGGGAGGAGACATTTAGCTCTTCTTGAAGACATTCGTATAGATGGCAGCCAAACCTTTTTAGATGACTGACTTAATGTGAAGGAAATGGAAATTGTTTAATACAAGCTTCCAAGTCTTTGGCAGTCAAGCGTCAGATTTGGAATGGATAATAGCTAACTTGACAAAGGAAGAAATTATTTCTTAGAAAAATAGAGTATGTCTGCCACATAATTAGGCGCACAGCAAGTCTATAGTATAATATTTGCAAGCTCATATTTCTTTGACGTGCCGCGTTTTTAATTTAAGGAGTTTGATTTTTACATAATGGATTACAACACAGAAACACACAAAGGTCAGGAAAAGATGGCTTCCTTGAAGGCATATTCTCAAGATGGAGGGCTGATTGAATTTACAAACTTATTTCTCATTCTTTGTTTTTTAATGGCAAAAGGCTCTGGGGTTTTAAAGGGAAACTCTCCAAGAATCGTATGTAGGTATGGGTTGACCCCATTGAACCAGAAATGTTACTCTTTACTGAGCTTGGAGAACTTGTGTCGTTTGCAGACTTGCTATTCCCATCTTGGAATCATTCCTGTTGCAGGATTCCCACAGAAAGGTTCTAGAATGAACCATCATGCTGTGCCAACTTTCCACTTACAGCGAATTAGTGAGGTAGATAATATTTTAAAACTGCAATCCTTCACCATCAGTGTGAAGTGATGTGATCTATTCTGTTACCTTACCAGTCTCATTTCACTGTATATCTCATCTCCTTCCACTGTATATACCAGAGGCCTAAGAGGGTTTATCCCCTATCAGAAACTACATCCCATAGGTGCGTCTCAAATAATGACAATATTGCACTTAGAAATCCCTCTCCCCATTTCATGAAGCTCGTGAGAGGTGCATGGATTTTATCATGGAGGAACTGTTTAAGAAAGGAAAATCCACTTGAATAAGTCATGTAGGAAATCTGCAAATTATACACAAAAATGGTTGGTTTTAGCCACCCATCATGCCTTCTACACCTGCAAACATAGAACCAGGACTCATGACAAACTTTTCAGCAATGCGTGGAACAAACATAAGAACATAAGAACAAGCCAGCTGGATCAGACCAGAGTCCATCTAGTCCAGCTCTCTGCTACTCACAGTGACCCACCAGGTGCCTTTGGGAGCTCACATGCAGGATGTGAAAGCAATGGCCTTCTGCGGCTGTTGCTCCCGAGCATCTCTATTATATAGCAAGAGTTAGTAGCTACAGGTGGGTTAGGGGAGAAACATCTGTCTGGAATATTACAAAACCTGCCACATTTTTCCAAACTGCAGCACTTTGGTATATGTTTTTATGAAATGAGCATATCTTTTGTCTGAGGTAAGCTGGTCATTTGTATTCGCCCCCACATCTCTTCCGTGCCTGTGAATATTTGCATGGAAGCTGATCCATTTCTTTTTCCAAAAAAAGATCTTTTTCCCTATTTAGTGTGGTTTCGCCCAGTCCTAAATAGGTAGGAAATGCAGATGTTTCTCAGATGTCTGCAGTCTCCGTGGTGAATTAATGCTCTGTGTCCGCTGCTTGAATGCTCTCTAGTTTCTCATTTTCAGAGGATCAAACATTGTGGCTGACCTACTATACCTTAATAAAAATATCCATTCGTTTCTATTTATTATCTGCGTGTGTCCAGAGACAGGCTGCTTCAGAAGAGCTTGACATCTGGCTTGGAGTGGGGGAAGCTCATTTGTTTTCTATAGTTTTCGACTGTTACTGGGTACTGCAGTCCGCATTATTAAATTACAATTATTGCACTGTGTTCTGGCATGATAAAGTGCTCAGGCAAGTCGAGATACTGGGTATGAAATGCATTTTCTCTGCTGAGCCTGCCATGGACGGGTTGCTCTTTTTTAGGAACCAAACAATAGATGCGTGGTTATTGAGCTGTCTCTTTTGGTACCTGAAGCGATGTGTTCCCTTCCCAGCATTAAAAAAAAAATCATTCTGAAAACTGCTGCTGTTCATGCTTTGTAGTGGGGTGTTTATCAGGGCCAGATTCGGGCGTGCTGTATGGCATACAGTAATGTAATAATATGGGTTTTATGTTGGGGCTGCCTTTGGAAAATGGTTTGCAGAATGCAGCGGCAAGATTGCTGACCGGCATTAATTATAGAAAGCACATTATGCCGGTGTTATGACAACTGTATAGGCTGCCTATTCGCTTCTGAGCCTGTTCCAGACAGCTGATTATTACCTTTAGGGCCCTCCTCAGCTTGGGACTAGGGGACATGTTTTTGTAGACACAGCTGCCAATCAGTGCAGACCTTTGTCAGTGGGCCAAAATAGACATGGCTCCAGCTTCCTGGCCACTGTGGGGACGCTGCTGCCATTTCAATGTGATTTAGAATTTCCGTGGGGCAGGGCAATAGATTGAGGCACTTGTGTGCCCCTGCCATATCAAGTGCCAAAACAGCTAATCTGCTTCTCCTGTGGCTGTTTCAACACTTGAAAAGATGCATAAGGGGAGGGGAAAAGAATGTAGTGATGCTTTAAAACGGCAGCGTCATCCTCAGGGTTGGCCGTCTCATCTAGTTCCTTCTCCCTTCTTTCAGAATTTGAGTCTGGTATTCTAAAAGAGATTACAGTATTTGCCAAATAGGATCTAGTCTAGAGTGTGGTGAAGTGAGCTAGGGGCTCAGATGATAGATCTGGGGGATTGATTGCACCATGAACACATACATAAAGTTGCCAGAGACCAGCGTAGTGTAGTGGTTAACGGCTGGTAGATTGTAATCGGGAGAGCCAGGTTTGTTTCCCCACTGCTACCGGGTGTTCTTGGGCTGGTCACAGTTCTCTCAGAACTCTCTCAGCCCTACTGGCCTCACAAGATGTCTGCTGTGGGGAGAGGAAGGGAAGGAGTTTGTTAGCACCTTGAGTTTCCTTACCGGAGAGGAAGGAGGGGTGTAAATCCAAACTCTTCTTCTCCTTATACTGAACCAGACCATTTGTCTTTGACAGTATTGTCTTCCCTGACTGGAAATGGCTGCTCAGGATCCCTGGCAGAGGTCTTTCGAATCAGCTGATACTTGGTCCTATTAGCTGAAGATGCCAGAAACAGAACTTGGGGATCATCTGTGTGCAAAGCAGTTATTCTACCACTGAGACATGGTTCCTCCCCAGCCTGGCCTTATCTGCCTACCAACACTGAAATCTCCTTTGCCTCATTTCGCCTTACCTCTTGCTGCTGTCCAAGGGCTGGAACAGTGATTGCTCCATTATTTCTCTGGGCATTTCCCCACTCACCTTCTGCTGCGCGTTACTCGAGCCAAGTAGTGCGGGGTCCCGCGGCACTCCCCACTACAGGGACGGCGATAACGCAGCCGCCCTGACACTGCCGCTGTCACGCCCCCTCAGCGCCCATAATTCCTGGCGCTCTTCAAAACGTCGCCTTTTGCTGACCCCGCGCAGAGCGCAGGGTCGTGGGGAAGTCCAGCCGTGCGCCAGAAATGACGCGCGCAGCGACGGTGGTAGAAGGAAAAGTGGGGAAAGGCCCTCTGTCTGTGCTGTGTTCAGATGCCTGAAGGGAGGGAGGAGAGTTACCTGCTCCAGGCAAGGTAGTGGGCAGAGAGGTGGCAGAGGCTGAGAAGAGGTGGGTATGATGTTGACATTTCACTGTTGCCCTGGCAAGTAAGTTCTGACCTCTGAACTCTCCTTCTGCAGTTTTTGCTTGGGCCAGGATTCCAAACTGAAGTTTGCCATACTTAATTGGTACACTGTTTTTTGTGCCAATTCAGTGTTTAAGACCCCTGCCTTCATTTCCTTCTCTGGCAGAAAATCAAGAATGATCACATGGCGTGTCTGCCTCACCTTAATCTGACCCATTTGCTCTTAAAAACCCGATTAAGCAGTACCAGAGTAACTGTTCCTTTTCAGCTGGTTGTGGTGGGTTTTCCGGGCTGTGTGGCCGTGGTCTGGTGGATCTTGTTCCTATCGTTTCACCTGCATCTGTGGCTGGCGTCTTCAGAGGTCTTTCACAGAGGGAAGTCTGTTACACACAGCCCGGAAAACCCACCATAACCAGTTGAATCCGGTTGTGAAAGCCTTCGACAATACATTGTTCCTTTTCAGGTTTTTTTGAGGTAATTTGCACTGTTGTTCGTACTTGGTCTGACCCTTTTCTTTTTGACCCGGCAGCAGCACGTGAGGTTTCAAAATGTCACTGCTTCTGAGGAGGTACTGCTTTTGTGAATGTTGCCCCATCTTAAAAATCACTGGACATATAAAAATACAACATCACAGAGAGGTTCAGTCTGACCCTCTGCCTACTGTTGTAGCTTTCAGTCTATAGTTCATTGGTTTGTAAGGAGCCTTTTAATGTTTGAATAGCCTGCAAAACTGTGATTTGCCCTTCACCTACAGCACAGGTGTCAAACTCGTGTCCCTCCAGATGTTATGGACTACAGTTCCCATCATCCCCTGCCAGCATGATGCTGGCAGGGAATGATGGGAACTGTAGTCCATAACATCTGGAGGGCTGAGAGTTTGACACCTATGACCTACAGTCTGAAGTGTCACAGCCCAATTCAGCATTAGACTACACTGCATACATACTACAGCCAACATGAGTCATATCAGGAAGGGCCAGCATGGGACTATGATCTAGGAGACTTGAGCTCAAATCACGGTTTCAAGCTTGCTGGGTAACCTCTCAGCCTAACCTAACTTACAGGGTTGTTGTATGGATAAAACAGAGATAATTATAGGCCCTTTGTAGAAAGTGCCAGAAAAAAATAATTCAAAGAGCATATGCTGTGAAGAAAGCATGTAGCCTAGAGTTGCCTAGCGCTGGACTCAAATTTTTCAACATGCAGTATAGGTTAAGGTGACCAGATGGTCACCTTTGTGATCTGGGACGGTGGGGGGGGGAGGCGGCTGTGGCCCTGTGACAGGGAGGAAAACTGCAAGCCCCAGAAGCAGTGCACGCGGCCGCAGGAGCACATTGCCTTCTGGGGCTTGCTGTTTGCCGCCCTGTCACAGGGCAGCAAACGGCAAGCCCCAGAAGGCTGTGCGCTCATGCGGCCGCACAAGCACGCGGGAGGCTACTGTCGCGACTGCTCCTATAGCGCCCCAGAAGGCAGTGCGGCAGCCTCCCAAAAATCGGGACAATTTGAAGAACCCGCGGGACGCGGGACAAATTGTTTAAAGGCGGGACTGTTCCTCCAAAAGCGGGACGTTTGGTCAGCCTAGTATAGGTGGCATAGATTTCCAAGGTATGGCTGGATTCAGTGATGTGAAACTATCTGGACATAGGGGAAAAAAGAGATCAGTTATGATATATACTCATAACCAGACTTATATATGTTTATATACATGTAACCTGTACTGTTTACTGTGGACCAGACAAGAATAGATAACTGTACTTATGTTTTTTTGTTCTCAGTAACGTTAGATTTTTACTCCTGTATGGCAAGTAAAGAAGGCCAGATTTATGCTCTCTGTTCAGACTGAAGATCAAGTGCCACTAAAAGTGTTTTAAAATCCGTTCTCAGCCCATTTGCAAGCGTTGTTTTAGTCCTGGCCCATCCATCAGTTCTTGCAAACATGATCTTTTAATTTTGACTGCCTTTCTTCTTCGCTCTTACGTAGCTGGGCCCAATCAGAGTGTCTTTATTCTCTTATTTTTCTCTGTTTTAAAAGGAGACCTTTTTATGGAGTTGTTTTTTAATATTGTTTAATAAACATTTGAGCCTAAGAAGAAGATGAGTAAATTTCCACTGTGGCCATTTATTGCTTCTTTCAAAGGTAATTGCTTCCCCCCCTTTTTTTTAAAAAAAAGAAAAAATCTTGCTTACTCTTCGAAATATATGGCAATTTTGCCAAGTGGTGGAGAGTGTTCCCCGCATCTGTTTCTGTCCCCTGCATGTCGCGTTAAGCTCTCTGCGATATCATTCCTCGCGAATTAAAAATTTCTGCAGAAGGCACTGCCGGCTCTCTGTTTTCTGTGTAAAAGAAGAGAACTAATTAGAGTGGTTTATTAAACTAATGTGTACGGTTGTGACAGTCAATGAGGCTGGTAGAATGTGCACCCCTTCCCAATTCTCCCTCCCGACTGTTGATGGAATGCAAAAACGTGTGGCCATGAAATATGCTCTTGCAGTCTGTTTTCTGCAGGTGTATGCAAAATGCAGGTAATCAGAAATTCCAAAGGGTCTGCAAATTAAAGACCAGTTAGAAATATGGCATGGTGCAGCTGAAATGGCACCTTCTCTGCCCTAACTTTTGCAGATGAAAATAGTTCACCGTAAGTGAAAATATTGGCTTCCTTAGCAAAAATGTAAAAAAAGAAAGAACGAAAAAGGGGGAGAGGAGCGAGTAGTATTTACACATCGAACACTCCTAGGAAACCAACATTGATCCTCCTCCTCCTCCTTTTGGTTCTTTGCTCTGTATATTAAAATGAACGATGCTCTGCAGCTGCATTTTGCCCAATTATGCCATTTATCTTGGTTCTGTATGTGAACACCGCCATCAGTTATGCGGCAGAACTTCTTTCCTGCTGTCGATTTTTATCCTTGAAATGTCACCTTTTTCCTAAGGTGGACCTTATTGCATTTCAAGGAGGGACTGTGGTTCGAAGGTAGATCGCCTGCTTGGCATGTAGAAGGTCCCAGGTTCAATCACATTTCCAGCTTAAAAAAATCAGGTAGTAGGTGAGGTGGAAGACCTTTACTTGAGACTCTGGAGAGCTGATGCCAGTACAGAGGCGTAGCTGGGCCAAACCACCTGGTGCGCAGTGTGTTTTATCCACCCCCCATTGCCCCCCGCGGCCCCCCCGCAGTGCCCCCCGTCCCCTTCCCACATTTACCTTAGTTCCTTTTCTTTTTCTAGTACTTTTTCAGGCTGAAAAAAGTGGCCTCTTCACAGTTCAGGCTAAAAACTGCCTGAGGAACTATTCTTCCCAGGAGACCTTGTGAGCCACAAGGTCTCCTGGGAACTGTAGTTCCTCAGACCGTTTTTGAGCCTGAACTGTAAATAGGCCGCTTTTTTCAGCCTGAAAAAATACTAGAAAAAAGAAAAGGAACTTAGGTAAATGTGAAAAGGGGGCAGGGGGCTGCTGGCCAAAAGGAAAAGGGGGAGGACCCAGGGTGATTTTTCCACCTCTTAAAGCTTGCGCTAAGCGGATTGCACCACGCGACCCCCCCCCCATCCCCTGGCCGCCCCGCCACTGTGCCAGTGCGAGCAGGCAAGAATGACCTACATGGAACAACAGTCTGATTCACTATAAGGTAGCTTCATTTGTTTGTTCTGAAGCTTCCTCAGACACCCATATGTTGCAAAGTTGCTGTAGTCCTATTTAGATGGCATAATTTTACCTGTATCAATCTTGTTAGCTATTTACCATCTTCTTCAGCCTGGTAACTTGGTCAAGGGCAGCTAGTGGCTTCCTGAATTTCTGTTATTCATTGGAACAGTGACCAGGGTCAAGATCCTCAGGGGACTCACAAGTCAGATCAGCAAACACATTGGAACTCTGAACAAGATGACACATCAGCCAATGCAATATCAGTGATGTCTGTTGGATCCCATCTTCCTCTGATGCCCTTAGATCTTTGCAACCTTCCGCATGAGCTGATATGTAATTATGGCTGATTTGAAAAGTATCAGAGTCTTTTTGCTGTGTCAGCTCCTGACCTTCACTTTGCTTTCGTTGTTATCCAGTTGTTGGTATTCTAATTCTGTGGCCTGTCTTTTTTAGCTGCTTGGGTGTCTATATTTAAGATTCATCTTTGATCTTCTATGCAATCCCAATGTGGGACTGCACTTAGGAAGGTCTTTCAGCAAGAGATTCATTTCTAAGCTTAAAAACTCACCTGGGGGCTGCCCCTCCCCTTTAGAGCTTTAGAGCCACTGCAATTCATCTTCCCACTCATTCACATGCCCTGAGAAGGGTGCCCCCTTCTGAAGAAGAAGAAGAAAAAGAAGACGAGTTTGGAATTATATCCCCCCTTTCTCTCCTGTAAGGAGACTCAAAGGGGCTTACAATCTCCTTTCCCCCCCCCCTTACAATAAACACCTTATGAAGTAGGTGGGGCTGAGAGAGCTCTGAAGAACTGTGACTAGCCCAAGGTCACCCAGCTGGCATGTGTTGGAGTGCACAAGCTAATCTGGCTCACCAGATAAGCCTCCCCAGGTCAAGTGGCAGAGCGGGGAATCAAACCCGGTTCTCCAGATTAGAGTGCACCTGCTCTTAACCACTATACCACGTTGGCTTGACAGAGTAAGATCCTTTTTTCGAACTCTTACCACTAAGTTAAATCTTCTCTTGACTTCCTTTTCTTCCATGTTTTTTTAAAAAAAACCACGAGAAAAGACGTGAGAGTAAGAACTGTTGAGTCTAAAATGTGGTGTTCTTCATCCTTGACCTTATCACTGAGTAAAAATTACCTTACAATCAATTGTATTAAGTCTTAAAAAGCTCCATAGTTACCCTGCCTTATATTATGAAGCTACTATATTCATCTTGACCACAACTGAATCAGAAAGCTTTATTTTTAAAATATCCCCAGTGCGGCTCACAAATGCCCCATTCTAACAAGCATGACCTCGGCCTCCTGTATCTTGGCAAGGACAAAATGTCAGTGCCTGTCTTAATAAGTCACATCTAAGGCAAGAGGGGATAGAGCTTCCCACCCTTGCGGAAGACAACGCGATGAACAACTGTTATGGGTAAATGTAACCCTGCTTTTCGTTACGGTCTGGTACCAATTGTTGTTTGACTTTTGCGGAGAGACTCTGTCCAGAATTGAGCCTGCTGGTAACCTGGGGGATGGCAGACAAGCATTTAGCTTGTGCATCACTACTTTCCTGGCTCTGTGAGACAAGGGAAACTGTAAGGACACGACCTACCTAGGAAAAGCACCTGGGTCAGGCTTCCTCAGCAGTGAATGAGCCTGTTATTGCAGTCTCACCTCTGTGTTGCTTTCCCCTTTGTCTTACCCAGATCCCACCTGTTTTGTACTGTAGTAGGCTCTGACACTAGGGCTCCTTCCACACATGCAGAATAATGCACTTTCAAACTGCTTTCAGTGCTCTTTGAAGCTGTGCGGAATAGCAAAATCCACTTGCAAACTGTTGTGAAAGTGGTTTGAAAATGCATTATTTTGCGTGTGCAGAAGGGGCCTAGAATTAGCACGGAATCAGCCCACCACCCAGGGACTAAACCTTTGGCACGTGGTTTCTTACAGTGGAGGAGAATAACTCGAGAACTTGGGTTGCACCATGAGGCCAATCAATACAATTTCTGGTCATTTCTGTTGCTATTCTAGGTGAAAACAGTAAGTGCTCAGAAATTCCTTGCGTGTTCCTCAGTACCCTAAAAAGAAACTGGAAGTGCATAAAAGCACCGTTAGGCTGCAATGTACCAATCTCAGTCTTCTGGAGGAGAAACTCAATGAGTACAGCATCACTATAATAAACAATTGTTTGACACGTTCAAGGACAACAACATAATAGGAGCCAATTTCCTGCAGAGCCGAGTGAAATTTACAAGTTGCTTACAAGCAGCGCCTCTTTGCAACTTGAAAAAAAAAGGGAACTTTCTAAGGAAAAGCAGAAATTTTTAAGCTTTTGCTTAACAATGCTTCCTCTCCTCCTAATGAATAGCTTGGTTTTGCTTAGCTTTTTAGAAGTAGATTACAGTGCTGAGTTCTCTCTCCTCCCCCCTCCCAATTTCTTTCCTTCTCTCATGTGGGTTTGCCTGTTCACTAAGGTTTCTATTGCTGGTATGAATCGTTTTATCTGTACGTTTGAAGGATTTGGGGCCACCTGTTTGTGGCATTCAAGCTGACTAACATATTCATTGATAAATATAAATCCAATTTAATAGGTACCACAACTAATTATAAACTAGTACCTACAATAATTATAGGAGCCGCGTGGCGTAGTGGTTAAATGCTTGCACTGTCACTCACACGGTCAGGAGTTCGAGCCCCCTGTGGGTCAGATATCCTGGCAGTTGGCTCATAGTCAACTCATCCATCCATCCAGAGGTGGGATCCAGCAGGTTCTCACAGGTTCCCGAGAGTAGGTTACTAATTATTTGTGTGTGCCGAGAGGGGGTTACTTATTGGTGATTTTGCCACGTGATTTTTGCCTTAGTTACGCCCCTCCTCTCAGCAGTAGCGCGCAGAACTTGAAGCAGTCTAGCAGAAGGTGCACCGGCATGTGTGGCAGCCTGCGCCTGTGTGCATTCGTTTCCTGCCCAAGGACCGGCGCAGCAGCTGCGTCCTTGCCACAGCCCCGCCCCCAGAATGCCCCACCACGCCCCTGGAATGCCCAGCCCAGCCCCATTGGCGCTATGCCACAGCTTGAATCCCACCACCATGGGAACCTGTTACTAAAATTTTTGGATCCCACCACTGCATCCATCCATTCCTTGGTCGATAAATGAGTACCTTGCACATAGCTAGGGGGTAAAGAAAGCTGGGGAAAGCAATGGCAAACTACCCCACAAAAACGGCTTGCCTATGAAATCACTGCTTGCAGTGGTATCGCAGGGTTGAACATGACTGAAGGGGAAACTTTACCTACAATAATTAAAATAATTTTGAAAACCATATTAAAGTACTTCAAAATGTGGCTTCAAGTTGTGGAGTGAGGTGTCCATCCCCTATTCAGAAAGGTGAATGCCATCTGGGCAAAACAAGGCTGCAAGCTGAAAAGGGGTATCAGGATCCTAATCTCTGGGTGGCCCATTTGCTGAGGCCATCCTGGTCCCTGGGCAGCATGCTTGCTGGACCCATAGTGGTCACAGGGCAGCACATTTGCAGAACCCATCCTTTACTGTCCCAAGGAGCCCAAGTCCAAAAGATGAGGTCTGGCTAAAGGAATTAGAGTTGAAAAGTTGCAGCTGCAGGCAGAGATAGAGATCCAGAAACAGAGGACGCGGGAAGAGCAGTGGAAGGAGGAGAGGGAAGCTGGACCCAGCATGGTCACAGGGCAGCCCGCTTGCTGAACACAATGTGTGTCTTTCCTGTGCAGCAGCTCACAGCTCAAGGAGGCCTGACCAAATTAACATTGGGCAGAGGTTCTCACATTGACCACCGGATGCTGCCACAGCCGGATGCTGCTGAGTAATTGACAGCCCCAGTAAATGATGCTGTAGCCAAACCCGTTTTGAATACTTGTGAAACAGAAACAGCAACACGCAAGTCAATTCTGAACATGGCACTGATAACAGGTGATCACCAATGACTGATTGCCATGAACTGGTCCACTGAGAGCTTCTGCATGACAGCAGAGGTCGCTGCCCTGATCTTAAAGGCTTGAGGAACTGAAGTCCCTTGGTGGCAAGCCAAGGCTGTAGATGCAGGCCTGTAGGACACTTGCAAATTGGAAGCATGAGAGACAAGACCCACCTCTATGTAGCAAAAGGGGGGGAGGCAGGCTGGGGGCATGACAAAGCATGAGGTCATGTCATGCAAAGGGTGAAACTGTCCAGGAGGATACTCCAGGCAAACCATCGGTTATTGAAGATGGTGCCAAAACCATGTAGGCTGCCAGCCACCTGACTACACCAGAAAGGAGTTTACTAATTGCCAAAAGAAGGGGAGGTGTATTGTTGTCCTGGCCGGAGCCTCAGATATTAAATATCTTTTAAAATTCTAGTAAACAAACAAGCAAGCAAACAAAAAAGGGACAGTAAAGGATGGGTAACAGGATCTCCTGAACATTTCTAAGATAGTACCCAGGTCTCACTTGCTCAGGATTGCTCCAAGAATGGGTGCACCCTCCAATCCGGTAATGCCAAGTGGTTTACCCACCTTGAGGAAACTCCAGAAGGTGGCAGCTGCAATCCTGGCTGGTACGTGGGGACATATCTGCAAGAGAGAGTCCTCTAGTCATGCGAATCCCAGGCCATGGAGGCCCACAAAGGGACACCTCTAGTATCCCAAGTTGAATTCATTAATAATCTGGCTTCCTACCACATTGGAGTCCCACAGGATTTGGAAATGCTGCATTGGACCGCCATGCTTCCTTCCAATACAGGCCTGAGTCATTGAGTCCCAGTGGGGGCAGGTATAAGCAAAGGTGGGATCCAGCAGGTTTTCACAGGTTCCGGAGAGTAGGTTACTAATTATTTGTGTGTGCCGAGAGGGGGTTACTAATTGGTGATTTTGCCACGTGATTTTTGCCTTAGTTACGCCCCTCCTCTCAGCAGTAGCACGCGGAACTTGAAGCAGTCTAGCAGGAGGTGCACCGGCGTGCGTGGCAGCCTGTGCCTGCGTGCATTCATTTCCCACCCAAGAACCGGCACAGCGGCTGAGTCCTTGCCACAGCCCCGCCCAGGAATGCCCCGCCCCTGGAATGCCCAGCCATGCCCTTGTCGTGCCCCACCCATCCTCATTGGCGCTACGCCACAGTTTGAATCCCACCACCATGGGAACCTATTACTAAAATTTTTGGATCCCATCACTGGGTATAAGTCTGCAGAGGCAGGCTGGTTGAAGCAGCAGAGGCTGCATGACTGACTGGCTGCATGACTGGCTCCGCTCCTAACTGACCTCACAGCCCTTTTCCAGCCAGCCTCTAATGGCCAGTCACACCTGGCACAATGCGGCCAGTGCAGGGGGGAAGAGGCAGCCCTTGGCTTCCCCCATTCCCAGGCAGCAACAACAGCACGGGTAAGTCATGGGTCATGTATTTCCTTTTGTTTGCTGCAAATAAACATGTTTAAATCACTATGCTTGTCCTGGCTTCCATTATAACAGATCATTTTCTTCTTCTTCTTCTTCTTCTTCTTCTTCTTCTTCTTCTTCTTCTTCTTCTTCTTCTTCTTCTTCTTCTTCTTCTTCTTCCTTCTTCCTTCTTCCTTCTTCCTTTTTCTTTTTCTTTTTCTTTTTCTTTTTCTTCTTCTTCTTCTTCTTCTTCTTCTTATTCTTATTATTATTATTATTATTATTATTATTATTATTATTATTATTATTATTATTATTATTATTATTATTATTATTATTATTTGATTTATTAGGCTGCCCCTCCTCTTTCAGGCTCGGAGTGGCTTACAGCATAAATATAAAAAGCACAATCATCTAAAAATTAAAACATTTGAATAAATTCCAGGTGGCAAAAAATACAACAATCCTGTAAGGGGTGGAATCAACTCAATAACAGAGGGGAAAATGCCACAAGAGGGCGGCGGGAGGCCAGACCTATAATCACTTTCTGAAAACTTTAAATATAGATAGCCGTAAAATATTTTTGTTCAAAAAAATTTTTGTGGGGGGAGGTGGGGCAGATTTGACATCTAAAGCTGTCTTGGTGTAAGCCTATTCCTTTCAAAAATTTTACCACATAATTCCAACAATGAGCCAGCAGTCAATCGAGTGTCACACTGGGAAAGGGCAGGCCCAAATTCACATTCCCCTTTGTGCTATGATATTCACTCTATGACTTTGAACCAATCGTGATTTCTCAACCTTACCTACCTCACATTAGTATAGCAATGGCAAAACGGGGAGGCAAGAACTATGCATGCCGCTCCGAGCTTCTTGCAAGAAGAGCTGAATAAAATAAGTTACTTTCTATGCTTTTCCTTGCCTTGCTTTTTTAAAAACTTGGAGCATCAGTAATGCCTTTGAGTCATGTAAAAATAACAGAGATCGTCCTCCGCAGATATTTTGCTTACCTAGTAGAGATACAGTCTCTTCAATTGATTCTTACGATAAGAAATAAGAATGCAAAATTCTGCCCCGTCTGAAAGTTCTGTTGCCAGCTCTTCAACACGTAACGCGCAAAATGAACAAAAGAAAAAAAAAACCCTTGAAAGTCATTTAGTGTGGGGGCTTCTATTGTGGGTTCCCCCCAGAAACATTAACATAATTATGGTCAGCACTTTGTTGTGATATTTAAAATGCTGACACCAGACTTCTCAACTAGATCAAATACAGATTATGTGGTTTTTCAAAAGGTCTCAGTTCTCTTGTTTCCACTGTACATTGACCAGTGAAATAAAGTAATTGCAAGCACATACTTTCCTCATTGATTTAACTCATTGTTCTCTCTTGCTTTCAGATACAATCTCAGTATACTTTTATGCTAGAGCAACAAAATTCTTATGTATCTTCTTAAAGGAATGTCTCCTAATCTTATCTTTGATTTGGACAGTCGAGGCACATGTTACTTATTCACTGTTAAGCTTGGGGCAAGATGCCAAGATTTAAATAGTGATTTTCCACGAGGTGGCTTATCTTTTGCCTTCTCTGGTTTTAAAAATGTAACCTTTGAGAACTGAGCCAGCTAACTTCAGACTGTGTGCCATTCTGGCAAATGCTCCTTCTAGGAAGCTGGTAACATTGGAGTAATAAAACTCAGGAAACAAATGTCTTTCTTTCTTTTCTCTGAACAAAAATGAAAATGGGGCGGTGGTGTTGAAATACATTTAATACTTTCATTTCAAACGTAAACTTTTAGTTGAGTGACATTATTATGTTCGTTCCTGGTTTGAATGTCTGGGACTTGTTCCTTTTTTATGTGGTGAGGACCGATGGTGACCACCAAGTGATGAATCTGCTTTTACCCCTGGGTAAATGCTACAAAGACGACTGTGCACAATTCCAACTCTTCTCTCTCTAAGCTGCACGTACAGTGTTGGAAGAAATTTCATTAGGATGAAATGCTGCGGCTGTGTCTATAGTTTTGTTGTTCCCATCCTCTGTTAAACGCTCTCATAGCTACACTGAATCATATGGATTTCGCACTGATCTAAAGGCATTTCTTTGCAACCCCACAGATCTTCTCGGGTTCTCAATGAGCGCAGTTAAACTGTAGCAAATGAAATATTTTTGTATGTCCCTTCCTGTTCATAAACTGTTGCCTGAACAATAATCCTTATGGCTTGCTAGCCTTTAGGACTTAGCACAGCATGTTTCCCTAGACAGCAATAAATTCCAGGTGTCAGAATCCTTATAAGGTTAGCAAAATGTGGTGATGCCTAAACAACAGGGAATGGGTTCCACTGTGAGTTATAGAAGTGATATAGTTAAGTCTTCAGTCTGCCTCCAGATGGTATTGTGAAGAATATGGCACCAGGCATGGAAGGTAATGTAATTGCTGCATAGGTTTTAATGGGTTCAGTGTTTTTATGCTGTTGATTTTATGCTGTTGATTGCTGTTCGGTAGAACAGCCGTATTGTGAGCCGCCTCGAGCCCTTCGAGGATGAGGTGGCCTATAAGTTCAATCAATCAATCAATCAATCAATCAATCAATCAATCAATCAATCAATCAATCAATCAATCAATCAATCAATCAATCAATGAATAACTTTGGAACCCTGGGGATGAGATGACTGAGCAGTATCTTTACAGTGGTTGTGTGCTAAGGTGGGTTATCGTAAAAGAAGAGCTCTTGCAAGCTTTAGCCATCACCTCAGCCATCGCTATTCCGACAAGATGGAGACATGGTGCGGAAAGCAAAGTGATTAAACAGAGAACACCATGATGAGCTATGGAAGATTTAAAAAAAAAGAAATGTACAAGAAAAGGAGCACATATCTTCCAAGAAAATTATCTGAGGGTTGCTAGGTGCTGTAAGTCAGCCATCAGAGTCCCAAGGTCAGAGTGAGCTGAGGATGGGCAGAGAAACTCACTACAACAAGAAAAGCTTCTTCAGATTTATTTATTTATTTATTTATTTATTTATTTATTTATTTATTTAGACTTTTATACCGTCCCATCCCCGAGGGGCTCCAGGCGGTGTACAACATAAAATCTCAATACAGTTATAAATATAATTGCTAAAACCTTTAAAACAGCAGTAAAAATAATAAGAGGCGTCCCGCAAAATCCCAGTTTTCAAATCCTCCCCAAGAGGGAGAGACGGCGAGTCCCATTAGATGAAAAAGGGCCCAGATGTAAAGAGCCGAAAAGGGGGGGGCACCTTCAGCGGCTGGTCCCTCCAAAGGCCCGGTGGAACAACTCCGTCTTACAGGCCCTGCGGAACTCGCCAAGATCCCTCAGGGCCCAGACAGCTAGAGGAAGAGTGTTCCACCAGGCCGGGGCCAGAGCTGTAAAGGCTCTGGCCCATGTGGAGGCCAGCCGCATCATGGAGGCCAGCCGCATCATATATGAGAAGGAGAAGAGTTGGTTTTTATACTCTCCATTTCTCTACCTTTTTATGAGTCTCAAAGCAGCTTCCAATTGCCCTCCCCATTCCTCCCCACATCAGATTCCTTGTAGGGTAGGTAGAGCTGAGAGAGTTTGAAGAGAATTCAGGCCCAAGGTCAACTGGTAGGCTTCATGTGAAGGAGAGCCGAAACACATCCAAATGACTAAATTAGAGTCCACCACTCACGTGGAGGAATGGGGAACCAAACCCGGTTTCCCAGATTAAAATCTGCTGCTCTTAACCATTACATTATGCTGGAACAAACACAAGGTAAATAGGCCCACTGTTAGATGAAAATGGGGGGACTCTGACAGAGGATATGCAGAAAGCAGAAAGGCTCAATCTCTATTTTGCCTCATATTTTCATTTGTCACCCATCTTTCAGATGTGTACATTCAGTTTTCCACAATCTGGCAGAACTTTTAAATCAATTCCTTCATTAAATAATTTTTAGAAACATGCTAGTTTTGACTACTAGCATTTTCACCACTGTCAACAAAGCCAACATTCCTTGAATATCTCTGGGTAGGAATAGTATCCTGCAAGTATCCTAACAACACTATTTTGGGATTTTCAAGTAAAAGTAATTCTGTCATTCATTTGATTTCATTAAAAACTCATGTAAAAATGGGAAGCAACTGGACATGTTCACCACATGTTGTGCAGTATAGTTATTCTATTAAAGCATCTTGGATAGGGTTGGTCAATACTAAAAAAATTCGGTAAAATTCGGATTTGGGTATTTTGGGGCATAAAATGATTTGTATGCCCGAATCCGAATCATAGCCGATTCGGATATGCCCGAAAATTTGGGTAAATCTGAAAAATTCGGGTCCGTTTTATTATTATTTTGAATTTTTGGTGTTTTTACACGTTTTGGCCTGCAGGAGGCGCATTTTTAAAGCTAGTGGCACTAAACTTTCAGGATATCATCTGGAGACTGTCCTGATTATTCTCCCCAAGTTTAATGAAGTTTGGTTCAGGGGGGCAAAGTTATTGACCCTCAAAAGGGGTGCCCCATCCCCCATTGTTTCCAAGGAAGCTAACAGGAGATGGGGGCTACACTTTTGAAGGTCCATAACTTTGGACCCCCTGAACCAAACTTCACCAAACTTGGGGAGTATCATATGGACAGTACTTGTATGATACCCTGAAATTTTGGTGATATCTCTAAAACCTCGCCCTTCACAGTCACCCAAAGAAATTTCCCCAGATTCTGTGCTCTGTAGTGGCTGGCTGGCTCCATTGCAGCCAATTGGAAATTTCTGTGGGAGGGCTGTGGAGTGCACATTTCTCATGGTAAACCCACAAAATGTTCAGGGTGTCTTCAGGAGAGTCTCTTCATGACACCATCCAGGTTTGGTGACTGTTGCTTCAAGGGGTTCAATGTTATGGGTAGGTTCCATCTCCCACTGCCCCCATAAGCAAAGTTCCTCAAACCTGGATGGTGTCATGAAGAGACTCTCCTGAAGATACCCTGAATGTTTAACCGACATACCTATGATAAATGTGCTCCTAACACCCTCCACCCAGAAGAATTCCCCATTGACAGCAATGCAGACATCACTGCAGAAAAAAAGAATCTTAGAGCCAAATTTTTTTGGGGGGTGCCTGCAGAAGCGCATTTTTTAAGACATATCAAGCGCACCAAGAGTTATCAAGGGAGTATCAACAGAAGTGAGCTGTCCTGATGATGCCCACCAGAGATTTGGTGCGAAGTTTGAGGATTCCAAGGTATGGACCCACTCAAAAGGGGTGCAGCTATCCCCATTGTTTCCAATGGGGAGCTGATTGGAGATGGGGCTACGCAGCACGAGGAGTCCATAGCACTTTGGCTCCCACTAGACTAAGACTGCACCGAGGCAGAGTGTCATCAAGGACAGTCTCCTGATAATACCCTGAAATTTGAGTAGCACATAGCTAAAAATTCCAGTTTGCATGTTTCACAGCTCCTGCACATGAAGCCTGCTGGAGTGAGTGAGCGGATTGGCTATGCAAACCCGGCCTTTTGACAGCTAATGACACCAAACTTTCAGGAGTATCAACTTGGGAGACGGCTGTCCTGATGACACCCCCAAGTTTGGTGCAGTTTCTTCAGGGAGCCAAAGTTATGGATTCTCAAAGGTGTAGCCCCATCCCTATCAGCTCCATTGGAGAACAATGGGGGGGATAGTTACTGCACCCCTTTTGAGGGGTCCATGCCACCTGAACCCAAACTGCTGCCAACACTTGGTGGAGCATCATCAGGACCAGTCACCTGATAATTCAGATGCCAATACATCTCAAAATCGTCCCCTGTAGGCACCCCAGAAATTTGCCCAAGATTCTTTGTTCTGCAGTGACTTAGCTGTATAAGCTGTCAATGGGAATTTCTGGTAGAGGGCTGTGAGGGAGTGCACATTTCTGAAGTTATGGTCACAAGAAACTTTCAGGGTATCTTCTGGAGAGTCTCTGGATGACACCATCCACGTTTGGAAATTTTAGCTTCCAGAGGGGGTTTAATTCTATGGGACCCAAAAAGGGTAGGGTCCATCTCTCACTGCCCCCTGAAGCAGAGTTCCCCAAACCTGGATGGTGTCATCCAGAGACTCTCCTGAAGATACCCTGAAAGTTTTGTGGGTTTACCATGAATCCCATGGATTCGGATCTGATAGGATTCGGACAGCTCAGATTCGAACTTTGCTCATCCGAATCCATCCGAATCATTGCAGATTCGGTAAAAATTCAGATTCGGACTGTCCGAATCTCCAACCCTAATCTTGGATGTGGTGTCCTGAAAGGGAGATATGGCAGCCCAAGACTAACGATCAGTTGGAAGACTAACGATCAGTTGGACTAATCCATACACAAACCATGTACATAGGCTTACATAGAGTACAACTGAGTACATAGGCTCAGCTGAGAAACCAGACCTGTAGAGAAAGTCTTCTGGAATCTCCGGAATCTCCATCCCATCTCTATGTCAACAATGTTATACAAGTGTTGGCCAATTGTGCACAGAAATCCAGACAACTCATCTAATAAAAGAACAGGTGTTAGGCACATTACAGAACACGTATGCATGGGCACCTCGCTAACAGGCTTTGTCATTTGTGGGGTGGTGGGCATGGGGAGGACTTTTCTTGTGAGCCTGAACTGGGACTTAACCAGTGGTGGGATTCAAATAATTTAACAACCGGTTCCGAAAGGACTCAGTGGTGGGATTACGACCAGTTCTCTGAACTAGACAAAAAATTAGCTACTAGTTCTACCGAACTGGTGCGAATAGGCTGAATCTTACCACTGGCCTTAACCTTGGGACAAGAGGATCACAGTGGGTAAACTATCCCCCCCCCTCCAATTTATTGGTGTAAGTGAAAGATTCCTAGCATTTTACGTTGAAAAAAAGTTTGGAACAACTTTTGGCATTATTTAGAATAATGAGCTCGGATTTAAGATCTCTTTTTGAGTAGTCATTAAAAATTCTCGAAACTTTCTTAACTGTGAAATGCTCCAGGGTATTGTTTGATTTGAAGTGCACTCCATTTTTTTTCCTTGAAGAAGTCAGGTCATTTTGGTGGGAAGCAACCTCATCAGCGTGACGTCTGTCATTTGCATGGCTGCTGATGGTGCCCTGTAAGGTCTTATTAATCTTTATTTAATGTGTTCGTGTGGGGGGGGAAAAAAACACACGCCGAAATAATAAAGCATATGTATGCATTGCGAAATCCCTCTAGGCACGGCGGCCGTATTATTCATATCTTAGAAAGGTAAAAATGGCAAGTTGTATTAGCCGAGTTCAAAACACAAAAGGCAATATTCATTTCACAACATGCATAACTTATGCAAATGGCAACAACTTCAGGGAAAACAGAGCAACACAATATCCCATCCGTTGGAATAATCCAATTTAATAAGCATATCATAAAACAACAACAGGGCACGGATGCTGCTCACTTTCTCCCTCTCTCTTTGGCCAAGGCTGGTTGTGTGTGCAAATACATTCAGTGGTGTTTTTTTTGTGACAGACGTTTTTGAGGTCCAGGAATTGTGGGGTCCTGCTGAGGGAGACAGCTGTCAAAACACAACCCTCCCCATCCAAAGAAGAACGCCGAGGGCGGCAGCAACAGCCAGCAGGGTTATCATGTTTACTGAAGACTGGGAATTCAAAACACTCCGGTCTGATGAGGTAGATAATTGTTAGGTAGCTAGTTTATATATCAACTTTCAACTGAAAATCCCAAGAGTGGTTTACAACACAGTAGAACAGAATAAAGGGCTTGAGATACAATACAAAATGTAGTTAAAAATGGCAAAATCAACAAGTTAAGATAGGAATCAATAAAATACCATAAATGGAAGATGAAGAGTTTGGTTTTATACCTCACCTTTCTCTCCTGTAAGGGGGCTCAAGGTGGCTTACCAACACCTTTCCCTTCCTCTCCCTGCAACAGACAACTTGTGAGGTAGATAATTTTAGTTTATCTTCTGACAAACGCATATAGCACATCATCTGACGAGAGAATTGTGATCTATTTACTAGCTGACATTAACATACGTTACTAATACAGTCGCTAGATCTCCCTCAGGCTAAAAGATAGACCGAGAGATCAACAGTGTAAACCAGGGGTCTGCAACCTGCGGCTCTCCAGATGTTCATGGACTACAAATCCCATAAGCCCCTGCCAGCATGGCCAATTGGCCATGGTGGAGGAGAACTGATAAAGCGTGTGAGTCCATAGTTTATCTGGAAAACCCGCTGAATTCTGAACAGTATAACCAAGCTGATGTTAAAGCCTCGTATTTAATTCATTCATGCCAGTGAAGATAAATGAATGAATGAACAAATGAATGAACGAACGATGATAAGCGTGTAACTATCTCCTGATGTTTTCACCTTACTTGGGTTTGTGTATGTTTCAAATTTCAAGGTCTGATTTATATGGTTCAAAGAACTCTGTCCACCACCATCTCCTAAATCAAATCTCAAACAGGCTCGTGTAAAGTTCTGAAAATTTGTTTGTCCTTCAAACACTGCAATATTTGGCTTCCATAATGCAATCTAGCATATAATTAGGAGATAACCATGCAAAATGCTTTCTGGAAGTGTGATGACCCTAGGTGCTCTCAGGTGATACTACACTGCTAATATTACGTTTTATAGGGAATGTAATCTGAACATGTTTGCCACCATCCTTTTACATACGCTCTCGACTGTTCTTTCTCACTGCATTAATTGGTGACATCCATGCCAGATGATAAATCCTTTGCAGCTTCTCCTCTTTCTTTTTAAGTATTGCAGGCGATATTAGTGTCTTACTGATATGACTCCGTTCATATTAATCATATTCCTCTTGAGTAATTATACGTTTGTGTGTGCATATGTGCTAACGGATGATGAAGGAAGACTCTGCTCCCACTCCCACTGTTTCCTGATTGCTTACTAGACCTATATGACAATCATTAAGTGCTGTACCTTATGATTCTTGACAAATGTATTTTCTTTTATGTACACTGAGAGCATATGCACCGGAGACAAATTCCTTGTGTGTCCAATCACACTTGGCCAATAAAGATTCTATTCTATTCTA
This sequence comes from Sphaerodactylus townsendi, assembly GCF_021028975.2. Lineage (NCBI taxonomy): Eukaryota > Metazoa > Chordata > Lepidosauria > Squamata > Sphaerodactylidae > Sphaerodactylus > Sphaerodactylus townsendi. Next base: position 26,837,686 of record NC_059427.1, on the reverse strand, counting down.
TTCTATTCTATTCTATTCTATTCTATTCTATTCTATTCTATTCTATTCTATTCTATTCTACTAGCACCTCTGTTGAGCTATGAGTGAGGTGCACAGCAAGATAAAGAATGCCTGCCCCCCGAGGCCTTTGGTGGTTTGCACTTTCTAATGACAACACAGGCCAGTCTCAGTTTTCCAGGTCCTTCATGGGGGAAACGAGTGGAAGGATCACAACCCAGAAGGTTTCACTGAGATGCAAAGCTCAGCACTCAATGCCCCCTTCTGATCCAGGCCTTGACTTTTAACACCCTGCATGACGTATAAAACATGTGAACTCTGTACCGCATTTACCTATTGCAAGGTCTTTGTAGTACAGTGGTAGTGCTGGACTAGGATCTGGAGCATCCAGGTTCTAATCCAGTGGTTCTCAACCTTCCTAATGCCACGACCCTTTAATACAGTTCCTCATGTTGCGGTGACCCCCAACCCTAACATTTATCCATTTTACAGATGGAGAACACTGATGCAGAGGGGTGATCCCTGTGAAAGGGTGGTTCAACCCCCAAAGGGGTCGCAACCAGAGGTGGGATCCAGCAGGTTCTCACAGGTTCCCGAGAGTAGGTTACTAATTATTTGTGTGTGCCGAGAGGGGGTTACTAATTGGTGATTTTGCCATGTGATTTTTGCCTTAGTTACGCCCCTCCTCTCAGCAGTAGTGCGACTTGAAGTAGTCTAGCAGGAGGTGCACCAGCGTGCGTGGCAGCCTGCGCCTGCGTGCATTCGTTTCCCACCCAAGGACCGGCGCACTGGCTGTGGCAAGGACGCCCAGGAATGCCCCGCCCCCAGAATGCCCAGCCACGCCCCCGTCATGCCCCGCCCAGCCCCATTGGCACTACGCCACAGTTTGAATCCCACCACCATGGGAACCTGTTACTAAAATTTTTGGATTCCACCACTGGTCGCGACCCACAGATTGAGAACTGCTGTTAATCCCTTCTGTAACGGAAATTCACTGGGGGACCTTGGGCCAGTCACTATCTTTTCGCCTAACCTATATGACAAGGTTGTTGTGGGGACAGAAATGGAAGAAGAGGGGAAAAGTGGGGCATAACCCTAACAGTGCATTTAGCAGCCAGCTACTAATCCAGTGTCACTGCAAGATGGGAAGACCACAGTTTGTTACTAATTTATCCTTGTAGGGGAAGTTAAATCATGGTTTGTGGAGAGATGGGGAGCTTCTGTCTCCTGAATAATTTCTATTCTGACAAACCAATGCATTGCCTGGCATTGTGGCTTTCCTCCAGATGCATCTTAGCAGACTCCTCTGTTTTGCAGTGAATATGATCTTTGTCTTTCGATGCTCGCTCTTACTGCTTTAGTGGGAATGAAAAAAGAGGTGGACACGTGCTCTTGGAAGTGAACTGATAAGACTGTGAACATGTATAGATCTGATCTGCTGAATGAGTGGTTGTGTTTCTTCTAAACTAACTGTTCAAAATAGGATGCCCTTTGAAATATCGACGTTAATCGTATCTCCCTTACAGATAAGGAGGGGACTTAATTCCAGTCATGTAAATTGTCATTACCAGTGTTTTGTTTGCCAATGTGGCTACTGTGATCAATAACAGATGTATTCAAATATGTGCCTTAATTTCCCATTTGTTTGTTGCTTGCTAGAATGATCTATTCATCATTCCTGGTCATATTAAATAATAGCTCATTTATTAACATCATCTTTTTCTTCCCTTCTCTCAAATTTGTCTTGCGTCCCAACGTCTCTCGGGGGCCTTGACCCTTCATCTCTTCAAAAGCACTCTTAGAGATTCTCTGGAAAATGCCAGGTTGTCTTAATCTGTGTCACAGTTGTCAGCATTGCTTTTGCACTCAGAGCTGTGTATTCTTTCCTCTGTAATTGCATGCTGGTCTCTTCTTGGCTTCTGGGAATTTTTCACTCCTCGGGTAACCACAGCTTCCATGGAGTGAAGAGAGGAGTTTTGACCTTGTGAAACAGCAGTATGTAAACATCAGCATTCACTGATGAGCTCTCCCATCTCTATTGATCAAACATGGTCTTTGTTTGCATAGATGGTGTACAACCTGGCCGACCCCTTTCTATCCAGGCCCTTTCTCTTTCTCACTGGAGCAGCAGTGGCGTAGGAGGTTAAGAGCTCATGTATCTAATCTGGAGGAACCGGGTTTGATTCCCAGCTCTGCCGCCTGAGCTGTGGAGGCCTATCTGGGGAATTCAGATTAGCCTGGGCACTCCCACACATGCCAGCTGGGTGACCTTGGGCTAGTCACAGCTTTTCGGAGCTCTCTCAACCCCACCTACCTCACAGGGTGTTTGTTGTGAGGGGGGAGATTGTAAGCCCCTTTGAGTCTCCTGCAGGAGAGAAAGGGGGGATATAAATCCAAACTCTTCTTCTTCTTCTCTTCACTGAGCCCTAATACATTCCATAGACTGTGGTTTAACAATGCAAAGAATTCTTGGGCATTTCTCTTTTTGTTAAGCCCTACATTAACATCCTGTTCTCAGACGTTATGAATCTTCTGTTGCATTTTGATTGTGGATGCTGATACCAAGCTGTTGCAATTTATGTGCATGTTCAAGGTTTGGGGCTTCGTATATGCACAGTACAACTTTTTCCACTAACAACCACGGTAATCTGTAATTAGGTTGAGTTTCCTCTCTGTGTTACACGCAGGGAAGACCTTTTTAGGCTTGACTTATTGAAGACAAGGAAGGGAACGAGCCACAAGAGCATTGCGTCCAAGAATAAGACATGCTGTTCAGTGGAAGAACTCTTCCTTGCTGCGTGTTTATTCTTAAAGCAAACAGGAAAAAAACTGAGTATGATATGAGCAGAAGCAGGTTGCAGATTTTTCATTGATAGAAAAGTGCATGTCAGAAGCAAATGAGGATACTAGGCCTGCTGGTTAGCAGCAGTCACATTCCAAGTTGTTCACTAATTAGCCATGTAGGGTCTTGTTTTGTTTTTGTTGAAATCTAGATTAGCTTTCCATGTGCTCTACATTGGGCTGCCCTTGAAAAGTGTTCAGAAACGTATGAATGGTACAGCTAGGCTGTTAAATGAAGTGGGTCACGGGCATCCCATACCTCTAGTTTTGGTCCATCTGCACTGGCTCTGTTTGTTTCCAGGCCAATTCAAGGTGCTGACTTTAAAACCCATCCCACGGTTACCCAGTAAGCTTCCACGACAGAAGTGGGGATTCCAACTTGGGTACTGGTCTAACACTCTAAACCATAGCTGTCAAACTCACGGCCCTCCATTTTGGGATCAGTGTACCATAAGGATTGCCTACTCCCATGTAAATCTACATGACCTCCTAAGGCCACCTTTGGATATCCCTGTTTTGGATGTCCCTGCTATCTCAGGTTAGACCGGTGGCAACCTGAAAGAAGGCCCCTTTTTGGTCCTGGTGCCAAAATTATGGAACTCCTATCCCAGGGGTATCTATCTGTTTCCTTCTGGAGCTTTACCAGCAGGTAAAGCCTTTTTCATTTTGTCTGGTCTTCTTTCAGTGACTCCTCTTTCTGGTCCTGAATTTGAATTGCTTTCTGTGCATTTTATATATGTATTTTATATGTATTTGAGGCCGTTTCTGCACGGAGGCGGAAGGGGTCGGGTCGGCGTAATCCACGCTGACCCAACCCCTCTGGGACCGTTCACATGGACGGTCCCAGTATCGACCGAGACAACGGCGCAGAGCTGCGCCATCGTCAGAGCAACTCACCAGTCCTGCGGCCCTCGGGCGATAAGCGGCGAGGCCAGGGGACTACGCCCCCCCTGCCCTCTTGGCGACCGGCTCCAGGGTACGCCAGGGCAGAAGGGAAGACATGTCCCCGGAAACGCTTAATGGCGGCAACCGCCCGGAGCTGCAGGACTGATAATACTTCCGATGGGGGAAGGCACCTGGAAGGTGCTGCTGTTCGCACGGCAGCGGCTCCAAGCCGGCATTTCCAGTAAACCTCGCTTGCCGAGCGAGGTTTGGAAACGCCGGCTTTGCGCCGGTTGGGCGGCGCGAGGGCGGCGCAGCTGCGCAGCAGCTGCGCCCCCTGTGCGAATGGCTCCCTGGGGACGATGTTTTTGCCATCCCCAGGGCACCATAAACCCCCCGTGCGGAAAGGGCCTTAGTTTGGATTTTTCATCAAGTACTTTTGCACTCGGTGATAGAGTGGTATATCACATTGAATTAATAATAATAATAATAATAATAATAATAATAATAATAATAATAATAATGCTCTGCTTTTAATTGGTAGCTGTTGATTGGGCAGAAAGATCATCTTTGTAAATAAAATAACAATAAATGTAAGCAGTGCAGTGAAAAACAAATTAATCAGTTTCCCAATAAAAAGACATACAAAATGTCTTCGCTGCTGCCTTCGCTAATGCATGTTAAAATTTAAATGTGTGAACTACCATGTCTCTGGAGACTGATATCTGTCAATTACTTTTGATCATTAGCGCAGTCTTAAGTCACACATTTTGATGTCAAAGAAGAAGCTGTCATCCTAGTACATGGTTTGAACAGTGCTAAATTTAAAATTGTAAGGGTTTTTTTTTTCCAAAGCAGAACTACAGTCTCTCTCCTTTTTTCTGTCACAGAGCATGGATATCCAAAAGATGCTAGCACTTAAGGAATATTTCTAATAGAGACAAATTAAAATTAAAAATCCTCTTCTGTTTTATTTGGGCAATTGGTTACTGCCTTTGCATGTCAAAGTAGGAATCTAGGCTGCTCACCTTTATTCCAGGTCAATAATGAAAAAAAATAATGGGAATCAAGAAAATAAAAACCATTTACAGTAATGCATTTCATCAGGTAAACCAAGTTAGTTTACAAATATTTTCTCAAGCAAAAATATTCCGAACTGTTATTGGAAGGCTTGTAAATGGGGATCAGGTGTAGTATGGGGGAATCAGAGAGGGGGTAGACATTAGCTTTAAAAAAATGAAAGCTGGATACTTTCAAACTTTGATGGGTGCTGTGGGTGAACATCTTGCAATTGTCTTGCTTTGTATGCTTGTAGTAAGACTGAAGGACTGAAGGACACGTTTGTTGGCTTGAAGATACTACGCAACGTGGGGAAGACTTTGCACACCACATATGGCTACTTGTTCCTTGTTTCATCTCCCTTTGTACTTTTAGTCATTGTGTGTTCCTACAGATTCCAATAAAATTCTCTAAGGGGATGCTTATCGTGCCAAACAGGGGAGGGAAAAGTAGAGAGCACCACATTCTGTTTTTATCACAGAAGGTGATAATCTGTAAGATTGATTCTGCAAGAAGGCCTCGCTAAGCTTCTTGATAGAATAATTAAACTTCCTTTACAAGCAGAAATAATCCTTCCTGTACATTCCATGGAATGCAGCAAAGGTCTTGAAAGGGTTTGTTCTTTTTCTGTCTTCACAATAATGTGGTAAAATATGCACGAAGGAAACTGACCAGCTCTCTTCTGAGAAATGAAAGGCTAAGCATAATGAAAGGTTCTTTGTGGGAAATGTGCTAATAAGGCTTCAGGCAAGGTGGAAACGTTTCACAAGCAGGCACCCAGTATCAAATATCCCCAGGTCAAAATAAAAACCAGTGATATTACGTTCCTCCCCTTGTAATTCTGAATCAGAAAAAGGGGAGATGGAGCGGAAGCCGTCCTGCAGGGATCCTGAGCATAATTTAAGATCTGAGGCCCATTTACGAACCCTCACCTTGCCTGCCACTTATCCAAGCAGTTTTGGAAGATTTTTTTTTAATCTGCCCCATTCCTCTCTGTTTTGCATCACTAACAGGTACAAAATGGCAATGATGATGAGTAGCTCTCCAAATTGCCACTCTAAAACCATAGAGTGTCCAACTATTCCTAGAGCTGCCCATTCCTAAAGCTGATATAACCCAGAAGTGACATCTGCACAACAGCTTCTCATATTCCTGTTGTTATGGGGCAACCCATGGTGGGTGGGGGCTCTGCTTTCAAAGTATGTGCCCCTACCCAGCCTGCCAACCTTGCAGGATGACCAAGCAGTGCAGTGCCAAGATGGGGTGCCCATTCTCTGCATTGGCTCCGTGTCACCCACAAGAACAGTAAAACCTGCCTAGACTTGCCCTCGCCAACACCAGCCTTGGAAATATAACTTACCTTACCCTTCCTGTAAAGATTAGGAAGAGACAATATTCCCACCTGGGAAAGCCAGTTCCCATCTCCATCCCTGGTCAATTACTGTGGAACAAGGAACACACTCATGTAACTTTATCAAGAAGTTCTTGCCAGAAACACTAATCTTATTTTTCTAATCTCGAGACCAGTGGTGGGATCCAAAAATTTTAGTAACAGGTTCCCATGGTGGTGGGATTCAAACTGTCAGCGTAGTTCCAATAGGGCTGGAGCCGAGGCACGATAGAGTGGCTACTTGGGCATTCTGAAGTGGCGGAGCATTCCTAAGGCAGGGGCTGTGGCAAAGGACACAGCCGCTGCGCATGATCATGGTAGCTTAGAGAATGCACACACGAGAGCGCGGAGGCTGCCACCCAGTGCACCTCCTAACTAGACACCAGCTAAAGTTCATGTTAAGCTACTGCTGAGAGGAGGGGCATAACTAAGGCAAAAATCACATGGCAAAATCACCAATAAGTAACCCCCTCTCGGCACACACAAATAATTAGTAACCTACTCTCGGGAACCTGTGAGAACCTGCTGGATCCCACCTCTGCTCAAGACCACCCTCATTTGCATTTGGCATTGTCTGGGAACTGTGATTAGATCAGCTTCATAGTAATTGTTGGAGAGCTTAATCAGAGGAAGAAGTATTGGGTCAATACAACACTGGGCAGGAACACTTGGGGAAAACACATTAACAAGGTCTGTCTTTGCAGGGGTGTATGGTCCAGGGCTGGAGATGAGAATGATCTCTAGGGCAGGGTCATTGTGCTCTCTTAATCCCTTCAGGAAGGGTGTGAGGGACATGCTTTGCATGGCAGATGTGAGCAAGGGCAAGTCCAGACAGGTTTTTACTTACCTTATGTCCTTGTGGCTACACTGAGCCAATGCAAAGAATGGACTCCCTATTTTGGCAATGCACTGTGTCAGGCCTGCACCATACTCGGCCCAGCAGCTCACATGTCCACACCAACGTCACAGATGGCTCTGCCATTATCGTCACCCGAGGGTAAGGAGGCCTTCCCTTGCTTGCGTATAACTACTCAATAGAGCTTAAACGTTCATTCTTATCAGCCTTTCTCCGAGGGAGTGAACTGTCTGTCCTAAACAATGCCTTTGTTCCCACCATCCTTTCTAATGCTGATATTATGGGAATGCGAGGGTGAGGGGATTATGGGTTGCACCTTTCTGTAACTTACAGGTATATACTGAGGTCAGAGAGCCAAACTTTAGTTTTGGCTATCTGAGCCGTGGGCTGACACTGTTCCAATAAAGCTCTTGAAACCTTCTTGAGTCTTGTTTGATGAACAGAGTAACAGACCATTACACACTGTTAGGGTTGTCAGAATGGGTAGAGGCATCACTGTCTTAGGTAGAACAAAGCTCCCCCCACTATGGGTCGGTCTGGTAACATAGAGGCAGGCATCCCTAATTATTATCCATGGCTAATTAGGGGAGCTTTCATCCTCGAGTACCTTAGATGGAAGTAGTAAAGTTTTCATAAAATAACAATTTCCGAAGTTGTTAATATTTGTCCAGATAATCTTTGTGATGATTAACTGAAGTGGGTTTTTTTAATCACAGCCTTATTTATTTTGCAGCTAGCCATGCAATCATTATGCTGATTTTATGATATCCAGTGCTGAATAGGAAAACAATTTCAACAGAGAATGGCTTATTTTGCTTAGGTCTCATCTGGCCTCTGTAGAATCAAAGGCTTACAACTCTGCAAGCACAGAAGGTGCTTTGGGGTTTTGTTGTTGCAAATGTTTTTAAATCGGAGCCAGGATAGTTTTGTTGAGGGTTTTTTTTTTATAAAAGATTCCAGTATCAACAAAGATTTTGAATACAAAATATGTACTTAATATACACGTTCATCTCCTTTGAGCAGAGCTCTGACTGAATTTTGGAAGAAGCATGTGTTATATACACTGGTGTCTTTACCAAAACAGTGTCCCTTGCCCTAATTATAATATTCCACAGAACCAGGAAAGGCTGTAACTCAGTGGTAGATCATTTTCTTGGCATGAACCAGGTCCGGGGTTCAATCCCCAGATATTCCAGTTGAAAAGATCAGGTAGCAGGTGATGCAAGAGTGATCTCTTTCTGAGTCCCAGGAGAGTTGCGGTCAGTCTGAGTAAGCAATAGTTATGCTGTGAAGGTGATACAACCACCTGTGAAGGTGGTATAACCTAATGATACCATTATTGCCCTATAGGGAAACAAGAATATTGTTTAGACATTTTTGGAATTCCAAGTCTTATTATTATTTTATTATTATTTATTTAATTTAATATACATGGCCCTTCCTGGAAGGGGCTCACCAAGAGTGATTATGCAGCATAAAACCACATAAAACCATCATAAACATCCATAATTATAATAAAAACATCAGTTATTATATCCTAAGATGGCGTCCCACCTGAACCTAATTCTCCTAGGAGGAGGAGGGAGGGGTAGTGGGTCCTGATGGTATTAAGGACCCATAGATCCCGATAATGGGTTCCACTGATATTGAAGACCCCTAACCTGGGGGGGGGGGCACACTCAGCGGCTGGTTTCTCCAAAAGCCCGGTGGAACAACTCGGTCTTACAGGCCCTGCGGAAATCACCAAGGTCCCGCAGGGCCCGGACAGTTGGAGGGAGAGTGTTCCACCAGGCAGGGGCCAGAGCCGTAAAGGCCCTGGCCCGAGTGGAGGCCAGCCGCATCATTGAGCTGCATCATTTGTTTGTTTGTTTGTCTTACCAGAAACTGTATACATTTCCTCAGGTTTCTTCTATAATGTCTTTGTTTCTTTAATGTGGCACAAGAATATGGGTCAAGAGGAAGGTATTACAAAGGATTGGATCTGTTCATAAACATTATTTATTTATTTATTTATTTATTTATTTATTTATTTATTTATTTATTTATACTTTGGGCTTCTAGACCGCCCCATCCCCGAGGGGCTCTGGGCGGTGTACAGCAGATAATAAATACAATTTTAAAACATCATAAATAGGCTAAAACTTATAAAAGCAGCGAAAACTGGCTAAACATTAGCATTTAAATGTAAAATAAATATAGGCATAGGTGTAGGTGGCGCCCGGTGCCTAATATTATTATAGCTTAGAAAGTATTTCATGATAACAGATAAGAAGAAGAGTTTGGATTCATTTTATTTGTTTGTTTGTTTGTTTGTTTGTTTGTTTATAGGCCGCCCTCCCTCAAAGGGCTCAGGGCGGCGAACAACAGAATAACATAACATAATAATTTAACAATTTAAAATCTGAAAAAGTTTCTGATAAAATTAGCAATAGCTGTTTAAAGTATACACAGATGGCGATAAAAATCAAATCCCTCCCCTCCCCCAACCGAGCCCACTGGAGGCCAGATGGAATTGGAGTCAGCCCGGCTGACCAGAAGCCTGGCGGAATAGGTCCATTTTATTTATACACAACAAGTATTTGTTGTGTAAGGAAATAATGTTTTTAACCAATGCCCTCCTTAGGTAAAAGGTTATAATAGGCTTGACAGCAGTATTCATGCATTGCTTGCAATTATTTATGCAAGAAAAGCAGTTTAGTATAGGGCAACAGTGGAATTTCTTGGTAAATTTGAACAATTTGTCTAAATGGTTTTGAAAGAGGAAGTAGACAGCGTTTGCTGGTTTTCATTTGGTGCAGTGTTGAGTTACTAATCAATAATTGGCTTCCTTTACTGTCGTGGTGTAATTTTGATTATATAAGATGTGAATTTTGTTTTATTCCAGTGTCTGTGACTAGAACACATCGAAGGTTAGAGGCTTACCTTGCCCATGATCAATCAAAAATAAAGACCGACGCTTCTAAGAGGGAATTTCCCTGTTATTTGCCTCCATTTTTGTTTAATTTTTTTTTAAAGGAAACATTATTACATAAAAGAGCAGAGGCGTAGCTGGGCCATACCACACCCGGTGTGCACTCTACATTTTCTGCACACACACCCAGTAGTGCCCCCCCCCCACACTGTTGCCTCGCAAGGTCTCCTGGGAAGAGTAGTTCCCACTAGGCCATTTTCAGCCTCAAGTGAACTGGCCACTTTTCCAGCCTTCACTTTCAGGCTGAACTAAGGTAAGTGGGGGGGGGGGCAATTCCCCCCCCCAGGCATGCGTTGGTGCAATATGCACCCCCTGTCCCCTGGTAGCTCCGCTTCTGTAAAAGAGTGACATATGGAGCTTACTTATATCTATCAACACCTCAAACTTTCATCGTTTAGCTTCTTATTGTCCCAGACATTGATCTACATAGTCCCCCAAAAGATTCCATTTCTTTTTATATTCTGTAGTTGACTTGAGTATTAAAGATGTCAGCTTTGGCATTGTTGCATATTCTAATAGTCTGTTCATCCATTCTGTAAGATCCGGAGATTGCTCGGATTTCCACCTTGCTGCAAATGCAATTCTAGCTGCTGTAACTAAATACTTAAACTCATTGTAAACTTTTGGTACATTCGTTGGCAGAATATTTAACAACATACTTTGTGGATGTAATATAAACTTTATTTTTATTATTTTTTTAAATTTGTCACGAATCTTAATCCAATACTTTCTTGCTTTTGTACGTGTGTACCACATTTGAAAAAAGTTGTACCTGTATTTTGACATTTCCAACATTTACCAATATAATCCTCATTTACTTTGGCAAAGTCTTTGGGTTTAATATACGACATGTATACCAATTTTCCCTTAACATTTGACATTCAATAAATTTAATTTATTTAATCCAAAGATACTTCCATTGATTCATACTTATGTTTTTCTCAAAATTCTGCATCCATTTTACCATACAATCTTGTACTTGTTCTGTTTCTGTATTGTATGCAGTAACAATGTATATATTTTCCCTAAGAATTGTTGTAATGTCTCCAGTAATTAATTGTTCAAAAGTTATTTTGTTTCTCAAATATTTACCTTCTTTTTGTCAATTGTTCTCTCAATATTGAAGTCATTTGGTGACATAGTAGCATGAAGTATTCTTTTCTTCATCCTGGATTGTTTGTCAAGGTTTTACTCCTCTTTATCTTTCCAACATTCCCATAGGTCAAATTATTCATTTCCATTTTAGCACTAGCATCACAATGAAGACTTACTGGGGAAGTCAATGGTGAAGTTGGAGGACTTATTCTCCCTCTACATTAAGACCATGTTATTAATAGACTGTCTTTTAAAATATGCTTATCACCTTGTCTTTGAATAATCTTTAACCATTTTTTAACCTACAGGTAATTTTGTACACCTTCCTTAGTGTCCATTGTTTCCAATTCAACATTTCTTTTACATGAATCAATAATCAATAATCCAATCTGATATTCATGTTATTTGCTTCCTTTGAACCCCTGTAGTTGAATCCCAGTTTTTCTCTGACATAGGCAAATTTTGCTTAGATACCCTAAACTGCTGTGGTGGAGCATATTACGTCTGACAATAGAATAGAATAGAATAGAATCTTTATTGGCCAAGTGTGATTGGACACACAAGGAATTTGTCTCCGGTGCATATGCTCTCAGTGTACATAAAAGAAAAATACATTTGTCAAGAATCATAAGGTACAGCACTTAATGATTGTCATATAGGTCTAGTAAGCAATCAGGAAACAATCAGTAGTAATGAAAACATAAAATGTAAAATCATAAAATAAAATAAAATAAAATAAAATAAAATGTCAGCACAGGCTATAGTCATACAGTCACAAGTGGGAGGAGATGGGTAATAGGAATGATGAAAAAAGTAGTGCAGTAATTATATAATAAGTATATAATAAATAGTTTAACATTATCGAGGGAATTATTTGTTTAACAGAGTGATGGCATTCGGGAAAAAACTGTTCTTATGTCTAGTTGTCTTGGTGTGCAGTGCTCTGTAGCGACGTTTAGAGGGTAAGAGTTGAAACAGTTTATGTCCAGGATGCGAGGGGTCAGTAAATATTTTCACAGCCCTTTTTTTGACCCGTGCAGTATACAGGTCCTCAATGGAAGGCAGGTTAGCAGCAATTGTTTTTTCTGCAGTTCTGATTATTCTCTGAAGTCTGTGTCGATCTTGTTGGGTTGCAGAACCAAACCACACAGTTATAGAGGTGCAGATGACAGACTCAATGATTCCTCTGTAGAACTGTATCAGCAGCTCCTTGGGCAGTTTGAGCTTCCTGAGTTGGCGCAGAAAGAACATTCTTTGTTGTGCTTTTTTGATGACATTTTTGATGTTAGGTGACCATTTTAGGTCATGAGATATGATGGAGCCTAGAAATTTAAAGGTCTCTACTGTTGATACTGTGTTGTCTAGTATTGTGAGAGGAGGTAGGATGGGAGGGTTTCTCCTGAAATCTACCACCATTTCTACGGTTTTAAGTGTGTTCAGTTCTAGATTGTTCCAGTGGCACCACGAGGCTAGTTGTTCAACCTCCCGTCTGTATGCGGTTTCATCGTTGTCTCGAATGAGACCAATCACTGTTGTATCATCTGCAAACTTCAGTATTTTAACAGATGGATCGTTTGAGATGCAGTCATTGGTATACAGAGAGAAGAGAAGTGGTGAAAGTACACAGCCTTGGGGGGCCCCTGTGCTCATTTTACAGGTGTCTGATGTAATTTTTCCTAGCTTCACCTGCTGTTTCCTATCTGTTAGGAAGCTTGTGATCCACTTACAAATATGCTCAGGTACTGCTAGCTGATTTAGTTTGGTTAGAAGAATGTCCGGTCTGATAGTATTGAATGCTGAACTAAAGTCAACAAAGAGGACCCTTGCATAGGTCTTTGGCGATTCAAGATGCTGTAGGATATAGTGCAAAGCCATATTAACAGCATCGTCTGTCGATCTGTTTGCTCGGTATGCAAATTGCAAGGGGTCCAACAGTGGATCCGTGATGGTTTTCAAATGGTACATCACTAGCCTTTCAAAAGTTTTCATAACTACAGATGTTAGAGCAACTGGTCTGTAGTCGTTCAGTTCCTTGATGGAAGGCTTCTTCGGCACTGGGACGATAGTGGAGTGTTTGAAGCAGGAAGGAACATAGCACATCTCTAGTGATTTGTTGAAGATTTGGGTGAAAATGGGGGCCAATTGGACAGCACAGACTTTTAAGCAAGAAGGTGTTATCTTGTCTGGGCCTGGTGCTTTTCCAGGCTTCTGTCTGTGAAATAGATCTTGCACTTCCTTTTCTGAGATCACCAGGGGTTGTAAACCCAATGAAATGGGTTCAGTTGTAGGAAGTTTGGCTATTGTTGGTGCGTCAGAGATAGAGGTTGTGGAGAAAGGTGACTGTAGATTGTTTTCAAACCTACAGTAGAACACATTCAGTAGAACACATACAGTAGAACACATTCAGGTCGTCTGCCAATTGCTGATTTCCTTCAGCTTGGGAAGGTGGTTTGCTGTAACCGGTGATATTTTTGAGAGTTTTCCACATGTTTGCTGTTTCGTTTGGTGAAAACTGAATCAGTTTGACAAGGAAGCATTGTAACATGCTATGTAAAAACAGGGCACCCAAATGGTTAAGTTTCATCTCTAGACCATCCTGAAATATACAATTTGCCAGCCTTATATGCACTGATCATTAGAAATGGCTCAAAATGATATTTATTTCCAGTAGAGGCCAACCTTCCAACAGAGAACAGGCCAAGTATTCAAGAGAGAGAATTGGAACTCTGGGAGGGCTGTTTGGTTGCTTTTTTTATTTTATAAATTGCTTTCCAGCTAGAAAAAGTTGTTAGTGTGACTTATGGAAAGATCAATGTATTAATGTTAGTTAGCATTACTGAGCTTAAACAATAAGCAATTTATTGTACTTTCTGTCCATGATTTAGGCAAAATCATAAAATGTGTAAAGAAAGCAAAAAGACATATATGTAGCTTGATTTAGGGCCTTGGTCTCACCCAAATTTCTTTAGATCATAGTTGCAAATTTCCAGTTACTGAAAGCAGACAGCCTCCACCGAATCACAGTTTTCCAAATTGATGAAAGACGCCATGGAACAAATGCTGGAAGTATAAAATAATCATAGCAAACTGATTCTGGTGGGTTTTCTGGGCTGTGTGTTAGGCTCGTTTTCCTAACGTTTCGCCTGCATCTGTGACTGGCATCTTCAGAGGTGTATCACAGTGGAAAGTCTGTTACACACTGTACCTAGAGAGAAGGTAATGTTTTGGGTATATATTGTCCATGTCCCAGGGTGGGGAACCAATCAGTAAGTGTTTGGGTGGAACTTTGACAATACATGAAATCATAGCACTGGAGACATCACAACATAGCAAACATTACTGCTGTTTGGGTGGAATGAACATATGAAGCTTCCTTGAACTGAGCCCTCTGTCAAAATCAGTGTTGTCTACTCTGACCGGCAGCAGCTATCCAGGATATCATGCAGCGGGCTTTCAGGTCACCTACTGCTGATACATATTCTAGCTGGAGATGCCAGGGATTGAATCTTGGACCCTCTTTCTGAAAGCAAACAGGTGCTCTACCACTGAGCTACATCTCCTCCCCTAAAGGCTTGATGCTCATTAGAAGCCATCTTGATCTCTTCATAGTCTTGGGAGGAGAATGGCTAGTTAAACAATATATCTTGCACTTGGGGAAGGAGGCAGTTGGAGCAGTAGCCAAAAAAATCCAGATTTACACCGTGGTGGGATCCAAACATTTTAGTAACAGGTTCCCATGGTGGTGGGATTCAAACTGGGGCGTAGTGCCAATGGGGCTGGGTGGGGCATGATGGGGGCATGGCTGGGCATTCCGGGGGCGGGGCATTCCTGGGCAAGGCTGTGGCAAGGACGCAGCCACTGCGCTGGTCCTTGGGCGGGAAACGAATGCACGCAGGCGCAGGCGCAGGCTGCCACGCACGCCGGTGCACCTCCTGCTAGACTGCTTCAAGTTCTGTTCGCTACTGCTGAGAGGAGGGGCGTAACTAAGGCAAAAATCACGTGGCAAAATCACCAATTAGTAACCCCCTCTTGGCACACACAAATAATTAGTCACCTACTCTCGGGAACCTGTGAGAACCTGCTGGATCCCACCTCTAGATTTACACTTGCTGAAGGGAAGCTTCATTTACCAGAACAACTTCAAAGTGGGAAAGTCATGATATTCCTACATTCCTTCATTCATGAACTGCATTCAGAAATTAAAGTCCTCTGTCTTTAACAGACATGGTTCTGGTTTACTGTGGGGCTTACATGCTCCCTCATCATGCCCAGAGCATAACTGAAAGCTCCAGAACTCTCCAGTTTATCCCCGTTTTGCTGTGATGTCTGAATGCAGGTGCTTGGACATGTTGGAGCTTGTTTTCTCTCCACATAATTATTTGCAGTCTGCTGAAAATCTGAAGGAA
Source organism: Sphaerodactylus townsendi (assembly GCF_021028975.2). Lineage (NCBI taxonomy): Eukaryota > Metazoa > Chordata > Lepidosauria > Squamata > Sphaerodactylidae > Sphaerodactylus > Sphaerodactylus townsendi. Next base: position 26,822,189 of record NC_059427.1, on the reverse strand, counting down.
CTCTTGTTTTTTTAATCAGGCCCGAGCCCTGTGACTACAGCTGTTTTCTTCATCAAGGCAGACCTCATCTATGGTTCTAGAGCTGCTCATTTAAAGTGAGCTTATCTTGGAGCTGAGGAAAACAATATGGTGTTCTTCAGAAAAACGAGACAGTGTGAGATGTGTCCCAGGCCGCTGGTTATTTTTGATGGTCTTTCCCATGGTGACGGAGTTTGTTTACTTAGATAACCAAGGCAACCATTAATTCTGACAGCTTGTGTGACTATTGTTTCCCTTCAGACTTTAGTCGATGTTGTGATGGATTGTGTGACTTGACTTCAGTGTTATGTCATATCATAGTGTTGCCAGACTGACTCATGGTGAGTTGGGGGAGTTCTGTTTTCCAACTTTACTATTTCTGTCAACCCTTGGGATGCCTAGCAGTACAGAACCAATATGGGGTGCCCATTTTCTGTATTGGCTAGTGTACCCACAAAAACAGAAAAACTTGTCTGATCTTGCCTTTACCCATATCTGCCTTGCAAAATACCTGCCTTAAGCCCATTGAGATGAAACAATGCCTTCTGCTATAGAAAGTGTTCTCACTTCAAGCTGTTCTTACCAGCTCAACTCTAATCCTGATTTCTTCCTCTAACTTATTTTTAAAGACCCCCTCATTTACATTGTCATTGTTTTTACAGCTGTAATTTAATCAGCTTCCTCCCATTCCCTGATTTAGCCCATTAATGCCAGGTGCTCAAACCATTAGAACAACTATCCAACACTTAAGTGTAATGTTCCTCAATGTTCTCACTCAGGAAGAGAAGGGCCCTTCTTTATCTGACTGCTTAAGGATCTCTTTGCATCACCAGAGAGCCCATTTCTCCCTATAAAATTCCCCCTCTTTCAGCACTAAGTTCCCTGCACTTCTGAGCCTGGCTTTGGGTTCAGTTGTGGTGCATCCCACCTGCTTTATACCTTTCTTCCATGAAGCCCAAGTAGGCCCTGAACGCTGTTTCTTCGACCTAAAGCCACTTCAGGATTTCGTACAATATCACTCCCCAAATTTCCCCAGTTCCTCCACTATTCCTAATGCATCCCCATGACTCTATCTACATCCTAGGAGTGTGTGTGTGTTCTGCTGCTTTAGTTATTGTGTGCTTGTATGTTCATTATTTTCCCTTCAATAAAATCAGTAAACTTTATTTCACTCTCCTGCAGATTTCTTGCTTAAGCAATTCTCTGTAAAAGCTGCCAATCAAGATTCTGAGCTTGCCTGATCTCACATGAAGCCAAAAGACTGCTGTTGCTAATTCCCCAAATCTAAAAGGGACAGACTCTCACCATTTTGATTAAAAATGGCGTTGTCCCCACGGGCAAAATATCCTAGGATAAGGAGGTGAAACATCCTGGTTCAGGCATGGCTTCTGGGCCTAACTCGGGGCCACCCTGTGAGATTTCCCTTACCCTGCAGCTTTCACAAAACAATGAAATTGGCGGTTCTTTTGAAAAAGCCTGCACCACTCCTGCTCCCTTGCAAACACTGCTGGAGATGAGCCAGTTTATTTTTTTGGCTTCGCCGCCTGCTCTCCCTGCCCCTTATCTACAGCCAATCAGAACCTTGAAAAAACGGAATCTACGTAAACGTATGCAAACTCCGTCAACAACGTAAACATTCATATGGAAAATGAAAATAAACTGGGGGCTTGTGCATAATTCACCGGAGTTCTTCCACCTGGCCTGAACGCACTGACGGGCAGCCGTGCAAAGGGAGAAACCGGGATAAAAACACCCTGGGATATATTATCCTGGGTCTATCCCAGGATATTTTGTCCAATAGGGCCAGAACACATTTCCATCATAGCTTCCCAAATCGTATCTCATATTCATAATCTCATGAAAACAAATTATTTATAGGTTAAAAAATGATACCAACAAATCTTGGCATTAGGCTTGCAGTCCAGGCTTCAGGGGCCTCTGAGTCCTCAGGCCCAAGTAAAAGTGTACCTCCTACTCCTGGGTGTTATGTGGGGAGAAGAAGCTGACACCTAAGAAGGATTGTGGACAGTGGTGGGATCCAAACATTTTAATAACAGGTTCCGATGGTGGTGGGATTCAAACAGTGGCGCCGCCGCACACACGCACCTCCAGTCCCTATTGGGCAGGGAAGTTGCTTTAGTAACCTCTTCTCGGCACTCAGAAAAAATTAGTAACCACTTCTAGAGAAGTGGTGAGAACTGGTTGGATCCTACTTCTGGTTGTGGACCAGCTAAATTTGAAAGTGTGGCCAAGAGGATCTCTGCATCACATAATTTTGTTTCCTGAATCCATATTTTTCCTGGACTATTTAAATTTTTTTCCTCTAGGCTCAGAATGAGCAAATATATTGCTATTTTGGAGAACTGGCAGTGGAACTGGATTTTTGCATGCAGAATTGGCTGTGCCCAAGGTCTTCATCTTAACGCTAATTAGGCAGGTAAAAACAGAATACTTCATTTGATCCACAGTGTGAACATTAACTTCCCACCAACCCCCCAAATTGCTAGCAGCTAAGTTGGTGTTAGTTAAGTTATTAAATATAATGAGGGCTCTTGTGTTCTGTAATGGTGCTCATTGTGTGTTTACAAAAAAAGAAGAAGAAAGAATTGCTTCTTGCTTTTTGTTAGAAAAAAATGGTTGACAGCAGCATTTGGGTCAGGCGATGTGAAAAAGAACTTCCCAGCAGTAGTGGCAAGGAGAGAATACTGAACATGATTTTGTTTTTCTCCTCATTTCGAACATCTCTTCCCCCCCTTTGCCACCCATTTCTGTTCTTGGCAGCAATGGAATATTGTAGCAACTCCTGTGTAGGTTTCAGCCAATTTGATTCCCAGTCCCCTACAGATCTATGTGTTCATATCATCCAGGGGTTCGCAGATGAAAACAGGGACATGCTTCTAACACCTCTGAGGTCAAAACGAGGATCTCTGCCTAAACTCCTCCATTTCTAAAGGCTGTTCTCCACCTGCTGCATGTAATGTTTACTTACTGCACAGTGGCCTGTCCCCCACTGTTTTAAAAGCCAAGAAGGTGTTTGTTCTTTCTGTTAAAAATACATTTGAGGGGGAAAAAAGTTGTACTACAATGTATTCTCAACACCTCAAAAAGCAACATTTCAAAAATCTCAGCAGCACAATGTTTAAAATGGCAGGTTTCCTCTGTGTGGTGCTTAAAGAAACACAGCTTTGTCAATTTTCAGTTCTTTTGGGATTCTTTTTTTTTGTTCCTGGAGCCCACATTCTCCCCTCCTTAAGTTCTTTACTCTAACATCTAAATGTGGCTGTTCTGCTGAGTTTTAGTTGACTGTTTTATGCTTGCTCCACACTTGTCATTTTTGTCAATTCAACACTTTTGCAATTGATTGTATTGTCTCCTGTTGGGAAAAAATGCACCAGCTATTGAATTAGTGATTAAAGCCTTTAAAAATGCATATGAAAATCCTGCTCTTCGCTGCGAAGTACTGAAAAAAAAAGTTGTCAACAGCCCACACAAAGTCTACAACACCAACAATAACCAATTCTATGTAATACCTTTTATTAGGACCAACCAAAAGGATGCAAAATATTGTGCAAACTGTCCTGTTAAACCTGATGTGTTCAAATTGTGGAGTGAATCCTTCCCTTCCCTTTATGTAACATGGAACACTTCTCATGCCCTGATCCACAATCAGTCCAAGCCTTGAATAGTCAGCATCAATATTAATATGGTTTTTTTTTCCTGTCAGAGGTTGTAAGGCATACATATTTGGCAGACACATTTTTGTCTATCAGCTTAAGCAAATGATAAAACCATCAAATTTCAAGTCGATCAGACAACACCGAACATTCTTTTAAATCCCTGGTAGTGTCTTGCTGTTTATATTCGTGACTTCACAGGGATGTGCATTGGAGATGAGATATATCAATTCCACATGAGATTTAAGAGAACAATTAAACTCTGAACAATGACAATTCTTCACAATTCACAGTAACAAAACGGTAAAAACTACGCCCAAAGTCTAGGGATAGTGACGAAGAGTAGAAAATGGGAACATGAAGAATGTTAAATATTTCCAAGTCATCCCATAGAATAGGGATCCCCAAACTTTTTGAGCCTGCAGGCACATTTGGGATTTTTAAACAGCACTGTGAGAGCACCCACAAAATGACTGCCATAGGAGGCAGAGTCAGCCACAAAATGATTGCTACACCTTAATTTCAGAAATACAGTGTAGATCCTTGCCCTATAGTGGCTGCTGCTGCGAAAGCAACATTTAAAAAATAATCTGCACAGCCAATTCAACCTCCAGTAGTCAATCAGAAGCAAAAGTCTGATGTGGCCCAACTCACTTCCTAAAACCACTGGTGGGTGCAAGAAAAGGTGTTGACAGGTGCCATAGTTTGCATTGGTACTATGTTGGGGACTCCAGCTTAGACACTTATAGCAATGCCAGACAATTGTCTGGTTGGTTTGGAACTAAAGGCTGGATAAAATTTCACAGGGGCTCATTCCGCACATGCAGAATAATGCACTTTCAAACTGCTGCTTTCAGTGCTCTTTGAAGCTGTGCAGAATAGCAAAATCCACTTGCAAACAGTTGTGAAAGTGGTTTGAAAATGCATTATTTGGCATGTGCGGAAGGGGCCTTAGATTAGTTATCCTTCTGCAGTTGGCATGAACAGCATGTTCAGTTTATATTTTGATGTATACCTCTGCTATGTTCATTAAGTGGGGACTGTGTACAGATCAGACCTACATTTAAGAGAGCTAGCATAAAGTAGTGGTTGAGGCCCTTTCCGCACAGCGGAAAGGGCGCCCCTGCACCGGCAGGAATTCTGCCGGTGGAGGGGTGGGGGCCATTCGCACGGGAGCGTGCGAGCGGCCCCCGCAGAGGCCGGCGCAGGAGAGGCGGCTCCACACAGAGCCGCCTCTTCCCCGTCCCTCTCCCACTCACCTCATCGCCATCGTCGCCCTGCTGGCCTCCTAAGACCCGCCCACGCTGCCCTCTGACCTCCAGGGGTCGGAGGACAGCGAGGGAGGGTCTTAGGAGGCCAGCAGGGCGACGAAGGCGACGAGGTGAGTGGGAGAGGGACGGGGAAAACAGCGTGTTCCTGGCGGTGCCGTTCGCACCGCGCCGCCGGGAATGCGCTGTTTTCCAAAAACCTCCCTTCAGGAGGGAGGTTTTTGGAGGCGGCCTGACACCGCCCTGGGGGTGGAGGAGGGGAGCCAGGTCGGCGCTGCTGCGTTTTAGCAGTGCCGCCTGTGCGAATGGCTCCCTGGGGATGGCGGTTTTGCCATCCCCAGGGCGCCGTAAATGGCCTGTGCGGAAAGGGCCTAAGAGTGGTTGACTGTAGTCTGGAGAACCTGGTTTGATTTCCCTCTCCTCCATTCCTGCTGGATGACCTTGGGCTAGTCACAGTTCTTTGGAACTCTCTTGGTCCCACCTACCTCACAGGGGGTCTGTTAAGGGGAGAGGAAGGGAAAGGAGTTTGTAAGCCGCTTTGAGCCTCCTTAAGGTTGAGAAAAGCGGGGTATAAATCCAAACTATTCCTCTTCTAACACTGGGAGAGGCAAATTGAATTTGTGTCAGTTGAGTAAGCAGTTGAGTAAGCCAATTGTTTGGCACCTGGTGCGGGGAAGGGACACTGACCAACTCTAAAATTCCTTCTTGCTTGCACAGTGGCAAAAGTGAAAGTATGAAAGGCTTCCAACAGTGCTGACATTATTTTCTCCTCCAAAAAAAAGGAAAAGAAATAAACCTTGCTTCTGCAAAAAAACCAAAATCAAAACTTGTTTTATTCTTTCTTCGTGGGATTAATTTCTTGATGCCACTTTGCCTTTGCCTTTTTCTTCTTGAAGCGTTCTTTGTAAAACTACAAACTGAGGGGTAAGGCTACTTTCTCTTTTTTCTCCACAGGAGCAGACATTTTTTCTATCTCAAGACTTTCTTGTGCGAGAAGAAGCCCTGAGGCAGGACAAGAGAATCGGTAAGAAATGCAGGCCTTTTGTAACAATGCGTGCTATCTTTAGGGAGATGTAAATAGTTCACAGCAGCTGTTTACTGTGGCAAGGAGAAGTGTTGATAGATCTTTGGCTTTGCTGACAAGGGCAAAAAATACAAAAAAAAAGTCCTCAACTTGGACTTTAAAATCTTCTTAGTTGAAATATCATCTCTAGGGCACCTTATTCAGTATTAAGACTCCTTTTGGTGAAGGAGTGTGTGTGCTCCTCCCTTTCATACACTTTAAAATAATGTGTTCAGTGGGTGATTTATGGAAAAGCCCATGATTACAGTCACACAATTTATGCATTTTTTTTTCCTGATGGGAAGTAAAAATGACATTGTGCATTCAGGCCTTTCTATGGAGTACCGATGATGATGATGATGATGATGATGATGATGATGATTTATAATTTACTTTAGTACTAACTGACCATTCTCCTCAGGGAGGATGATGATTTATAATTTACTGTAGTACTAACTGTCCATCTTTCTCAGATAGGATTACACTGTGTAAAACAATGAAATCAAATAGCCGGAGAGAGCTAATAAGAAATGCAATAGGACTAAAATTACAAAAGTTAGAGACTGCAAAAAAGTAGCATTGCATGCTATTTTGCAAAGGTGTTACGTAAAAGAAGAGCATCATATTCATTCATTCTTCCAGCTCATGGAAAAAATGTGTCGCATTGTGGTTTTATAGTTACCCTGGGTTTTTGTTTCATTGACGATGGCTGTTTTAAAAACATTTTGGAAGTGATGCTATGTTTATATTTTAACATTGATGAATTATATTTCTCTTTGGCATGAGTAGAGAGGCAGTATATATGTACTTTAAACAAATTATCATCCAACTAAATAACCTGGACTAACAACTTTCCAGAGTGGAGCATGCCTCTAGCACCATATGTCTGATGAATTTTTTGTAAAACACTGTGCTGTGTAATCTTATGAGAAAAACACATCTGAAAAGAGACCCGGTTATATTCGCTGTATTTTGGCTGTGTTTGTTTTGTAACTTTTGCCTTCCTGGTGGTTTTCAATCTGAAAGCTTCAACTTTTTGATGTGTATACAGGTTGACCAGAAATTCTAACTTGGTGCTTTCCTCTGTGTTCAAATTAGTTGTTTTTCAAATATCCTTTCTAAGTCTTGTATACTGTATACTCAGTATACTGTATGTGAGAGACAGTGTATGGATATTTACCTATGAAACTTGGAGTCCTATGCACACATGTATATATGGAGTTGGTGGGGCAGGGAATTCCTCACCCCCAGATTCTTCTGCCTGTTGCCGTGCAAAGCAGTGGGGGAGATTTTTTTTAAAAAAATTGGTGGCATTCCATGCATTGTTACATCACTTATGGTGTAAACCTGGAACTGATGAAGGGTCCATAGAGCTACTCTATGCCACTTCTGGGTTTAAGCCAGAAGTGATGTAATAACACACATGATGTCATGTCGTCCCCCCCCCATCCCTGCCCCCAGACCTTCTGCTGCTTGCAGCATATCTCCCAGACCTTCCACTGGTTGCAGGCATAGCCTGAAACTCTAACATTTGGGGAGAGATGGGATCACATATGCTGTTTCCGCCCTGTCTTCCATGCATTCAGAAGGAATGTCTGTCTAAAGTCTGTGTGTGCGTGGCTCTCTTTGCATAACCAAACCCTCTGTAAAAGGGTTTGCTCCCAGTCCTACAAAGAGACATTTAGTTGGCAGCACACCGTTTTGTGTGTGTAGGCTTGATGTTTGACTAAATAGATAAGGCATGGGAACAGTGATGGTGCATGCAGTCCCATTCCTCACCTCATATTCATTATAATGTTTAGGTCTGTATATATGGCTCTGCTGATGGTTCCATTGATTTGGACAAGTATATAGAATCCAGTTTGGTCAGAGTGCCCTTTGTGCCTTTTGCAAATACTTTACTACTGCCTTTTCTACTCCATGAACAGTGACCCAATAAGAAGCAGTTTCACACTCATTGCAGTTCAGGAACTGCAACCTCACAGAATACCTCTTTCTGACTGAATGTTTATTTAGTGCCTTCTATCCCACCCTTCCTCCAAGAAGCTTGAACCAGTGTACACGATTCTCCCTGCTCCTTTTTATCACCACGACAACCCAGTGACATAGGTTGGTCTGAGAGAGTGTGGCTATCTTAAGTTCACCCAGGACCAGGAAACTTCCCGGCAGAGTGGGGAACTTGCACCACCCCAGACCTAGTGGGACACTCCAACCACCATACCATACAGGAATTAGATCTTTGCTTTAGGGAAGCCATGCATAAGGAGATTAAATCAGCCTCTAGAAGAAGCAGGGCCTTTTCTGCAACGGCTCCAAGGATCTACAAGCTTTTGTCTTTCAGTAGAGACAACTGATGTGGTTCCTCGCTGAAGTCCAATAAGCTTTGTAAGATCTGCATTTTTGAAGTGAGTTTTTGACCCACTGTTGCTGATTTTTTGCTGTTTCCATCTGTTTTTGACTTATTGCTGCAGATAAATGGGTTTTTGGAGTTTGAGTTTTGTGTTAGGGTTTGGTTTTTTTATTTAGATAAAGTATAGGTCTTGTATATGGAAATGCCCTGTAAGAGTCTGTTGCTCTACCTCAGTAGCAAAGATGACTTAACTAGTCATGCTCTGTTTGGGTATGGGGTGGCGGCAAAGAAATATAGTTGCTGCATACTTTTGTTTGGCTCAAAGTAGTGAATAGAAAGGGGAAGTCTGTTGAACAAATAGTGCTTACAGGTAAAACGAAATATCGCTGCTGCTATCCAGATGCATTTACTCTTTCTTCCCTCCTGCATTTTGCACTCTGTTCGAGGAAATGGCTCCTTTCCCGTGCCATATTTCCAGTGCTGGAAATCAGAGTCATGGGCTGTCTTGACAGACCCATTGTGTTTTAAAGATGATTAAGAAAGCAGCAGTTCTGAGACTAGATTTATTTATATTACCTAACGAAAGATTCACAGGCCCATATATATTTCCGAATTGGACTTTCCTTGAAGCCCCATCAGTAACGGGCTGATGAATGGTATCATTTGTTGCCTGATGGAAAAATGCCTGGGTGATACTTCAAAAGGACTGAAGACATTATAAAAACCCTTGTAATAGACTTAATGCTTTGTACCAACAAAAGGCGCCAAGGCTGCACATTTCTAAGCAGGCGGCTGGCTGGTGGCACAGTTTCCACATGTACAGTGAAGGACAAAAGGCAAGAGCACATTTGGGAATTGAAATGGACTGTGATCTCTTCATTCAGCTATTATGTGAGCATGATTAGAGAGATTTTCTAATGGGCACCATCACACGTTTGATCTAGCAGCATCTAAGTAGCATTTGATTGGTGATCATTGCAGCGCTGGGCATGATAAAGTCAAAAGGAGGGTTAAGTTTTATATGCTTGGGCCCTTGGACTTCAGCATGGTCAGTGTTCTCTGGATTGTACCTCATGCCTTTCTCAGTTGATCAGTGGATACTAGATAGGAGAAAAGCTTATGAGTCAGTATAAGAAATACGATTGCTCTTATCTTTTGGTGACACAAAGCTATATCTGTGCAGTCTTTTTAAGAGAGCAGGAGACAAGGTATTGGGATACTGTGGATTTCCTTCCTTCCTTCCTTCCTTCCTTCCTTCCTTCCTTCCTTCCTTCCTTCCTTCCTTCCTTCCTTCCTTCCTTCCTTCCTTCCTTCCTTCATCAGCCTAAGGTCTGATCTAGCCCTGAACTGAAGATGTACTGTATTTAAGTGAAAGGAAAATGAATGTGAATGTAAGACACACACCCCTGCCCCATGTCACACACTCCCCCCCCTTATTATAAACTATTGTAACTTGTAGACAAATTTAAGACAACCCCTCCTTTTTTGATGGCATACCTGGAAAAAACCTAGTTTTGCATTTGAGTAAATACTGTCCTATTCTTACTACGGCTTATATGTCATCCTTCTTTCATCTTGGAATTAATGCACCATACAAAGCCTTTTATGAGATCTACTGTCCAGGCATCAATTGGACCCTGCTTTGCTTCAGAAAGGTTATTTTGCCCACACACCTTGGGATAGTACCCTCGCTAGTTACATCAAGTATTTTTTCCTAGTTACCTTGCTTGTTGGCTCCTATTCAAATCCAAATGATTGGCAGGAGACATTTGATAAGCTCCAAGAGCCCAAGACAGACTTGCTGTTTGGAGTTTCTTGACCCATAGTTCCGCGCCTCTCAGCATTAGTAGGCCTGAAGTTTAAAGCCCACTGAAACAACATGGAAGGTGAGTTCAAGCAGAATTTAGAGGCAGAGGCGTTCATAGGGAGTGATCTGACTGTAACTCAGATCCTTGAGCAAAGTCTTTATTAGTCCTCTGTTTGGGAATAAAACAAACAGAATACGACTTTGTCTCAAACTTTGCTTGACTAAGCAATAAACTTCTTTGTATTCCAGCAGAGAAAGTTTGCACTGGCTAGTGTCTGGTTCACGCAACGCAGACAACACACTCTTGGAAGCCTTGAATTAAGATGGCCAACTCAAGGCCATCTTGGGATGGAGACAGGAGGTACAAAATTCCCAGGAACTGGACGGCTCTGGTGTATCGAGAAAGTCTACCCATCTCTTTTGCTCTCGTGTATCCACGAGATACTATAATATTGTACTATGCTATAGTACTATAATACAATACTATAATATTGGAGCTTCAGCACCAGCCTTTCTAGGAGTTTGTATTGCTAATTTTAACCTTTGCCTACCAGGGAAACAGTAAAAACTTCCTCTTTTCCTGACTGTTGTGGGTTTCCTGGGCTGCGTGGTTATGGTCTGGTCGATTTTGTTCCTAACATTTCCCCCACGTCTATGGCTGGCATCTTCAGAGGCAGGCAAAACAATAGGAGCAGAAAGTACCAAACTACGGCCACACAATCCAGAAAACCCAGGACAACTAGTTGATTCTGGCTGTAAAAGCCTTCGAATGACAATACAGTATCTTTTCCAGTTTTCCAGTTAAGCAAAGGGTTAAGTGGACAATGCTGGATTCTTAGACAGTAGCCCTGGGCCTAACCATTTTTTAAATATAATCAGACACAGGCAGAGAGCAATACTTGACGACCACTTGTTAACTGGTCTTTCTTATACTGTGTTTTTTAAAAAAAATGATGAGCCAAAACATTTTTGTGAAAACTCTTGCAACTTCTGCTTTCATATATTTTAAAAGGAAGGGTTTTGCTCTTGCGGTTGCGGACCTGCACTTGAAAATGTCACAGAACATGCTGATGGAGTCTGGGTAACAAAGCAAAAGCAATCCAAATTCATTATTGCATTGCATTCTCATAATGTTTAAGTTTGCACCTCAAGATTCTTTGAATGCTGAGTAATGTTATTTTTTTATTGATTTTGTTTAGCGGTGTGACATAAACCGTAGATTAACTGAAGGATAGTAATAAAAGAAAGTGCCACACACAGAACTCTTATCTATTCTGTACTGACTTGGCACGCCAAAGAATTCTGATCAACCGACAAAGAGAAATTGCCAGAAGTTTGGGAAGGAGGAGAGGAACGGGATGTAGAAAGGTCGACTGAAAATAGAATTCCGATACCTTGTATTGACTTTTGTTGTTGTTGTTGGAAACTAGCAATTCCAGTCCACACGTCCACCAACTAATGCTGAACTAATACATTGTTAAGAACATAAGAACATAAGAACAAGCCAGCTGGATCAGACCAGAGTCCATCTAGTCCAGCACTCTGCTACTCGCAGTGGCCCACCAGGTCTTTAATTCAGTCTCTGGAACCAGCAGAGAGGAGAAGCAGTGGAGAAGACTCTAATGTTATGTGTTATGCATTAGCTGCATGAAGGTGGCACAGATTGACTAGTTGTCTGCTCTTTGGTTCATAGTGGCTGTAACGAGGAGGTAGGTCTGACCTGGATGGCCCAAGGTCGCCCTATCTTTTCAGAACTCAGATGCTAAGCAGGGTCGACCTTGAATTGGAGGCCACCCAGGAAGTCCAAGGTGGCTACTTAAGAGACAAGCAATGGCAAACCACCTCTTAATGTCTCTTGCCTTGAAAACCCCTTCGGTTCACAATAAGTCATCTCCAACTTGCTGGTACTTTCCACTGTTACTGAAATGCTGTGCCTGGATTTTCTTCTGCCTGTCTGCTGAGTGAACCTCACCCTTAATGTTCAGAGTTGTCCCACTGGCAAACCAGTATGTTGGCTTTCATAGCCCAGCTTTTGTCTGGATGTGTTTATTTGGAAAATATTTATAGAGAAATGTCTTTGGGAAATGTCATGGAGGGTCTATGGCTCAGGGGTGGAGGATCTGCTTGGTATGCAGAAGGATCCTGGTTCAATCTTCAGCATCTCCAATTAATAGATCTGGCATCGCTGATGTGAAAGACCTTGGTCCGAGACTCTAGAGAGCCACTGCCAGGAGGACTCAATCATATTGGCTTTGATGGACCCACAGTCTGATTCAGTGTAAGGCAAGTGTTCATGTGAGTTGAAACCAAGGCCGCTTCCGCACGGCCACGATGGGGCTTGGGTCGGTGTACATGATGCCAACCCAACCCCCCCCCGGGACCGTTCGCATGAACGGTCTCGGTTGCGACGGGGAGGACGGCGCAGCATCCACACAGGCTGCGCCATCCCCCAGACGCCTTACCGTGTCCTCTGGCCTCTGGCACGTCGCACAGGCCAGGGGATACGCCCCCCTGCCCTGCGCGACAGCTCTGAAGTCGCAGGGCAGGGGGGGGGGCGTGTCCCCTGGCCTGTGCAATGCTCCGGAGGCTGGAGGACACGGTAAGGTGTCTGGGAAAGGGGAGGGTGAATAGCGCCTTCCAGCTGCTGCCGTTCGCACGGCAGCGGCTGGAAGCTGCTGTTTCCCAAAAACCTCGCTGGGGAAGCGAGGTCGGGAAACAGCGGCTTCGCACTGCTGGGGAGGCGCAAGGGCGGCGCGGCTACGATGCAGCTGCGCCCCCTATGCGAACAGCTCCCTGGCGTTTTTGCTGTCCCCAGGGCGCTGTTAAAGGCACGTGCGGAAAGGGCCCAAGAGACGAGGGTGCTGTTTCAACTGCAAATGCACATTTAAAAACATTTAAAAGTCCTAATTTGTGTTTAATCTGCTTCGGTAGCTTTTGAGTTAAAAAATGTCTCATGTTTTCTCATTTGACCTCACGGTTCTTATGGCTTAACTTTTATGATGAAGACTCTTTTATGCTGTCAGTCATAATTAACTTGTGATTTAAACACAGCCCATCTTGCTGTGCAGATGCTAATCCTAGTGAATTGTTTTCAATTGTTGAATTTATTCCCCACTTTTAAATTTGTGTTGTTGTTATTATTATTTTCCTCTTAGTCACTTCGAGCATACGCCTGGAAAGGCAGAATAGTGTTGCTAGACCCCCATTGGGGTGGGGGATCCCCCGCTTTTGGGCCTCCTTCCCCTGGCACTGTTCAGCTGACTAGCAGGGGGAATTACCAGCAGCAAATGTGAGGAAGCTTTGGTATTTGGGCAAAAACCCTAGGGTAAAAATGCTATCATCAGGTTTTGGGCCAAATACCAACCCATCCTTAGGTTGCTGGCAAGGTGATGACATCACTTCCAGTCTGTAAAGGAAGTAACGCTGATGTATAGCCGAGACCTTAGTTTGCTGCCATTGTTCTCATCCCCTGCTGGTTGCCAAAGGGTGCCTTGCAGAAGGCAGAATGTAACTATGCTCAACAAATAAATTACAATATGTGCAACACACACCGATGTTCAGTGGGGTTTACTCCTAAGTAAGTGTGCATAGGATTCAGCCCTGGATTTCTGAATGTTGAATGTCAGGTAGGGAACCAGGCTTTCCAGTTATAATTGATACAGCCGAGTTGACAGTGACGCATAAGAATTAGGGTAATATATTTACAATGACTGCCCTTGTTTATGTCCCACCTGTGCTTGGAATACCTTGAAATGGCTTGAAATACACAGTGGCACAATAATAGTCCTAAGCTGGGAAAGCAGAAATATTGAAAGGTTTTTTGATAGAAGGGTGCGCTTTTGATGCAACAGCTTTATGCATATCATGGAATTATTGCCTGGGAGCTTTCCTTTCCTTTATAAGAGGCAGAAATAACGTTTTTGATTGTGCCTTTGGGCCCAGATACTTTAGAATCCTATTTGCCAAATTGATTCCTGAGCAATTTGCTTTGGGTGAAAGAGGGGAGTGTGTATGTGCATGATAGATTTCACAGGAAGGGCTTGGCTGAATTACATTGCCAGACCTTGGACTGAAAAAACTCTATCATTCTTTGAGGAAACGTCTACCTCCTTTCCCAAAGCAGCTAAATAGTAAATCAAGCATATCTGTGATTTAATTTGAAAAGGCCTCATTTATCTTAAGTAAAGGAAACATTAATTGTACAAAGCTGTTCAGCTGGTGCTTTCTGAAAGGGGGGAAGAAGACTGAAACAGATAGAAAGAGACAGCCATGCCACAGGACATGTTGCCCATCAGAATGGGGGGATGTAATAGCAGTTTTATTGTGCGATAAAAGATACTGTTGTCAAAGCAGAGATTTCCCTGTGGAACATAAGGCTGAAGCCTATCAATAAAAATAGTAATTGACTTCCCCCCAAAAAACCCTGTTAGAATCAGAATAAAGATTTGTTGACATTTTTAAGCCAATTTTCAGGTCCTGCAGGTATTTGAGATAGTTACTGTTAGCCAAAGAGATATGCTGCCCCATGTGGCATGATGTTGCAAATGCAATCATTCCTAGGGGCTATGTACTCTGAGCCTCAGAGATGCACCTCCCATACTTTCTACCCGTTGCTTCTCTGCAGCTTGATAAAAATCTGGGAAAATGCTAGGGATTCCTGTCTAGCGAGCAGCCTTCTTCCTTTCTCCTCGCATGCAAATCTTTCTTCCTAACTTTGGCTCCTGTCCTCACAATTTGTTGTCACAGCTTCTGCTTTTCTGTTACTGACTTTTGGACTTCCTTGAGAGCAGCAGTGGCATAGGAGGTTAAGAGCTCGTGTATTTAATCTGGAGGACCAGGTTTGATTCCCAGCTCTGCCGCCTGAACTGTGGAGGCTTATCTGGGGAATTCAGATTAGCCTGTGCACTCCCACACACGCCAGCTGGGTGACCTTGGGCTAGTCACAGTTCTTCTGAGCTCTCTCAGCTCCACCTACCTCACAGGGTGTTTGTTGTGAGGGGGGAAGGGCAAGGAGATTGTAAGCCCCTTTGAGTCTCCTGCAGGAGAGAAAGGGGGATATAAATCCAAACTCCTCCTCCTCCTCCTCCTCCTCCTCCTCTTCTTCTCCTCCTCCTCCTCCTCCTCCTCTTCTTCTTCTTCTTCTTCTTCTTCTTCTTCTTCTTCTTCTTCTTCTTCTTCTTCTTCTTCTTCTTCTTCTTCTTCTTCTTCTTCTTCTTGTTATTCTGGCTCTTGCTTGATGCTTCTTTGTGGGCTTGGCTTGTGGATCTGTGATTGACCTCGGTCCTGATGCCACTTTTTCCTCAGCCTCGTCTACCAACAAAACAATATCCTTGAACATAACAAAGC
Organism: Sphaerodactylus townsendi; assembly: GCF_021028975.2. Classification (NCBI taxonomy): domain Eukaryota; kingdom Metazoa; phylum Chordata; class Lepidosauria; order Squamata; family Sphaerodactylidae; genus Sphaerodactylus; species Sphaerodactylus townsendi. Next base: position 26,806,663 of record NC_059427.1, on the reverse strand, counting down.
CGAAGGTGCATTCATTTCCCCATTTTTATTTTTTTCATAATCACCACTCGCTAGGGCCACAGTAGAATTGGTCTTGTATGCTTATGTCCGATAATTAATTGACTCTGGGGCTTATATGATAAAATAGTGACTTTAGATTCAGCTGTATGTTTGCCGTCGTCCAGTAACATCGCATGGTGAGCAACTTGCTTTTTTGAATGAAGCCTGTTTGATGTGGGAAGCAATACTATGCCCTGCATCTTCTTGCATTGCTGGATATTGTGCTAATGATGTGCTACAGCTGTCATTCTGAACTGGACTGACTTGTCTACACAGGAGAATCCAACTGCAAATTATAGCTGGAACTCAGTGATAATGAAATCTCTTACAACGTATGGATGCAGCCAGTGAAGTGGTGGGAGGGGGGAAGGAGAGGCGAGGGGGGAGAATTCTAAAGTGCTGTGGAGCCATGGCGCACATTTTGTAGCATTACATATTGTGCAGGTTGGGGTGGGGAACAGATTTCATTTCATTTATTCCATTTGTATGCCCCCCTTCCCCTTTTCATTGGTAGTCGAGATGAGACTTCTGGTTTAATAGGTCATGTGGAAGAAAAATAGCTAAAAACTCTTTGGCATTACAATCAGTGTGCTGCTGCCCCAGTTTCACAAACTGTATGGAGTCCCTGCAGAACAGTCCGCATAGCCCCTTTCGGTCCAAATGGCAAATATTAGAGAATTTGTTGCTGTAAGTATATAAAAGAGTTTGCTTACAAAAAAGGGAAAGGGTTTACATGGAAGAAAAACAAAGAACAACTTTCTATTCTAGCACTAGCTTGGTTACATTGCTTAGGACCATGTGAGCCCACATGGTGCCTATGTAGCAAGGCAGAGAGTCACCTCTTAAGGTGATCTTGTTGTAACAAAGAACATCATGGTCCAAGTGTGTGTGAGACAAAGAAACATAGTTACCTTTATAACCTCTGACCTATGTGACTTGTCTCACATAAACAATGCCGGGGTTAGTTGACCAATAGCTTAATCAATGAACTGGTCATAAAACTCTGACCTCAGTAACTAATTAGCATGCACATAGTTAACCCCTTTATGTCTGAATTGTGACAGACACTTATAAATCCCAACAGAATTACAGGGAGCCCAAACATGGTACTCAGAGGTGGGATCCAGCAGGTTCTCCACAGGAGTTCCCTGAGAGTAGGATTTCACTACCATTATTTGTTATTGTTAGCACAAGAGGGAGAGGTTACTAATTTGGTGATTTTGCCAAAACGTGATTTT